>NW_008340939.1:17765-21135 GCF_000622305.1 Nannospalax galili
AAGGAGATTCTAGATTAAGTTAACTGAAATGGGAGGATCCACCCTAAATGTGAGTGGGACCATTCCACAGGTTGACACACTGACACGATACAGAGAAGAAAGTGGGCTGAGGGTCAGCTTTCATGTCTCTCTGCTGCCTGAATCTGGACAAAAGGTGATTAAAAGCAGATCCTGCTGCTGTGTCTCACTGCTATGATAACTACAGTATGAACTCAGCCCAAATAAACCTTTCCTTTATTCTTGTAGTTGTTTTTGTCAGGTAACTTGGCACAGGACACACTGACACGATACAGAGAAGAAAGTGGGCTGAGGGTCAGCTTTCATGTCTCTCTGCTGCCTGAATCTGGACAAAAGGTGATTAAAAGCAGATCCTGCTGCTGTGTCTCACTGCTATGATAACTACAGTATGAACTCAGCCCAAATAAACCTTTCCTTTATTCTTGTAGTTGTTTTTGTCAGGTAACTTGGCACAGCAATAGTAAAGTTAACTAATCAACTCAGCCAGTGCAATTGTCTGACTAGTGCATTTATCTTCCACTGACACTGAAGTTCCAAGACTTGTGATTTTTTTTAAGCTGGTATTTTCTGGTATATAGCAAAGAAGCAGTATGGGCGTGGAATGAACGAATGAACGAATGAATGTCCTCTGCCTTTCCAAGGCTTGTCTGTACCTTACTCTTGACCTCAATGCTCTTTTAAAAATATTTTATTTGCTATTTTTATTTTATGTGTTTGAGTTCATTGCCTGCATGTGTGTAAGTGCACCCGTGTCATGCATAGCCCACAGAGGACAGAAGAGGGCAGCGGATCCCCTGGAACTGGATTATAGATGGTTGATAGCCATCATGTGGGTGCTGGGAATCGAACCCAGGTCCTCTGCAAGAGCAACCAGTGCTCTTAACCACTGAGCCATCTCTCCTGACTTCAATGTTCTTTTAAACATTTTGTTTTGGGAGCTGGAAAGATGGCTCGATGGTTAAAAGTGTGTACTGCTCTTGTGGAGTTCTGTTCCCAGGATGCTCATAAGTGCCTGAAACTCCTGAGACTCCTCTCCTCATACACACGCACGCACACACACACACACACACACACACACACACACACAAAGAATGAAATAGATCTCTATAAACATGTTTGTTTCTGCAGAAAGCTCTCTTTTGCCTGTCTCAGAGGCATATATATGAATGACCCCACAACTCTGAGAAAGCAGATATATCACTGAGGTCCTGGTTACTCTAAACACTGTCAAAGGTCCACCATGTTATCTTTACAACTGTACAGCATAATGGTCCTATGGAAGAGAAGTGGATTGACACTTAGCAAGGGTCTGCTGTCAATTCTTAGACCACTGTTATTTTCGTGTGTTTGATTCAAATAACTGTCCCCAAATTAAAATTAGAATGATAATATGAGGCTTTGGAGACTGATTAAGACCCCTGTAATCTAAATATGGTGGAGAATTTTTCAGAAGATGGGAAATTAAATTTGAAATACTAGTACCTGCATTGCTCAATTCGATAACGTATTCACCCATAGATGATGTGATAATGGAAATTCTTTTCACAAATGCCATTTGCTGGAGAAAATATGTCTAACTCAGTCACCGAAAACTGTCTTCTGAAAGATCAAATATCCTTTTTATTGTTATGAACCAATCCCAGAAGTTATAATATTGGATAAGAAAGCAAAATGTCTTTAACTAATAGACTGACTTCTAAAGGAATTAGTCTCTAAGATTCCTCCAGTTTATATTGAGTGTCTACCTCTGTCTATCAAATCAATACCTTTGGGTGTTCCTGCCTATGGATATTTTAAGAAGTTATGATATTTATTTAAATAAAATACCAATCAATTTGCATGAAAAACTCTTACAGAAGATGAAAGATTTTAGAAAGGAGAAGGTAAGGTTGGAAAACTATTTAATTACAGGTCAAGCTATTAGCAAATGAATGTCTGGCAGAGTGAGATCAGATAAGATCAAAAGAGGCAAATATGTGGGGAAGGATGTGAGAGCTGTTTCACACAAGGAACAAACTTCAGAGTCAGATGGAGGCTGTTGGGTACACCTGCAGATTTAAACAGCTTCTGATCTGGTAACACACAATGCCAAATTAACATTTTTTAAAATTATCACCTACCAATCCAGTTACCCTGACCTTATTATTGTTCATTCATTGATAATTTATATTTATTTTTGAAATATTGGAAAAATACTTTTTGTTACTTGAAGGGTGAATTCTCACTCAAAAAACCACTTTTTTTCACTGTCAACCAGACACTCAGACACTACGCTTTGTTGTAGTAGATTTACTTTTCATACTCTTTTCCAGATTCCATTTATCCCTGCGTGCTTAAGACCACATTCAAGTCAGAAGGTTTCACTATTTCCTTTCCGATATGAAAGTAATCTTTGACTTCTATATTTTTGGCCAACTCCCTCTCAGCCATGTGATCCCATGTGATCTTTCCAGTTCAATCCTGGATTAGAGCACCATCTCTTCCACCTTTTCCTGTATGATCAAGCCCATTTTATGAGCAATATTTTGGGCTTGAGAAAAACATTTGGGGAAGTATTGTCATTTGACTCCCTGAATGAATGATCACAGTGGCCTGTAAGGGCCAAGTGTTAAGTATGCGATAACAGCTTCCCTGGATAACCCTGTAAATGTATTTTGAATCTCTTCCTGCATCACTTCTTTGATAAGTTATTCATGTGATGTAACTGCAGCTCATTTTCCAACTTACATGATTTCTGTGAAAGCAACACATTTGCTTTTACTTTTGCAAGAGTAGAGGAATGATGCTGGTTTAGCAGGATGCCAGGTCAGGTCACTGGCTGTTAATGATAATTGCCTAAGTGAAGTGAATGAAGATTTTTAATTACTATTTTGGGTTATATTAAGAGCATGAGTCACAATGGACAGATCAGTGTTCGCAGGGCCTAAGTTTCATTTGGAGAAAACCGACTTTCAGTGGTTTATTTATTTTTATCTGAATTATATTTTTGGTTTGAGTTTCCTAGAAAAATTCTTGTCTGTCTACACTGAGTTGAAGAGCTGACTACTTAAACTGAAAAATGAGTCAAGAAGTCCATTCATAACATCTGTCATCAAAGTCATTTCCTGTGTGTTTTTCATATTATTAGTTGAAAAGAGAATTTAGGAAAAATGGAATTAAGTATGCTGTTATCTTATGCTAGTATTGAAGAATAATTTTGGATGTAGTAGTAAATATATGAGAATTCCTAGCATTTTATTTCAATTTTAATATCTGAAAAGTAGTCTAAAATACAATGTGCACAGACTGTGAGAGGAATTTGTCATTAATACTCTTGATATAAATTTATATCCACAATATAGTCATATATTTG
>NW_008340939.1:21202-34486 GCF_000622305.1 Nannospalax galili
ACAATATAGTCATATATTTGAAACGTGTATCTCATCATGCCAAATGAATAAGGAATCCATTCCACAAAATTTGAGCATTCATTCTAAATCAGTTGTGATTACTTAAACTAAGACAATATTTGTAATTTTCAGATAGAGTCTATTGTTGAAGAAAACATAATTAAACAAAAATAATCCAATATTGCACATGTTCCAATATGCCACAGATTATTTGAATTCCTTATTACATAGGAAATTCTCTCCTCTCTTATTTAAAAAGTTGGGTCATTTAGTGATGGATAATCAAGACCCATAATCTTGAAAGTGTCTGGAGCAAATGGCTTGCTCCATAAAAGTTGCCTAATGATCAAATCTTCAACCTTTTCCTTTTCTTTGTTGGCTCGGTTCTCAAAGCAGTGTTCTGTGTAGCTCAGGCTAGATGCATCTAAATGTAGAGTTCAGGTTTAATGACATTGCTTTTCTGGAAAAAAATTGGTGCTTCATATAATTTGTCATGACTAACTGAAAAGATACATTACAATAAAATGACAAAACAGAAGTCAAAATACAAGGCTTGGGAAAATACATATTAAAGAAAAGGCTAGAATCATGGATGAAAACAACGTACATATTCAAGTCATAAAACCTCGTGCACTGTTGCCATATTTGAGCTTTGAATTTGTTTAGGGGAATTCTAGCAGCTGTAATAAAATGAAGATATGGGAAGATGCATAGAGGTTATTCTGCTTACAGAAAATTGAAGAAACAGTAGAAATATTTGGGCATGAGTAATAGTGATGTATAAGAAAATTCTAAGAACTTCCAACTGTGTTTAGGAAAATATTGTTGCTGTTTTGTTATTTTTAAAAGCCCAGTGCAATAGAAAGCTTAGTGAGGAGCTTGGGACTTCATTCTTGGGTCTATCTCTCAGTACTTGAGCCATTCTTCTAACTTGCACTGACTCTGGCGACTCTGTACAGGAAAAGGGCTGGGCAAGATGACCTCTACCAAAGCCCTTAGTGGTAATGACATCCCCCAGCATAGTGGTTCTGATTTCTCCAGCACTGAGCCTTTGTTGTTTCAAGAGGCATACTTCATAGGTGAATTTCTCCAAGAAAAATTGTTTTAACAGGTTAGAGATTACCTGACAAATTTGTCAAGTCATGCCAAATGTGGTTGAGGGTCAATAAGAGAACTGATCAGATTGACTCATATGAAAAAGATTACTCAGGAAATGAAGAGAAAAACTAGTAGTCTTCAAGAGTGTTCTAAGAATTGACTCCTTTGTATTTCCTTCCACTCCTCCATCTACAACCCCAGCTACATCCAGAGTGGATCAGTCCCCAGGGAAGAGGACTGGGACTTGGTCTTTCTTACTCTGTTCAGAGTCTTGAAGCTGTCAGGCACCAGTATCTACTAAAAAAAAATACTGCCAGATGATTGACTCGTCACCCTTCCTTTCCTCTGCTGACATGCTACCAAAACACCTAAATTCTGGCAACTGCTTTAATGCTAGAGGCATTAAATGTACATTTCAGGGCTTACTGTCATTGTTTGTTTTGAAAAATATGTCCTTGTGTTGTAGGCAAAAGAACTAGCAATAACTGAATATCTGAACCCTAAGAGACTCCATAGACGGGGGAAACAGTCACCCCGCCCATCCAATGGGTCAGCTTCAATTGTAGGAGGGGAGGGTCTAAGGACAGACTCAGAGGAAGCCAGGGAGATCGAGGTGAGTTTGCCATCTTGGTGGTGCTCTGGCGGCCTCAGATCTGAGAAGCTCAGCTGAGATGTAGAGAAGAAGCCCATGGGTACAAGCCTTTGTAAGTTACTCTCTCTGGGATATCATAAAGTTTGTTGGCAAGCCCAAATAAATATCTTTATGCCCTAAACTGTAACTTATATTGTGTCGGTTTTGTTGATCAGGTCTTAAGGACTGTGGGGACTAGAAGCCGAGAGCAGACACAGCACAGGCCTCCCAGAAGAGAATTTGGCTTTACACCTTGACGTTGACAAATCACACCACATGGTTATATCTTGTATGAAAAAGAGCAAGTATAATCTTGCCCAGTACATAGGGAAAAAACTAGCACTGTGCATGGAAGAGTTGCTACACAGCAGTGAACATGTATCAGAGATGAAATTCTTCAGGACTCCAAGGGCATGCTTGTTTGCTTTGTGGGTCTGAGTAAGTTTTGAGAGCTGGGTGGTTGTTTCAGACTCATTATACTTACTTGTTTGACACAGGAGGAACAGATGGTCATGCCATTCTTCCCTTTTATTTAATAAAGATAGGCGGGGAGCAGGAAAAAGAAGAGAGAAATAAAGAAATCACTTCTAGTAGAATTTCAAGTTTCACTTGCGTGTCATTTCAAGTGTCAGTTTTTAGTTCAGTTACCACCTGTAGCAGACACAGTAGTATGTTCCTTCAAAGCTACCTGCTGCCCAATCCTTCAAAAGTGTGACTACATCAAATTATACAGCAAAGCAAGACTAAGTTTCAATCTAGAATTAGTCAGATGGCCTTAGTTTACGAAGATTATTCTGAATTATCTAGGGTGCAGGATTATTAGAAGTAGAAGAGAGAGGCAGGAGAGGTCAGAGTTCAGGAGTCAGGGGTGTGTGATGTAGGAAGGACGCCCACACCATACACTGTCAGGTTTGCAGATGTAGGATGATGGTCATGAGGCAAAGAATGTGGCAGGCTATAGAAGGCAGAAAAAGGAAGCAGTGTCTCCAGGACAACGTTTAGAAAAGAATGTGCCACACTGACACCCTGCTCTCATTCCAGTGAGATCCATGTGCGGCTTCTGACCCACAGAACTGTGAGATAATAAATGTATGCACCACTTGAATTCATTAACTATGTAGGAAAGCAGAACAGTTTTTCTTTTTTGAACGAAATTGAAATTCTGACACCATGGCTATTTTTTAAAAGTTCAAATATCTATTTCAATAACGTGGCTATGCCATGCATATTTAAGATGAAAGGAATTAAAGGAGGTTCTGACAGTTTGAATGTGAAATCTCTCCTGTAGACTTACATACTACAACACTTGGTTCTCAGCCAGTGGTGCTGTTCTGGAGAGATTGTGAAACCTTTAGAAAGTGGAACCTCGTTGGGGCAGGGCCGTGAGCTGTAACAGCCTGGCCACACTCCTGCCCACTCTTTGCTTTCTGACTGTAAGTCAGTGTGACCAGCCACCTTACATGGCTTCACACAATGGCATGACTTACTTTCTTACACTTCTCTGTCTTGTCCTTCCCGGCAGCTGCCCAGGTTTGCCCTGTAGTTTTTCTTATTTTATATTGTTTTATTTATTTACTTATTTGTTTGTTTATGCATTTATGAATTTATTTATGCATTTATTCATTTATGCATTCATTTATTTATGTATGTTTGAGCATGTATCTCCCATGTGTGCAGATTGCCAAAGAGGTCAGAAGAGGATGTCAGATCTCCTGGAGTTGGAATTACAGGAAGCTGTGAGTGTTCCAGTATGGGTTCTAGGAATAGACCTCAGGTCCTCTGCAAGAGCATCAAGCACTGTTAACCACTGAGCTATTTCTCCAGTCTGTAGTTGTCATTCAAATTTAACAAGATTTTTCTTGAGCTTTCTTCTAAGCATGTTCTTGAACTCTTTTATAAAGGAGACTAAAATCCCTGAAAGGGGAACCCAATTTCCTCAGTAACACTTCGTGTCCAATGTGGAGCACCCCCAAATTCCTCCTTAATCGGTAAGACAAAATAAACCTTTCCTCTTTTAAGTTGCACCTGCTCAGACATTTGGCTATAGAAACTATAAAAATATCTAATACATAGGCACACGATCTACAGGTTACTTTTTAGAGAGAAACCATCAAACCACATTATATAATATGTTAACTCTTCTGTCTCATGAAGAAGTGGGTTTGTTGTACAGAAGCTATGTTAATATCTGGTACCACAAGCTTCATTGACAGCAAGTATGAATGCTTGAATCTGTGTGCTAAGCTCCACTGACTGTAACTCTGGGTTTCTGTTGCTTTCATGTGTTGTATCAAAATGTCTTAGAGTACCCCCTTATCTTCTCAGCTGGTTTTCATCAGCGATCATCTTCTGAGAATGACTGAATCACAAGGAATTCAAAAAAAGCCATGATAACACATATTATACCAATCAAGGGCAGGGACTATTTCTTACTCATTACCAAGACTGTTTCAATGACTTTCTTGGCACAAGGGATCAAAAATGTCTAAAATAAATGAAGCCATATAGAAAAAGGACATTGGGTAGGCCTCCACAGTAGGTCAAGAGCAATTAGATAGGAATAGTGATGCGGATAAAACATCATAGGTTTTAAGTTTGAAATTTTAGGGTTCAGAATCCCTTTTTTTTTGGTCTTTTTGAGACAGGGTCTCTCTGTAGACCCAGCTGGCCTGGAACTCATATGTAAACCAGGCTGGCTTTGACCGCACAGAGTTCCGCCTGCCTCTGCCTCCCAAGTGCTGGGACTAAAGGCGTGCACCACCATGCCCAGCCCGAATCTCTTTTTTAAAGATTGTATTGTTATTATTTCATGTGTATGAGTGTTTTTCAGGCAGGTGTGTATGTGCACGACGTGCGCGCCTGGTGCCTGCAGCAGCCAGAAAACGGCAGTGGATCCCCTGAAACAGGATTTACAGGCAGCTGTAAGCTGCCGTGTGGGTTTTAGGAACTGAAGCCAGGACCTCTGCAAGAGCAACAAATGGTCTTAATTGCTGAATCATCTTTCCAGCCCCCGTATTCTGCCTTTCTAACTCACCAATGCTGAGTGAGCTCAAATATGCCATTTTCCTTTCTGGGGCTTGGTTACTCATCTTTTTAAAAAATAATTTAACAATAGCACAGACTTCCATTTTCAATTGGGAAAACTCTGTTATCTTACATAAAATGTTTGGTTTTCTATAGAGTAACAGACAACAAGAAGAACCCCTCCCCCCAAAACCACAAACAAACAAACAAACAAAAAACAAACAAAAAAACAGGAGAAAATATTTCCAAGGGATGAAGCAGCCAACAAAAGCACATTCAATTATGCCACAAGTGTTGAAGCTATCTGGTAAAAAAAAATCTTAAAAATATACTTATTTGAGTGACTGTGGTGGGACAGGTGGACAGCATCCAAACCCACATGAAAACTGTATGATAAAAACAAACGTGAAAAGAGAGAAATGCAAAATATTATAACAAGATTAAAAATGCCTTTGATAAATCATCAGTTAAGCCAACTTAACCAAGGAAAGAATGAATGGATTTTAGGTATCTCAACATAAATTATTGTTCTAGAAAAAAAAAAGAAGAGGAGGAGGAAAAGAGAGCAGAAGTGGAGGAAGGTGTCAGCAAAAATCATCCAAGAGCTACATTCTAATACGTGTGAAATTAAAGATGGGGTAAAGAGAGAAATATAGCAGGGCAGCAAACATGTTAAAAGAAATCATCCTTGAGATTTTTTTTATGAATTAATAACCGATACCAAATCATAGAGCCAAGAAATTTAGGGAGCCACAGACAGGGAGAGAGAGAGAGAGAGAGAGAGAGAGAGAGAGAGAGAGAGATCAATAAATGTGTGACATGGACATCAACAGGAGTGGGAAGGAAAACATCACCAATGTCAAGAGACAAAGGCGAAATAACGTTAAAACAATGAAATAAAAACAATGGCTGCTGAGAGTTCTGGGTAAGATGGTGGATTAATCACTCTGTGCCACTTAATAAAAGACAAGAATCAGGACAAAACACAACAGACACTATTCCTAGAGCAGAAAGAGACGAAGAAGAAAGAAATCTAGGTGAGATTTTCATCTTCAAATCACTAGACAGGAGTTGCTACCAGTGGAAACCCAGCTGCATGATGCTGTTTTGGTCTTTTCTGTTGATGAAGGGTCATCAGTGACTACCAGGGAGGTGCCCTTCACTCCTGGGTACTATGAAAACAGCAAGCCAGAGAGAGTCTGATTGAAGATTGGATACGGTTCACTGAACTAGCCAGAGCAGGCTAAAGAAAGGAGACAGAAATGTAGCGTGGGGAACCCAAAGCCAAGATTTCCCTTGGTTGACACCACCCATCAGCAGCTGTGAAAGGTACACTGGCCTACGGGCAGTGTACTACTGAACTTGGTGCAGACTCCTGATGGGTATGGCTGTGAAAAGAGAGCTAAGTGATCAAGGTAAGCATAGGTGGCAGGCCCTGCACACCTCCTTAGAGCCTCAGTCACAGAAAGCCCAGCTTCTGGAAGGAAGGATATATAAATCACCTGAGAGGAAGTTGTAATTAGCATGTGGGTGTTTCTCAGTCTAGGAAATTCCCAGAAAATTGAGTTCCCACACACTAATCCCTTTCAGCAGGAAGGACACACTACCTTATATTTTGAAATTACTGAGACTGGCAGTTGCCCCCTCCCCCAACCTGTAGAGACCAAGACCATTAAGAATGACAGTCCAAGAGGAGGAAGAAACCCCATCGTCCCACAAGGAGATAGTGAGGTTTCAATAGCCTCTATGTCATTTTATTTATCTTATTTTTTATTTACACTTTTGCTCTTTGTGTAGTTGGTTTCATTCTAACCTGGATCTTCAGCTGACCAGGTCCTAGGACTATTCTTTCTTCAGCTTTAGCTATTCTAGAGTATTTTCTCAACTATTTCTCAACTATAACTCACATACTTTTCAATCATACTTAATTCCCTTCTCTCCCCCTTTTCCATTCCCTTCTCATTTCACTACCTAATTATTGATACTATTAGCTCCAAAAATCCGTAAACTAAATTTTTCTCAATTAGTATGCAGTGAACTTGTCTCTGAAATTGTGTCTTCCATGGAAAGCTAACCCCAGGACTACTGTCACATCGTGGTATCTGTACTGTTGCTCCAGGTAGCTTTCCCTACAAAGTAATGAGAAGCATATATTCAAGTGAAGAAAACTCATCAGGAAAACTTATGTTTTTAAAATAAGGTTGGGAAAATGGAGTGAAATGGGAGACTCCTTTGTCCAAAAGACGTGCCAGCCATAACCAAGAAACACAGATATTATCTGACAGCAAGAAATTAGATCACCCAGCAAGACTTCCACTGTTCAGTGTCAGAAACCAAGGATGATTTCTAGCTGAAATCCTAGAAAAGCTTTCAAAGTCATATTTTTTAATTATTTATTTAATAACCACATGATTAGAAAAAGCATTTCATTACAACATTGACATGTTCAATGACAATTTCCAGAGCTAAGATGCATCTCTTTCAAAACTGGCTGTAAATTTTTAGGTTTACAGTTGAATTAATACAATTATACAGTATTGTACTCCGTATAAACCCTATAAGATATAAAGTTAAATGAGTTTTTAACCTTTAAAAAAGATCTGCATTACCTTATTAAAATATACAGTTTCTTTTTTTATTTTTTAAAAAACATTTCTTTACTGTTATTTTATGTGTATGTATGTTTTGCCTGCATGTATATAAGTGCATTTATCTCATGTGGGGGCCAGAAGAGGGGGTCTGGAAGTCGAGTTATAGATTGTTGTTAACTGCCATGTGGGTGCTGGGAACAAAACCTGGGTCCTCTGTAAGAGCAGCCAGTGCTCTTAAGTGCAGAGTCAGGTCTTCAGTTCCCAAATTCATAATTTTTAAAAAGAATCAGTCACTGCATAAAGGACTCAAATAAGCAAATGAATGAAGTAAGGGCATCAATTTAGAACTTAGACAAGAAAGTTATCAAAATAAATGAAATGATCAGTAATTTGGAGAACTTCAAAAACATGGAGGAAAACCACAGCAAGAAAATTGAGACTCCAACAAAAAACAAGGATTTCTGGAAATGAGTCAATTAAAAAAAAAAAAAAAGGAAAGGTAAAAACCAAAACCAAAACCAAACAATACAGGGTGGAGTGGAAGACTTACCGTTTCATCTATTTTTCTACCTTCTATGTCTAATCCCACGTGGTCAGCCCTAAACCCATGTACACATGAGCACTACTCACTGGAGCCAGCCTATGAGAGGGAGGGAGTGAAGGAGTGAGAGGGGATATGGGGAGAGTTGGAAGGGGGACGGTGAGGGGTGGAAGTGATGCAAATACAATACTCATAAGTGAGATTCTTAGGAAATAAACAAAATTTAAAAATAGCACAGTGGAAAGCACCATCAGTACAGAGGGCACAGCAGAAGGACAGTGTTCAGTTCAAGGTAATACTACATTCAGACATGTAATAAAGACCATAACGAACATGACCAAAACTTTCAATTACCCCAGAATGAGTTTGAGATTAAATCTAAGAACCCACAGTGAAGAAGAAAGTTACAGGTAAGATGTAAAGCAAAGATAATTTATTGAATGACTTTATGGCAGAAAAATTCTGAAACCTAGAGAAAGAAATAGACAACCAAGCAAAGTGACTTTTAGAACCCAAATAGCAGTGACCATAGAAGAATGTCTTCAAGACATGCTATAGTCAAGATATCAAAACTGCAAAGAAAAAATATAAAACTCTGTTAGGAAAAAGATACCAATCATTTGCAAAGACAGACACATCTGAATAACATCACATCTCTCATCGGCAACCTTAAAAGCCAGAAACGCAGGTAATCACATATTTCAAGTCATAAAAGTAAATAATTGCCAATCAATATTATTATACCCAGCAAAGTTATCTCTTAAAATAGAGAAATAAGAACACTGCAGGATAATCATAAGCCAAGGCAATTCCTGACAACCAAGGAAGCATTTTAGAAAACACTTAGAGTAACACTGTATACAGAGGAAGAAGACAGTTAATGCTGTGTGTGAAAGCGTGACAAAGAACACATTTCATGTGAGTAAAAGATGATCAAAGAGAGCCAGGAAAGAACTCATCATGTCCAGCACAGTAAACCAACACTTGTAATACTAAGAAAGAAGAAGAAAATGCCAGTGATATTCCAACCAACAAGGCTAGCAATCCAAAAAAAAAAAAAAACCCAAACACCATAGAAAGTATCAAACCTCTCTCAGCAAGAACTTTAAATGCAACTAGATTAACTCACCTTTTAAAAGATGCAGAGTAGACGGCTGAGTTAAAAACATGCTCCAACTATCCGTTGTCTCCAAGAAACGTGTCCCACTGGCAAACAGGAGGTTAAAAGGCATAAATCAACCTATCAGGCAAATGGAAGCTGGAAACAAGTGGGCATAACTATTCTCACACCAGATAAAGCAGACTTCAAATCAGAACTAGTGAGAAGAGAGAAAGACGATCACTGCATATTAGTCAACAGAACAGTTCATCAAGAAGATACAACAGTGGTTATGATGAAAATAGATGATTGAACATAAAGCTACTTTGTCTAGACAGGAAAGGTTCTTTCAACATATGAGGATCAGTGAGTATAAAGCACCATGTTAACAGGCAGGGAGACAAAGAGAGCATGATTATCTCAACAGGTACAGAAAAGACATTTGACAGTCTCGATGTCCCTTCATCAAAAGACCTCTGAAGAAATTAGGAAAAAAGGAAAATATCTCAAAGAAGTAAAGGCTATATTAAGAGAAACCCACAGCCAACATTCGAGTACACTGGGAAACCTGACAAGGTACCCAAACTCTTACTTTTCTGCTCTGTAGTACTAGTATCTTAGCTAAGCACTAATACAAGGGACAAATGAAAGCAAGTAGGAAAAGGTCACAATCCTCCTATTTGCAGTTGACATGAATCTATACCTTAAAACCATAAAGACTTCATCTGAGAACTTTTAATTCTTTGCTAAATACTTTCAGCAATTAGCAGGATACAATATCAACATACAAAAATTAATAGCTTTTCTAGGCACCAATAACAAACTTGCCATAAAAGAAATTAGGAAAGCTATCCTATTCACAATATCCTTTAAAAATACCTAGTAATAGGTTTACTCCAAAGAGATGGAGGACCTCTAAAATAAAATCTTTAAAACACCTAAGAAAGACGTTGAAGAAAACACTGGAAGATGGAAAGACTTCCCATGCTCACCGATTGGCAGAAGTAATATTGTGAAAAGGGTATGTGGGCAAAACTGTATACAGATTAAAAATTAAAATCCTAGTGACAGTCTTCACAGAAGTGGAGTAAAAGTAGAAGCCTTGAAATTCATAAAGTTCATGTGAAGACACAAGAGATTTTCCCAAAAGCCAAAGCAATACTTAACAGGAAAAACAATGCTCGAAGTAGCCAAATACTTGAACTGTGATTGTATTAGATTGTCACTGCAACAAAGACAGCTTGACAGTGGCCAAAAATGGAAATGTAAACCAGTGGGAACAGAATGAAAAACCCAGAAATAAATCCACACAGATACAATTAATTGTTTTTGTTTGTTTGTTTGCTTGCTTGCTTGTTTGTTTTTGGCAAAGTTTTCAAAAATACATTGGAAATAAAACAATATCTCCAACAAATGGCTCTGGGAAAGCACACAGCTATAGCTACCTAATTTTTTGACCAAAGCACCAAAAGGAATTGGAAAAAAGACATCTTTAAAAAGTGGTGCTGGTTATTCACATCAGCAGAATGAAATTAGATCCACATTTCTCATCCAGTTCAAGATATTTCAGTGTCCTTGGGGTTGGAGAGATGAGTCGGCAGTTAAGAGCACTTGCTGCTGTTACAGAGGACCTAGGTTCAGGTCCCAGTATCCACATCAGGCAGCTCACATTCACCTGTAACTCCCGTTCCAGGGGATCTGACACCCCCTTCTGGCCTTTGCAGGCATTGCACATACATGGCACAAATATATAGCCAAGAATATTGTATAAAAGACTCTAATAGCACAGAAATAACAATAATGATAATACTGTAATAGATGACTCAGATTAAATTAACAAACTTCTCCATGGCAAAGGAACAATCATACAGCTCAAAGAATTTCAGAACAATCTTTGCCAAGTGTACAGCAAAGAGGTTTGTAATGAGTAAAATATATGAAAAACTGAAAACGGTAAACCCTGGAAAACAAACCTAATCAATAAATGGGCTAATTCACTGAACAGAGAGTCTTCAAAAGACAAAACAGAAACAGCCAATTGGTATTTGAGAAAGTGTTCAACATTCATAGCCACCAGGGAAATGCAAATTAAAAGAATTTTGAGATTTCATGTCGCCCCACTATGAATGACTAAAATCAAGAAATTAAATGACATCAAAAGCTGGTGAAGATGTGAGGAATGAGGAACACTTCTACACTGCCAGAAGGAATGCAGACTTGTACAGCCACTGGAGGACTCAGCATGGAGCTCAATGACCAGGTATAAAATTCCTGACTATATTCCTAAAGAACTCCCTAGTCTTACCACAGAGACACTTGCACGTTTATTGCTGTGCTATCCACATTAACTATGAAATGGAACCAATCAAGATGTCCATCAACAAATGAATGGATAAGGAAAATGTAGCAAATATAATGGCAATTGCATTTTATTCATCCATAAGGAAATATGAAATGAAATTTGCCGGAAAATGCATGGAACTGGAAATCATTACATGAAATGAAATAAGCTACACTCAGAAAATACCACTTTTTCTTTCATATATGCTATGTATGTGTATGTGTGTCTGTGTGTATATATACACAGACACACAGACACACATACAAGTGTATGTTGGGGGAAGATATAGGTCATGAAACTAGAGGGGTCCATGAGAGAAACAGGGAGAAGAAAAAACCCGCAGTTGACAGGTAGCCAGAAGCCGGGTGTGGTAAAGGGAGGAAGTGAACCAGCAGATGTAGGAGGAGCCAGGAGGAGGTACGCCAATGGGAACTAAGTGTGTATGAAAATGCCCCAGTGAAACCCATTACTTTTCATGCTAATCTAAACGACTAATAAAAATAGCTCTCAACCTTGAATTCTTATAAAAAGAACGTTTCAAAAGTCAAGGAGAAAAACTTTCTTAAATGAGCGAAAAGAGATATTTGTGCTGGCACACTTTCCCTACAGGAAATGTTGAAGGAAGTTCTTTGAACAGAAGGCATTTAACACAGGCAGAAGCCTGAGTCTCTACAAAGGGTCAAAACTATAATCAGTGGAGGAAAAATAATCAAATTCACTTTTTTCTTATTTCTGATTACTCTGAAAAATTGGTGGTTTAATGTAAATATAAGAATATACAGTACTCTCTGCACTCTGCCTCCCTTCTAGACTTGGACCCAGGCCACTCCTGCTCGTTCCACCCCAAATCTCTGGACTGCCCTCTTAGTCCAGACTCAACAACTGCTTCTTGATAACCTGCACTCAGACCAGCTCAATTCCCAGCTTAGTTTGTTAGACCAGACACAGGCTGTCCTGATCCCCAACACACACCTTGTCCTTGGCCTCCTGTTCTGCCTGCCACAGACCTGTCTCTTACCCTGACAAGTACACTGTACACCACTCATTAAAGAAGCTTCTTTTTGCAACAGATGGAAACTATTACAGAGTTCCACAACTGGTGGAACACCAGAGAATATATAGCTGATAGATATCTACCCTACATGACACATTTACAATGGAACTTCTCTACCTAAGACTCATGGAACATAGTGGAACAGGAAGTAGAGGGAATACTAATATATCCATCAGTTCTCAACAGCAAAGCTTCCTTATACAACAGATTGTGATGCACACAGACGGTCATAACTGGACAAGTTTTAGAGAATAAGAGACTGCAGAGTGTGTGACCCTGGATAGCACTCCTTTATTAAACTTCGCCTACCCACAGCTCAGGAATCATTGCGGAAGATGGGGTGGAAAGTTTGCAAGAGCCAGGGATGGTGCATGAACGTAAGGAAACAGAGGCTCTCTGGCCTCTGGGAACTTGCTCATATGAACTCTCAGCTATAGTAACAACATGCACAAGACTCATGCAGACTCAATTGGTCAAAAACCCAGCGTAGAACTGAGGAAATGGGCAGCAGGCCCCAACCCTAGCCTAGAAACCATTGGCAGCTGATTACTTCAGGGTGAAGGGGAGTAGATATTTAAGGAAGTGACTCTAGATAGACTGACTAGACTCCAGTGGAAGAGTTTGCACCGATGGACATCTGGGTGCACATGCTTAACCAGCTACGACTTACCATATATGACAGAATGCATGAAATCCAGTGTGGGGGTATGGAGGGGTGCGGATGGGGATGTGATTCTAAATTTGATTAAGATCTATTATAGGAAATGCAGCAAACAATAAAATTATTTTAAAAAGAATTCACAGTGTTTATGCCACTTATAAAATAAAATATATGTCAAACAAAGGACAAAACAAGACAGGACAGAATTGAACACACACACATATTTATATATGCAACCCTTACA
>NW_008340939.1:36376-68341 GCF_000622305.1 Nannospalax galili
GAAGGATTCTTTCTTAAACTTCAAATTCTAGCTTAATTATGGAGTAGACAGCAAATGTTTTCTGTTTGCAGTAATTAAAATCAAAAGATATGGGGCTAGAGAGATGGCTCAGCACTTAAGAGCACTGGTTGTTCTTGTAGAAGACTTGGGTTTGAATCCCAGCACCCACATGGCAGCTAACAACTGCCTGTAACTCCAGTTTCAGGGGATCTGATGGCCTTTCTGTCCTCCACAGGCATTGTACGACACAGGTGCAGTTGCCTACATGCAGGCAATGCATGCATAAATTAAGTAAAATAACATAAACATAAAATAAAAATAAACAAAATATTTTAAAAACCCAAAAGAGATTTTCAGCACTTGCTGCTTTGAAGCTTATCTTGAAATTGGGCTGCTCCTCTGTGTTCTAAGAACGATGCCACTCTTTGTCAAATCTGTGCGCAAGCATTTCTTTTTCTCTTATTTAAAATAAAGTATGACCTTTCAGTCAATATAAGAAAAACTGATTTTGAAGCCAAAGACTGTAAGGGTGACCTAGCTCTACTGGGACTGGATTTCTAAGTACAGTCCTTGCTTTATTTAATTCCCTTTAGTTTCACAGAGCTTGATAGGAAGACATAATAACTGTCACAATTAACTCCCAAGGATGTGATGAGCAAATAATTTAACAAATGGGATAACACTTGATTATCAAGTTTAAGCTTCACTATACACACATTAGTCACTCATGTAACTGAAACCACCTTTCATCTGGAAGTGAAACTATGATATGGGAATAAATGTGGTACAGAAACACGGAGGAGACAACTTTGATTCTTTTATTTTCCAAACACCTAATTTTGTGACCTTGGCAAATTAAGTCAACTTCATAAAACAGACGACTGAAGAAACTTTAAACTGTAAGAAAGCAAAACAAAACAAAAATCTTTGTGTTTTTTTTTTAATGTTTTCTTTGTGTCAGGAAACAAAACAAATTATTTGAATTCTGGGTTTATAATGCAACTAAAACGAGAATATTTACTCTTCCTACAGATTGATTTTCTTCTTGGAGACATTGTATGGCTCCGATAATCAGGGATTTTAGATATCTGTAATGCATGTTGAACAACTTACTTCATATTAGACAATTAAAATAACCATCGTAAAAAACAAATTGGAGTCTTTATAGATGCAAGGTAAAAGAATAAAATAAAATCACAAATCATCAACATTTTCTTTATAAAACTACCTTAGTTTAAAGTTTTTAAATTGTGATTCAAAATCAATTTGTAGATTAATTTCCGTAGGGCATTGCTGGATTATTGTCCCATTTACATAGTGGATTAATAGAAAACACGAAGAGAAAAAAGCAAACAGAACAATGTATCCTATAATTAGCTTGCTGTAACTAAATCATGTTTTTTCTCTGTCCATTGTTGAACAGATGTCTAAATTGTTTTATCTTGTTTAAAAGAAGCACTAATATTTAATCAACTCAGTTAATTTTATTCAATACAAAGAATGTTTCAGATTTAGACAACAGCGACTTAACCAGTAATAACTGGATATTACGTGAACAGTTTTTTCATTTTCTCAAAAACACTTATGTGATATATCTAAGCATGTGTTCTTCAAAATTCAAGCCTTTGTAGACAAGTATGAAGATTAACATAGGCCTCGTACACAGCAGCTCAAATTCTGATGTACTTTGTAAGGTGAATTCCTATGACTATGAAATCTTAGGGAAAAGAAATTGTTTCTTATTTTCTTTGACATGAAAGATTGAAAAAGGATGCTTCAATAGATTAGATTATTACACTCATTTGTGGAAATGTGATGTTTCTTGGTAAATAAGCAGTCATATTCAAATGGCTTGTTTTCTAGAGCTTACGTTAAGTCTGTGATAAGATTTCAGTAGATGGCTACCACAGCACAGTTATAGGACTGCAATTAATTTGCCCCTTACAAGATCCTTTGATCATACTACAATAAAAAAGATTTTAAGATATTATTGGCACAATGTGCTTCTAATATTTTAGAAAATGTTTCAGGATTAGAATGACATTAAATCGTGATTCAGCTACAGTCATAATAATCTGAAAAGGTTAAAGTAAGCAATTTCTTATCAAAGGTGCCTCTGTTGGAATGTTGAGACCACTTAGTTCATCATTTCAATTAGAGAGAGAGAGAGAGAGAGAGAGAGAGAGAGAGAGAGAGAGAGAGGAGGCAAAGAGAGAAACTGAGGACTGAATTTAGGGCCTCATGTACGCAAGGCAGGGGCTCTGTGGCTGAATTATAACCCAGCCCCCAACCTTTCCATTCTAAGGACCGTATTCCTAGGCAGGGAATAGATGTGGTAGAAAGTGAACCTCTTGATGTACCTGACTTTAATCTTCTCACACATTCACCTGAAGTCGACAGCATTGGTTATTTAAGATGTTAAAAGTCTTCCTTCTCACAATACTAGCTTTCCTCTTCAGACGTTAGATCAGAAATGAAAGAGACTGTGGTCATTTGACCCGGTTTGGGCAGGAGGGTTAGAGACTTCACTTAATGGAAAACTCATCGGGTCTTCTTAGCGCTTGGCTAAGTCCAGGGGAATGAGTGATGGCTGTGGAGCTGGGGATCCTCTGTGCCATCACAGAACACGAATGGGAAGTCTGTAGATGGCAGGCTGGGATCCTGTCACAGGCAGTCTCTACCTCCTCCTGCACCCTGACTCCCACTCCAACTCCCACCCTGTATTGGTTATTACTTGAATGTTGGTTCTTCCTGTGCGCCAATGCTAGCCAAGAATCCAAGCTCAAAGTGCTTTTTCTAGTACCCAATAGTCTTCGTTCATAGCTACCTAGGCGTTGCTGGGATGGGAGGTGGGGACAGGAGTAAGCAAAAAGATCTACACTGAGCCCTAGGGGAGGAAAAGTGGTGCTGTGCAGGATGGCGGGATGATAACCCTGCCTGCTATGGTGAGTTGTGAACGCCCAGCTTCAGGGGGCACTGAGCACAAATTGCGCAAAGCTACCTGCTCAGCTGTGCAAACACGGCCCGCGCCACAGCCCCAATTCGATCCCGAGATTTTCCGGGTTGACAGACAAACATCATAGGGTCTTGAATTCTCAGTCTTTAGGAAAGCAGGGCAGGAGAAAAGAGACCCAAATCTCACTAAACACTGAGTGCACCTGGCGCCCTCTAAGGTGCCCTCACTTACTTACCTGAGGGGGGTGGGGTGGGGGGACCCAAGGACAGGAGTGGAGTCAGGGGCCACCTCAAAGATGCTGAAGGATTAACTCCTTCAACACCAGACTGGGAAAGGCAGAATAAAACAGACCAGATGTTTTCTGCCCAGGATTTCCGGTTGGGCTTAATTTAGGTGTCAGTGAGAGACTGAAGCGATCTCACCTCAACCCTACCTGCCACTACAGCTCACCCCGAGATCCCCAGACCACAGCCCAAGTCAAGATCAATGGGAAGTGGAGATAAATTAGCTTTGGCTCTGCCCTCCGGTTTCCATTTCCTACCTTGGAAACCATTTCATGCTGGGGTGCAAAACCTCTCCAGGTTGCCTGCTTGCAAAGTCGGGTTCCTGGGTGTTTCACTGGGCAGAAGAGACCCCAGTTCCCCGACCCTGGAGGGAGCACCTAGCTGTCGTCCCCCGGTGCGGATGGCGGTACGGAGGCCCCACCCAACCTCTTGCACAGTAGGGCAGCTGACAAGAACCTAGGTAGTCTGAGGGCTGCTCCCACAGGTCGCGAGTGCAGCGACCTGGAAATCCTCAGTGGGAGTATGCCAACCATCCTCAGGTCTCATGCCAACCAAAGACACCCGGGGCAACTTTACCAGCGATGCCGGGTGCACAGAAGAGTTTGAGGGACATCGCTCTGGGCACAAGAGAGCACAGGAGTCTTACCTTGCCACTGGTAGCAGGGAGTTGACATCCATGGTTGAGCTTCTGCTAGCAGGTAGAGAACGCCTGAAAGCGCGGGGGAAGGGTGGGAAGCCCCGGGTGCGAAAGCCTGGCCACTGCGCGTGGGGACAGAGACGCGCTGGGTGGAGCAGCGGCAGGCGGGTGACACTCGCTGCTGGGTGGCCTGGAAGCGCTGTGCACAGCAACCGACGCGCCTCGTCCGCTCGGAAACTGCTCATCCACTGGACCCTCCTGCTGAACTCCCGCCTCTCCTTCCAGCCTCCTCCACCGCAGGCTCTTCTGGGCTTTCACCATCGCTCCCCACCCAATAGCACAGTTCTCCCCTCCGCCCGCCCCTCGGTACGGTCCCCGCCCCTCGCTTTGCTTTCTCTCCCAGGCCAGGTCTGAGCCCAGAAGTTGTTCCCCCCACTTGATCACATTCACATGCTCCCTCCTGGCAGTTCCAGCTGCCCCCACGCTTCCCTGAGCGTCTTTGCGTTTTATTTTTGTTTATCTTCTACAGCCCAGCAGAGGATGCGTGGACCCTGGAACAGAGCACCCTACTTTTGCGCTCGTTTAGACAATCTGTCCTGTTCTTATTCTCATTCTTTTTCCTGTGGCTCATTTTCCTTGGAACTCGGTCGCTTCTTACCTGTTAGACCCTAGGCGTAGATAAAAGCTCTGAGAAATTGTGACAGTGACCCTTCCTCTGAGGAGGAGCTCAGAATCTAAAAGCCCAGCTTGACCAATGCCCAATGTCTGCTCAGCAGCTCTTTGAGGAAAAACAGCCTTTAATTTTTAAGATGCCAAGACACAGGTGGTACCAAATGTCTGTTAAGATGAGGGCATGGTCCATCCTGCCCTTTTTTGGAGGTTATTACATGGATATGGGGGGGGGGGAGGCAGAAGAAAGCTTGCAGACCAGCCAGATGATTTGAGACTCAAAGAAAGCCATTGGTGTTGGGGGGGTGTCTTTAATCAAAGGACAAGGAGACAGCCTAGCAAGAAGAGCACTACAGGCTGTGCTTGCTGACGCTGGCAGAATACTGTAGGGAAAGCTGGAGACCCCACTATCAACGGTAGCAACAGAGGCCAAGGGAAAAGTCTGTCACCATTCTGGGCTGGAAGGATGCAAGTCACTCCCACTGGGGTAGTGCCAGGGAATGCTAAGCAGTAGCCAGGATTTTCATTCCGTCCAGGAAGCAGCATCACTCCTCTCTTAGTGCCCAACCTTACCAGGGCACCTGGGAGCTGACATTTTCCACATTCGTACAGCAATGGTACTGTTCTACACATCCACACACTGTGTCAGGAGAGCAGAGTAGGGAGAGAAGACCTTAGCCCCTACAGGCAGGAGCAGCCCTCGCTCAGCCTTCATGTCAGGGGAAACTTGGCAGCAATTTTCACACTTACATCACAGTATTGGGGCATCTTCTCACTGTACACTTGGGCACTATTAGAGAAGACACAGTTCAGAAACAACGAGGTCACGTGACTGCTGAAGATCAGGTCTCCACGTGGAGACTACATGGTAATCCCACAGTCCCAGACACACAGAGATGTCATGTTGGAGGCGAAAGAATTCAGCCAAGCACTCCAGCAGTCAGTGGTGAGGACCTCTCTCCCTTCAGGTGTCACCAAAAGCAACTGGGAGCCTGAAAGTTTGACCCTCTGGCGGAATCGGGGCAGCACTGGCCTGCCTGCCCTGCTCTGCAGTGAAAGAGAACCAGACATCTAAGACTCGGTCTACAGAATTAATGCCCCCAAGTCTTCAGGCGTTCATAGAACAGTATTCATCAGGCTAAGAGCCAAGAAGATTTCAAACCTAGTAACACAAAGCAATCAGAATCTCCTCACAGGAATGCTAAAATGAGCTTTCATTGTTTTTAGAACAGTCATGATAAGAATAAAGTTGTTCTCTCAAGTCTATTGTTCTCATATCTGTGGGTACAACTAACTTCTGATAAAAAGATTTGGAAAAAAAATCCTGTCCATATTTCACAGGTACAAACTTTTTTCATATTATTCTCTGAAAAATACAGTCCAGCAACTATTTACAAAGCATTTACATAAGCAATCTTGCTAGTTTAAAAGATGTGGGAGGATATTTGTGATTTGTGCTGTACTATTTTCTGTGAGGGATTTGAACATCATCATTTTTTGATATCTGTGGGGAGCTAAAATGCTGAATGCCGCAGGAAGACTGGAATGTAATGAATGACAGAAAACATGATGGAAAGAAGTGAAAAGTAGAAAGAGAAAAAAATTGTAAAATAAGGAAAATATGTAAATGAAAGCCAGATAGAGGTTTCCTTTAAAGTTGAAAATGTAGAAATTTAAATAAAGTGCTAATTGTTTTATTAGCAGAAGAGAAATATGACTTTTACTCATGGGTGAAAAATCATTCAAATAAGAGTGGCTTCTCATCATAAACCACAGATAGCAGGAGCAAGTGACAGGATATTTTTCAAGTGTAGAAAAAAGTCAGGCACGGTGGTGGCAAGCCTTTAATCCTTGCACTAGAGATGCAGAGATAAATAAATTTCTGTGTGTTCAAGGCCAGCCTGATCTACATAGCCCTAACCCTAGCCCTAACCGTAACCGTAACCGTAACCCTAACCCTAACCCTAACCAGCCAAGGTTAAGTTTAAACAAACAAACAAACAAAACCAAAAACTCAACTGTGGTTAAAAAAAAAAGTTATCAATACAGAATTCTCTTCCTATAAAAATATTTCCAGAAATGAAGGTGATCCTGATATCAGACTCTAACAGATCTTTCTTAACGGAGACACCAAAGGAGATTCTCTACACATACAAAAAGCAGGAAAGGATAAGGCTTGAAGCAGCAGAAAGTCAGAGTATGACAGGCACCAACATGACACCATAGTCTTCCTTGTCCTCCTGACTCTTCTAAAGTAAAGCAAAACCGTTTTCTGATGTGCTTTAAGCATGTTCACGTTTTTGACAGAGGTAAAGGAGGCATGGAACAGCAGTGTAAGAGAGCAAATGTTTATATGCTTCTCTCAAACCGATAGAAAGTAAGTAGTGCTTTTACATAGGTAATGAAATCCTTTCAGAAACTACATAATGGATGTGGTCAACACCAGAAGAGATAAATGAGGCTAAAATTGAAAATATTTTAACGTAGTCAGAAACAGAAATTAGAAAGTGAGGGAAAAAATCCGATTCTAGTCTTTACATAATAATGATAAAAATATATGTAAAATGAATATAACTACTCAAAGACAGAAACAGGAAGTGTCTATTAAAAACATGACCCAATTATATTCTGTCTCTAAGAAATATTTCAAACTCAACTACATGTGCAGGTTGAATGCAAAAGAGATATTATATGTGCATTATTCAAAAGGAAAGCATGAGTGGCCATATTTATATTAGGCACAGCAGACCCGAGAGCAAAGGAGAATATTAGGGACAGACTATAAGACTCTTTAATGATAGAAGAACCAGTTCAGCCAGAAGATACAGTAGTCCTCAATGAGTGGCCACCCATAGGAAATCTATAAACCTCAGAAAGCAACAAACTAGGAGAGCCAGGCAAATCTTTAAGTCTATCTGGAGATCTGCAGATGCTCCAGAGAATGCCCCTGGGGCAGGGAGGCAGAAGCTGGAGCTCTATTACCACCCACTGCCAATGGGAGCCATTATGGGTGTCGCCTCCAGGGTGACCCTGCCAACACCTTCATTTTGGGCTTCTAGCCTTCAGAAATATGAAACAATATATTTGTTTCTACTGTTCTAAATTACCCCCAGTATGATAATTTGTTAAGGCAATTGTAGGAAATTAATACATTAGGTGAATTGAATTTATAGAAAATAGACCATTTGATTTGAGTAACCTTGAAGACTTTGAGAAAATTGAAAATTTAATTAAAGAGAATCCCTTCATAAATGAAATCCCCAGGCCATGTGCTTTCATTAGATAATCCTTCCCAGTATTTAAAGATAGCACTGATTTGACACCATCTCTTCCAGGAAACATAGGAAAAGTCAGTGCTTCTTAATGAATTTTATGAGGTTACTGTGCCTAGAAACCCAAATCAGAGAAAGATAAGCAGAAAAGTTGGGGCTCACATTCCAGATACATAAAACCTTAGCAAAATATTAATAAACTTTCATTAGATAATCCTTCCCAGTATTTAAAGATAGCACTGATTTGACACCATCTCTTCCAGGAAACATAGGAAAAGTCAGTGCTTCTTAATGAATTTTATGAGGTTACTGTGCCTAGAAACCCAAATCAGAGAAAGATAAGCAGAAAAGTTGGGGCTCACATTCCAGATACATAAAACCTTAGCAAAATATTAATAAACACAAAACACAAATTATCATTTACCATATTAACAAGCAAAAGGAAAACTTACACAATCTTATCAGGTAATACAAAACAATGACAACATTAATTGCTTGTTTTGATAAATGCTTTCAGAAAAACAGGACTAGACTAGGACTTGGACTGATACAAAACATGTACTAAAACCCAGTACCTAACATTACTGATGACAAAAGACTGAATGTTTCTCAATAGAACAGGAGAAGGAGGGGTGCCCATCAGTAAATAAAACAAATCTTATCATGGATCGTGGACTTCAGTTAAGATCAGAAGCAAACTAAAACACACTTATTGTAGAGAATAAGAGAAAAATCTTTTAAATGTCGGACTCAGCGAAAAGTCTTAATTTTGAGTGTACAAACCCAATTAAAAAAAATGAAATTTCGGTAAACTTGTTGCATTTAAAACTTTTGATTAGCTGGGCATGGTGACATATATTTTTAATCCCTGTACTGGCGAGGTAGAAGCAGGAGGATCTCTGTGAGATCAGGGCCAGTCTGGTTCCAGGTCAGGTAGGAGAGCTAAAGGGAGACCCTATCTCAACAAATAAACAAATAACAACAACAAAAAACAACAATAAAAATATAGCAACAACAAAAATACCACGAGAAATCCAAACCAAAAAAAAAAAAAAACAAAACACCAAAAACCTTTGATTTAAGAAACACCTAGTTGAAAGGATGCAAAGACAAATCATTAGCTAGGGGAATATATTTGCAAACAGGGTATCTGGTAGAAGACTGATAAGTAGAGTCTATTTTTAAAGCCTCTCATAATTCAAATACAAATAAATACAACTGGAAAATGAATAAAGATGTAGCAGGTATCTCACTCAAAGAGGTTTACGTATGAAAAATAAACTCACCAAAGATGTTCAGTAGTACTTTCCATCAGAAAATGCAAACTGAAACCACCATGAGATTTCACCACACATTTATCTGAGTGACTGAATGAAAAGCCGAAACAAGATCAACTGTTGATTAGAA
This sequence comes from Nannospalax galili, assembly GCF_000622305.1. Taxonomy (NCBI): domain Eukaryota; kingdom Metazoa; phylum Chordata; class Mammalia; order Rodentia; family Spalacidae; genus Nannospalax; species Nannospalax galili. Next base: position 45,602 of record NW_008340939.1, read on the forward strand.
AAGCATCAGTCATCAGTCATCCACTGCTGGTAAGAAGTTGAATGTGAAACTCATTCTGAAGCAGTTTCTAGGTTTTAGACCACAGACATACTAGAACCCCCTGGCCTAAAAGCTGAGCCCCATTCATATTTCAGAGAAAGTAGCATTTATGTTCACATAAGTTCCATATTTATAGCTGTTTTATTACAAAGCTAGAAACTATACAAGCATCCGTTATGGATAAATTGGCTAATAAACTGAGATGACCCATAGTCTGGAATATTAATCAGCAATAAAAATGAACAAACTATGGATATAGACAACAAGCTGTATGGCCCTCCAGGGACTTGTGTTGAGTCCAATGATTCCATTTTGTATGAATGTATTTATGTCGCACATTTTGAAATAACAAAATCATAGGACCAACACTATGTTAATGGTTACTAGAGTTTAAGATGGAGCAGAGAGGAAGTGAGTGGATTTGGATGGAAAAACTGCTTCCTCTTCACTTTATTGATATAATATCCTGACACTGGTATTGTTTTGCAGCATATTGTTGTAGGGATAAGGTAGATCAAAGACACTCAGGTTTTCTCTCTTTTGTTTCTTACAGATGCATGTGAAGCTATAATTATTCCAACATAAAATATTTTAAAAAGAAAATATTACTTTCATATTGTTAATTGGTGTATTGCAGGGAGCAAACAGCACAGAGTCTACAGAGAAGTTTTGGTTTTTCCTCTTATACTATATACGAAAAGGAAAGGTTGACCTTCTAAGGATTTACCACAAGTGTGAATACAGAGATAAATAGAATGAAAGAAATGAGAGAGAGAGAGAGAGAGAGAGAGAGAACCTGTAGCCAGAGTAGAGTAAGCAGAAGTGCTGACAAGATCTTACCCAAATTATTTTTAAATTCTTTCAATTTTTTAAAATAAATCTGGAATTAAATATTTTTGAACATTTTTCTGGATTTCTCTAAAGAGCAGCATCACTGTAATTGGATCCATAAATGATACAGCTTTTTATTTCCATAAGCCATCTTGGCTTTAGAGGGGTCAGGTGAGGTGTTGCTATATGAAGTCCACCACCACATGATGATTTTACTTGGTTTTCATTCTACTGGACTGTCTTGTCTAGATTTTAGGATCAGTGAATTAGCTTTCTATTGCTGTTCATCAAAAATTATCAGAGATTGCTGGGGCGATGGCTCAGTCAGTTAGTAAAGTGCTTGTTATGCAGTCATGAAGACCTGAATTCTCATCATGTAAAAAGCTAGGCATGATGGTCTGCATCTGTGTTCTTACTGCTGAGGAGGCAAAGTCAGGTGGATTCCTGATCTCACTGGACGACTAGTCTTGCTGAGTCTGAGCTCCAGGTTCAGTGAGAAACACTGTCTGACAAAGAGGTAAAGAACCAATAACTGAGAAAGACATGGAGAATCAACCCCTAACATATGTGTGCCCTGCATGCCTGTACACACACGTTCACACATATTATCAGAAATTTATTGGCTTAAAACAAGGTAAGATTTAAAATCTTACAGTCTGGAAGCCGTCAAATACGGTTCTTCTCAGGCTAAGTTCAGCTTGTCAGCAGGCTACTTTCCTCTCTGAAGACTCTAGAGAAGCTGTTTTCTGTTCAGTCAGTTGTTGGCAGAATACAGCTACAGTTTAGGGAAAAGGTGCTCCTGTTTTTGCTGGATGCCTTTTCCTTCCGCCTTAACCAGCAACAGTGGGCCACACCCCTCTTTCATACTGTCAGGCACACTCTCTGGCCCTCCTTGTCCCCTTTTTGAGAACTCAGGTGATTGATCAAGCCACCTGGAAAATCAGGTGCTCTCATCTCAAAGTCCTTAAGGTCATCACAGCTACAGAATTCCTCTTACCATCTGAGGTAACACATAAACAATTTGGGGGGATGGTAGCATGAACATCTTTGGGGAACTACTTGCCACAGTCAACTGTACTGGCTAGAAGCAGGGGACAGCGAGGGGAGGCTCCATATCTTCAGTGAGTAGAGTGGTCACCAAGATCTTTCTTCCAGAGGCATGATCCTCTGTTGGGATGATCCCTGGGTGTGTTTGCCCACATCGCTCTATTTAGGAGCATCTAAGGCATTAAATTTGACCCTTTTCACTCTTTTTCCTCGTCTGTTCAATCTCCGTTCCATAAGCACCCTTGTTTTAGATTAGTTTTTTATTTCTACCACAGAATACAAAGAACAGCAATTGATTTCTCATGATTGTAGACATTTATTTCCATGACCAAGACACCATAAGATTCTGTGTCTAGTGTGGGCCCGTTTCTTAGTTGATAATTGGTAGAAGGGGTGAGGGTGAACTTGCAGTCCTTCTGTTCAGCCTGCTAAGTGTCGGGGTTGCAGTTGCATAGCTCCTCACCCTGCTCTGGGAGCCTCCTTTATAGGGGCAGTAATCACATTCACAAGGAATCCTTTAACCAACGCCAAAAGACTTTACATCCTAACATTATCATAATTGTGATTAGTGTTCAACCTCAAATTCAGGAGGATACAAGCATTCAGGCTTTAGCTCCTGATGGGTCTGGTCTGAGGTTTGGGAAACTTTGTACTTCATGTATATCCACAAGGACTTCTATTCTCATAGCTGTAGGGAAGAAGCTAAGACTCTTCCAGATCATGATACAACATGGTAATATTGGGTCAATGATGGGTATACATCATCAAGGTATGTTACATACATGTGTGAACTTTTCAAAGAATAAATTAAAATATTATTTAAAAATAGATATTACTCATAATAGACCAGAAGGATTTCAAAGATCTAGGGGAAGAGCTTGGCCAAGAGCTTGATACAGCCCCTGAGCCAGTCCCAAGGTGATAAGGAACCTGAAGGCTTCATAGTACATACAAAGCTTGGGATGCATTTTCTTCATGGTGGTGGAATTCTCCCTCTGTAGAACTCAGCTGGATAAAGCTTATGCTTCAAATGCCATTCAGAATTTATTCTAAGTGTAATCATACTCTCCTCCCTCTCCCCCACCTTGCACCTCTGCTGCATCTCCTGATGCTCTTATGACAATCTCTCATAGCAGGAATGATCATTGTCTCACAATGAGGTTTTTCTGTGAATATGCTGTGCGAATGGTATAAATTTCTCCATTTAAAAAGGAAGAAAAGAAAAAGAAAGTGTCAAGAAAGAAAACAGTGCTGCAGCAAAGTGGTTCAGTCTGTAATTTACATGTCACACATTAGAGAATAGAACTTGCTAAGAGACAGGAAAAATGTCCATGTACATTCAAAATTCTAAAAATTCCTGGTTCCTGGGACTCAGAGTATTCATTTACAAACAAAGTAGAATTTTCTTTGGTTTTTCAGTTGTGATGACCTCCACATCTTGGAAGCAAGCAATGAAATTGTCAAAAAGCAATCATGGACCGGGCTGGCAAGGCAACACCCAGTGTATCCCAGGAGCAGGGATTTCATTCTGTGCCTGATTTTGTCTTAGAGTGGGCCTGAGGCTCTTTTCTACCCTCTGCTTCCCAGATGTCTCTGGACACTGGTCACAACAGCCAACAGATGGGATGATGGATATAAGTTCTCCCCTGGTGATCTACTGAGAACAAGTGGGAGCCTGAAAAAAGGTCAGAAAGAAAGTGTATTTAAAACTTTAGAGCAGAGGACTAGGACACCTGCTGTTAGACAGTGTCTTCTAGACATGAAAAAGCTGCACCCACGAAATCTCAACAGTGTGGTTGCCTGAACCACACCTGCATAGTGACAGCATCAGTGGACATGCTGTTGTTAAATTTGGAGGTGCAAAGCTTCTGGCTCCCAGCACCCTCCTCCCTACTTCCTTAAGACAAACCAAGATAATATTCCTCCAAACCATAGTTTAGGGAATAAGGGAATATATTGGGCTTCCTAACAGAGCATAGGGTGGCAGTGGGGGGTACTTACAAAGGTGTGGGCACCCTTGGGCATTTTCCCTACATTGGAGCTGGGGCCCCCTGACCTTCTGGCAGAGGTCCAAGATGGCAAAGGCCACCCCCTTCTCTGGTTTCCCTTGTCACTCTCCTTAGTCCCTCCCCCTCATGTAGCTAAGGCCAACTGATTGGGTAGGAGGGCTGACTGACTCCCTCTGCCCTGCCCCTCCTACAGAGGATCTATAATCAAATTGATTTGTGGTGATTGAAGCAAGTGAGTGAGAAGCTAGAGAAGAAGGCATCTGTCCACTGCTTGCCAGTCTAGCTTGCCACTCAGAAGACGAGCTCATCCAATACATGCCAATGTGGATGCAGGAAATTTCACAAGGTTACCTCTACATGGAGAGCTATGGGCAATCAAGGGTTGCTGAGGTAGGGAGAATCAGTTTTCTCCATGGAGGAGCTCCATGATAGCTTTTCCAATCCCAAGTGGTCAGCTATAAACACATGTGCATGTGAGCACCACTAAATGGATTCAGCACATTATACATATTATGTGTATGTATATGTAACATACATAAAATACTATATATATACATATACATATATATATAACAAAATTAATCAAAGTTGAGAGGGAGTCAGGGGTCATGAGAGCAGTTTGGGGCCAGGGGGAGAAGTTGGGGTGAGGGTGGTATAAATACAGTACTCATGAAATTCTAAAAAGTTAAAAAATTTGAAATGAAAAATATACTGGGTCACAAAACTAAAGAAAAGTTTGGCATGGTTGTTATTTTTTAAAATGATATTTCATATATAAAGTTTCCTCAAATATAAGGAATCAGTTACAATTTTACAGTTCATTTCTCTAATGAGCATTATAGTTTCAGTAGTGAAAATTTTCCTGTCTGTCCTCCCTGCCTTGATGGGGTGCTCACAGTGTTTGTGCTCCCTGCCGTGATGGGGTGCTCACAGTGCTGTAAGTCTCCTTGCTTTCACAATGGTGCTCACAGTGTAAATATTAAATATTCATGCTTATTCCCTAATTATAAGTTAATTCAAAAATAATATTTTCTTTAATCTTAAAAGTGCTATTTTTAATACTCTTTTAACATTTAATAAAAATAAACTGTGCCGCTGTGTATGTCCCCATAGCATCATGTAGCTCCTTTGGGATAGCCTGAAAGTTAGTCCTCTTGTTTTAACATTATCCCTTATTTGAGGTCTGCCATCCATGTTACACTGTGAGCACCATTGTGAAAGCAAGGAGACTTACAGCACTGTGAGCACCCCATCACGGCAGGGAGCACAAACACTGTGAGCACCCCATCAAGGCAGGGAGGACAGACAGCACTGTGAGCATCCCATCAAGGCAGGGAACAGATCACTGAACAAGTATTTTTTTGTCCTAGAGCTATTTCTTAAATAAACTCACAGCTCAGTGCAGGCTAGCTGCATGGTTCATAGATTTTCTATAAGTGGAAACAATTGCTCAATATTCCAGGTGGCGGGCTAGTGGAACAAAGCAAGAAAGGTGTTATCAGGTTTCATAACTGCCTACAACTCATAATAGAAGTGTATTAGGTTTCTACTAGTGTTATAACAAATTACCACAAGCTTAGCTGCTTAAAACAGCACAAATTCACTTTTTGAAAAGCATTTTGAATGTCAGAGTCCAATATACACACCCTGGCGTTAGCATCACGGTGTGAACGGGGTTTGTTCTTTCTAGAGGCTTCAGGGGAGAACATAGCTCCGTTGTTGATACCAGCATCTGCACACAGCCTTCAGCTGTGACCAACTCACTCTTGTCTCCTGCCTCAGTTTCCTCATTACCTTTTGTGTCCTTTGGGTCTCTGGGACCTCTCACAAGGGTCTCCTTACATTCTGAGCATATCATATAATCTAGGAAAATCCTTCCATCTTGAAGTTTTTCAGTAAATCATACCATGGACGTCCTTTGGCATGAGTCTGTGCACACAGAGATGTAGCCACAAGGTTCTTGGGATTAGGGGAGGAAATCAGAGAGGCCATTTTTCAGTCTCCAACAGGAGAAAATTTGCATAGAATTTTTGGCAATTTAATTATCTAACTACCAGCAAAAGTTGGGTGAGCTACTGTTATCACGTTTTCTCAAACAGATCCCCCCCAAAAAGCTTAAATGAGCTGCACTTCAGACACAAGCATGATCTTCCTATCAGAGAGCAAAGAGATTTGGTTTTTAGTAGAGAAACATATACCTATAACAGGTAAGGGGAGCACAAGAATTATTTCAGAAGCAATGACCTCTCTCACAAACAAAGAATGAAGATTTTATTCTCAGAGCATACTCAGTTAAGGATCATGTTACTGAACATGTTCAGTTTAAGGTTGTATTTCAAGATAGAGGATCCATGTTCAGGTATCAGAAGATCAACCCTAAGAGAGAGGCCCCAGCCCCTTCTGAGAAGCTCCTGAGGCGAATGGGGAATGCAGAGTCATTTGCTTTACTGGCAACCTCCTCATCCTCCAATAAGTAGCCCCTCACCAATATTCACACAAGCAACCATAAAAAGATTCAGTGGGTCACAAAACAAACCCAAACAAAACCGAGAAAAGTAGAAGGGAAACAGCTTGTGAGGGAAAAGGAGGGGTTCAGCAGGAGAGGAACGGGAGAGGATAGTGAGGGGTGAGGGGTGGTAAAGATGATGAAATGCATTATATACATGCATGAAATTGTCACAGAATAAAAACAACACAAAGAAGAGCCTAACGTGAAAGACCTTTCTGAAGCCGATTTGAGACTGTAGTGACAGATATTCCGTGGCAGGACTAGGAATGGTGACCTCAGTGCCTTTTAGGGAACGTGGCAATTCTCTGTGACAGCTCCAGTGAGTTTAGTGTGTGTCTGTAAGTGGTTCTAGATGAAATTTCTACATGAATTAGCACTTGAGTTACTAAGTGAGGCGTTGGAGGCAGGCTATTCTCTCTCTTTCCTGTGCTTCAGTGCTCACCTTCTGCCTCAGACATAGAAGCATCAGGGTAAAATTTGGGCTGAATTACACCATGGACTTTCCTGTTTCCCAGTTCACAGAAGGTGGGTAGTGAGACTTCTTGTCCTTTCAGAATCATGTGAGTCAGGTGTTTATAACAGGTTCTGTAAGTCTCTGCTTGCTCTCTTTCCTTTCTTTTCCATGGTGTCGTGGTTTACCATGGCCAGCCTTCTGGCAGTCTCTGTGGTGGCTTCACAGGACTTCTGTGGGGACCAAATGAGATAACACAGCAGAAGCGCCTCCCACAGTGCCTGACACTGAAGATAGTCTTTTCTATTTTTTCCAAGTGGGCGCAGAGGGGCTCATTCTTTAGGACCATTCTCACTCCGCCACTTCTGCTTCAAGTTCATGTTATTGCTGCCTTTCCTAGAGTAGGAAGCATCTGACTTCCAGAGAGCAAATCAACCCTCAGCATTTCACTACTTTTCCTTAAAATGCCACAAGGCAGGTGCTTTTTGCTGGGTGTCCTCACCTTGAGGTGCTTGTTGCGGGAAGAGCAGAGTCTGAGAACCAAATAACTTGACTTCAACAAATGAAGGCAAGATCAAGAGGAATGAGCTATGGCTCTTCTTCTGTTTCAAAGAAAATGTTTAGGTAGCTTAATTAATTCCATTATAACAATGACTAGCAAAAGACACGTTATTGCTATAAACACCTCTGTGCCAGCCCAGAGGAGAGTGGAATGGGCTCATTGTGCTTCCTACTTCCTGATCTCACCCTTACTCTTCCCCATACCGGTCCCTGTTCTGTGCTTATTTTGGGGAGTACTTTGCTTCAATGCCCTCGAGCTTCTCCTTCTGTTATATTTGGTCTCACAGATGTTTGTACTTACATTTTGATGACACCATCCTAGGTAGACTGTGCCCTTGACTATAGATGACTGGTATCCCCTTAAGACAATGTAAGATCAGAATTGTACAGGGGATACCAGGTGAAAATGGATACAGAGATGGAACTCATGTACTTACAGTTCAAGGTTACCAACAACTGCTGGTTATCATCAGTGTTCAGGAGGGAGACAGCATTATAGATTAAAATGTTCCCCTCAAAAATGTGTCCCTCAAATTCAAATGCTGAAGCTATAAAGAGTCTTGATACCCCAAAACTTGAGGATGTGATTTTACTTGGTTGGGTTAAAATGAGACCATTAGGCTGTGCTCTAATAGCACGTTTGTTGTTTTGAGAAGAGATTTAGATCGACAGATGCCAATACACAAAAGGATGACCATGTGAGAGGCAGCAAGTGTTGTCTGCCTGTAGTGCAAGGGGGAGACACCCTGCTGACATCTTGGCTTTTTAATTACATTCTCCAGAATGGAAAGAAAAGAGCTTACTATTATTTAAGAATTCAACCTGTTAATTCGGGTCTAGTAAATGGATACCAGCATGAAACAGCTTCCTATATCTCAGAATCTACCAGAAGATCTGACCCGTCTGTGTCTTGGTTTCAGGTTTCCAGCCTGTGATGGGCTCACACGTGCAGTCAATCCATTCCATTCTGTACTCAACAAACATTTCTCAACCTCACTAGGCTGGCATCAGTTGTACATTGCTGGGTAACCCTGTGTGTGATTCAGCAGGATACCTGAGACCGTGCAGTAGATGATAAATAGGATCCTGTCCTTCTCAGTTATCCATAACCGTGAAATGTATCACAGTCACAAAACTCATATCTTAAAACAAGAGCATCCATTTGTCACATGATTCTTGAGGTTAAGTATTTTATCTGGGCTTCCTAAAGGGTATTTTCTAATGTCTTTAAGAACTTGACCCCATGCCATTTATTATCCCAGACTGTTCTTGTGGCCATGGCAATAGTGTAGGAGCTTTCGTGGAAACACAAACACGTTCAGTCATCATTTATAACATATCTGCTAATGTTCCACTGACCATAGAAAGTTGGGTGGTGAATACTGCAGCTAGAGCGGAAGGGCTCTACACAGTCACCTGGTGAAAGGTATATTTTATGTGTTGGCTTGGCTGGGCCATGGTGTTTAATATTGTAGACAAATATTATTCAAGTTGCCTTTGCCAGGTGTTTTGGCTATTAATGCATTTAAATGAGATGGTTTGGAAAAGAAAATTGATCTCCATAATACTAGTACATCTCATCCAATCAGTTGAAGGTTTGAATGATAAGAACACTTACCTCCTCTCCCTCCAAATAATATGGAAATACGATGGGTGCAAGGCTCCTTGAACTTGGAACTGCAACAGCAGCTCTTTCTGGATCTCCATCCTGTCCTCCTTCCCTGCAGATTTGGAGTTTACCAGCCTCTGCAGTGATGTCATCTCCTTAAGGTGAAGCTCTCTCAACACCACATGCACACACGCACACATGCAGGCATGCACACACATACAGAAATGCATGCATCTCATTCTCTTGAGAACTCTGATGAACTCAGTATAGAGGCCAGGCCTGGAAGAGTGAAGACCTGGGGTCTTTAAATACAATCAGGCAATTAGAACATACCAGAATTTCACTGACCTAAAGAAGGAAAGACATGAATTTTCTTGTATTCCAGAGCCATACCTTGAGCTCTAAAATGATTATACATGAAAGCTATGAAGCAAATTAAAAATTGCAGTGAAGTTCGCAATTAAAGCCTAAGAGATAGAATTCCAGCCGTGTATGATAAGAACCTTCGGGTCTGTGTCATTGATGAAGAGCAGGTATTTCTAGGGGATCAAGCAGAGGGACAGGATAGGTGATGGGCACCAGGAGCAGTGCATACAGTGTCAAAAGGTGGCGAAGGAACCTGCTTTATTCAAGGACATCTGGCAGGTCACAATAGTTAGAAAGAGCACAGGCCTGTATGTACCAAATGATTTCTACGAAGCCAATAGCAAGGAGGAGGACACTCTGCCCTATGTTACTAAGAACTAGGGAATTGATTCTGAGATCAGTAGGGAGCAAGCTGATGTTTGCAGAAAATTACCAGTCACATGATGCTACAAAATCTGGAGCACAGGCCAGTGGAACTTAAAGAAAGAATGTGCACTTTCAACAAAATGGTTCGACTCAAGGAGCCAACTTATATAAACACGCAAAGGAGTCTATTATTTAGTACTTTAAAAAATTGTCTCCCTAAAAGCATTAGTGAGCATACGACATACTGAGAAGCGTGGTACCATTGCAAGAGTTTGAGTTTTCTTGAGCTAGCTTGAAATGGCTTCCCCAAGAGCAGTTTTGCTATGCACACCTCAAGGAGTCTCATGAGATGTCCTAAAAGGAATGAATATTTACAGTTCACGTTTATTGCCCACCCAAATAAACTGATTTTTTGGGGGAGGGTGTTTTTGAGACAGGGTCTCTCTGTAGCCCTAGCTGGCCTGGAATTCACTATGTAAACCAGGCTGGCCTGGAACTCACAGAGCTCTGCCTGCCTCTCCTCTGCCTCCTGAGTGCTGGGATTAAAGGCGTGTGCCACCACGGCCAGTCTAGACCTAGTTTTAACTATAACCAGCTACTGAATAAACCAGGCTGGCCTTGAACTCAGAGATCCTCCTGCCCCTGCCTCCCCAGTGCTGGGATTAAAGGCATGGGCACCACCACGCCCAGCAAGAAACTGATTTTTATGAAGCTTGGAAATTTTTCCAAGTCAGTTTCAATTCCTTAAGATAAGGAAGATTGTAAAACAAAATAGAATTCTAAGACTCCCTTTAGGAAGAACATTTAAAGAATAAAGCATGAAATAAAACAAAACAGCCAGTAGTTAAAATATCAAACCCTGAATGGTGCTTTTCAACTATGGGTTAGAATGTTCTTGAATGGATCCCAATTCTGAATGTGCTTCAGAGGAATATGTGGCAGGTGGATGCAAGAGAACAACAGTTTCACCTATTGCTGTTTCCTGTAGATTGGCATCGAGTTAGTTTCGAAATCCACAAATAAATATAAGATATCAGGATTATGAGACCTCTATGTAGATTCCTGAGGTGCTAGAAAATACCACATGCACTTATAAAGAGAGAGATTAAAAACAGTTTTGAAACAGGAATCTGCCTGATAAACAAGTCTCTTAAACAAATCTGCAGAATCAAATGAATTCATGCTAAATATACCTTTACTGCTTGTATATCCATAGATACAAAGAGAAATCCTGTATCTTACAAAGATGAGCTTGAGTCTGTGATAAAAACTATCAGTAGGTTTCTATTTCCTAGTTCTAAATCTCAAAAGTAAAGAACTGGGATTTCCTGCCAACAACCCAATTAGTTAGGTATCTTTGGTACAAGATTTCTATCATATATTTATTTCTAAAACCTCTCAAGTAAGAGTTCATTTTGGATTTAAAACATTTGCATTTGGTAAAAGAGATAGAAAGCAAATAAATTGATTGTTTGACTTCCTGAATAAGACAATCTTAGTTTTGCTCTTTCATGGAAAGCAGTTGGGAGGGGTTACTGCTTGTGGTGCACATAAGCAGTGGTATTGGTGACCTCCAATGGTTATGGGTACATGTTCATTCACAAATACCAACTATCAGAGGAGGAAGAGTCCATTGGACCCATGGAGTATTGAGTACTTTGCTCTGAGTCAAAAGGAAAAAAGCAAGTTGAATTTAAGACCAAGTATTACTGATTGCAAGGCACAGGTACAGAAAGATTTCCATCTATCCATTTCCTTTAAATGAACTTTGAATACAGGTCTTCCAGGAATTTATCAAAGCATAGTTTTAGCCATTGTAAGGTAAGGAAACTACAGTTAAATGTGTAAGGCACTCGGTGTGGATTTGCTCTGTGCTTTTTAGAAGGTATTCATTTGGGGGTTATTGGCAAACTATCGTGGAAGCTCCTGAGTCTTCCTATCTCTAAGCTGATAATATAGCCTTGTCTCCCCCTGCCTTCCCATTACCTACTGTTGTACACCAGCAGTTTGAGATATGCAGATTCTTCCAAAAACCAATCTAGACATTTGTTTGAATTGAAATATGAGTCATTTAGCCCACACAAATATGATCTGAGATAAAAAGTTTCTGACTCAATGATGCAAATAGGCAACTTAAATAACTAATTTAATATAAATACAATTATTTTCTGGATTATTGATTAAAAACTGATTTTGTGTTCCTTGCTGTTAGTTAGCAGCATGGACATTCTATGTCTATTTTGCCTGAAAGTAACTTTAGAGTACATGGAGCATAGTTCTAAAAAGTGTGTAGAGCCATAAAGTAAGGATGCCCTAAAACCTCAGTTGTCAGAATGAATATTAAAAGAGGAAATATGCAGCTTGGACTCAGAAACCATCAGAAAGAAAGCAGCAGTGCATTCATTCAGCCCCAGGATGACAGAGATGAAGCCTGGATCAGCATTCACAGGAAACCTGGTTTCTCGTGGGCTGTGAAGCCATGTTTGATGCCTTCTGTGAATAAATTTTTGAGTGACTCTTCTTATATTGATGATACTTCAAATCTAGTTTGTTGTCCTGTTATTACCAGGATATTGTTGCTGAACCACAATCTCAGTGGCACCTAATTCCTGGTTATTTATGTGCGCCCTCATCCCCTATTCCCGGCAAATTCATATACTAAAACCCTAAGTCCTAACATGACAGTGTTAGGAGGTGGGGACTTCAGGTTTTAGTTAGGTTATAAGGGTGAAGCTCTCATATAGATTTGTGTTCTTATGGACCCACTCACTGCCTCATCGTGCTAGGATTCAAGGACAAGACTGTGTTTGGGAACAGGAAGTAAGACCTCACCATATCCCCAATAATCCATTGATTTTGCTCTTCAGAAATGTAAGAATTGAATTCTGGTTTCATTAAGTCAGGCAATATATGACATTTTGTTACGTTAGCCCAAAGAGATTAAGAAAAGAAATTTTACTTTTATTCCTATCTTGGTAGGAAACTAACAAATTGAGAACAGATTCTGATCCCTTGGACTGATTTCTGGTCTTTTTAATGGGAACTCAAACCTAACAGCAGTAAGTCTCCCTCTGTCCTGTCAAGTGGCTCTTCAAGGTTCTTCTCTGTGATCTCTGACTTCTGCATCAAGTCTAAAATGTTTTCACATACTTGCCTTCACCTGTGCGGTGGCCTTCAGGCTAATCGTTCATGGTACAAATGCTTGAAAGTTAACTGGGAATGTAGAATGGATTCTTAATGATAGCTCAAGGATGGGCTAAACATAACAGGAAAATGTAAGACAATAGTATTAAAATACTACAGTACTTCAGCATATGAGAAATATATTGATTTTCTAAATAAAATGTGCAATTGTTTTATAAACAAAGTACTTTATAGGAGGGAAACTTGAGGACTGGATGGTAAAGAGACAGGGACATCGTGAGGAACACTCAGATCATGAGTTACGCAATTTAGGGGCCAGTCATTCACCTCATTTCTTATCCTTGTATTCCTTTTTTCAGATGACATTGTCTTTTCAAGGTAGTTCCTAAATCACAGAAGATAATCCAGTCAGTAATCTGGAAATTGATACGTGGTAGATATTATTTTTCCTTTTGTTCTGCCAGGCAAAGCGTCATTTTACATAATCATAAACATTTCCCCATGTGTTCAACGGAGACGGGGTCATGTACTTATTCTTCATGAAGTTATAGATGCAGCGTGGACACGTGTTTACCTTTAAATGCCATTTGAGGATAGATTTCTCATTTCTACAAACATGAGGGTTTTAGAAACACAGTTATGTTACAGCTACGAGAAATTCAGTATCATATTGTACAGATTTCACCTCTTACCTATGTAATTATGTTAAATGTGAGCAGTGAGCCAAAAGCCACAGATGGTGCTTGGATTGCTGATTTTTGAAAACTATACTACTTGCAAAATTGCTTTCCTTCAAGAACTCGGCTTGCAAAGACAGGCGCATCACCAATGCATATTTATTAGCTAGACATTATGCAATAAATATACATCAACCAACATATGTTGGCTTTAATTTTCGTGTCATATTGACAGCTTGTTATCTGCCATAAACAAATGTCTCCAAAGTAAGTTCAATTTAGCTGTAGATGAATGTGGGTGACTTTCAAAGTGTATGAAAAAGATTGTGTCCACAGCCCAGGCTGACCTCAAACTTACAAGTTTCTCCTCTCATCTCCCTGAGAGCTGAGTTATAGGGGAACATCACCACATCTAGCTTATTTGCCTCTTGATGTTGAAATTATTTTATTCATTCAATAACCGGTGCCTATAATAAATGTTCTCACTTCTTTTGGAGTTTTGGGGCCTTTTAAAATGGTAATATTGAAACTGAGCATGGTGGTGCATGCCTTTAATTGCAACACTCTTGAGGCATATGTAGGCAGATCTCTGTAATATCAAGACCAGGCTGGCATGGTTTATAGAGAGAGTTCCAGGCCAGCTGAGGCTACATAGTAAAACCCTGTCTAAAACAAACAAACAAACAATAAACAAAAATATTGTTTAAAGTATTATAGTAGTCAAACAATGTGTTGAAAATGTTTTAACTTTTAAGTACAATTTTATATATTTATTGTGTGTGTTCACATACCATAACATGTGTGTGCAGCTCAGAGGATAACTTGGGTCAATCAGTTCTCTTCTTCCATCCTGCGGGTCCCAGAGATTCACATCTTCAGAACTAGCAGAAAGCGCTTTTATCCTCTGAACTATCTCATTAATCCTACCTCTTTATACACAATTTCAATTTTATTTTGAAGTTGATTTTAACTGGTGAAAGATTATTCACACGCAAAGATGCTAGGCACAAGAGACAGGTAAACTAGCTCTCCAGTCAGTGGAAGAAAACTTTTACTAAGGGAATAGGGCAACTGTTTCACAATTTTCTAGTGAATTCTTGAGATCCTTATAAATATTTGTTTTAATAATTATTTCCCCAATTGTTATTGAGTGTTTGTGAATTTTATATAATACATCTTAATCAAATTTATACCCCTCCCCCAGCCCCCGTAACTCCCCCATCAGAATTCTGGTATTCTGTCATATATGTTAAGTCCTATCCTATCAAGCATTTGAATCCAGATGTCCTTTGGTACATAGTGCGTGTGTGTGTGTGTGTGTGTGTGTGTGTGTGTGTGTGTGTGTGTATTTGTGAATGTTTGTGCACACATACCTGTACTCACACTCATGCCTGTATAGTCCAGAAAGGGATACCTGAGTCCCTGGAAGTGGAGTTATAGGTGGTTGCAAGCAGTTCAGTGTGGGTTTTGGGAAAGTCATGTCCTCTACAAGAGCAGCAAGCACACTTGACCACTGAGGCATTTCTCCAGTCTGGCGAATCGTTCACATGATATTTTCTACCCAACCAAGCAATGTTGCAGTTTTCCTATATGGCATACTTATTTAGGTGGTGCCTAATAATTATTTATTATATGTATTTTCTGGTGTGCAATGCTGCAACTGGTCTGCAGACAAAAGCAAATGTTAATTATTACCATTTAAAAGTTTTAACAGCATCATCTTTTGCACTTACTTAGCACTTACTATATTCCAGGGTTTACAGTACCACTCCTTGGTATGGCTCAACAGCTAAGTGAGGACATAGACATGATCCTTACTTTACAGATGTGGATGGACAGAACATTTGTATAACATCCCATTATTATCAGTGCCATGAAGTGTCAACACTAACCCACTTGTGTCTGAATCCAGAGCATATGTATTTGACTGCTGTGACTGACATTTGTAGCCCTTTCAGATGACTTTATTCCATCTCACCTGTTTTAACCCAAAGGAGTTACTCTGAGGTTACTGCATAGGAGGCACATCTGGGATCTGCTATCAGTACATTATGTTGCCTGGAATTGTACTTCCTGTGATGACATATTAGTCTCAGATATAATATTCAGTAATTTGTATAAATGCTTTGTTTTTAACTGAACTGCTACTTGTAGCAGAAACTGTCACGCACATGTGTCTCACTTTCATCCATCAGGAAGACTTGCACATGAAAGATGGAGCTTGAATCCATGTCTGTCTGTTCATAGGCATTCTAATGATGACTGATCCAAGGCAGTTTGATCCAAGGATATTCAGATATATAATGTCTTAAATGATGAAACTTGATAGCTAACATCCATGTTCCTTCAAGAGAAGCTCTCTAAGACTTTGGAAGCAACATATATTTAAGTAACTTAAAGCAAATTATTTTAAGGTCCTGTTTGATGCTAAACTTAGACACTGATAGTTCATTTCAGCAGAGCTGATCAGCTATTTATACAATGTGTGAAGAATTCATTCTGGTAAGTGAAGAGTCACCAGTTGTTAACTGTTTCCTAGAAAATTAAAGAGCAAAGACCTGATAACTTTGCCAAGAACAGTTTGTCTTTGAATGAAAAGCCTTATGAATGACACACCAGTTCAGAGTGTCATGAATATGTAATTGTGATGTTCAAATCATAAGAAATCAGTAAAACAAACATGGCATGCGTGGTGATCATGTTTATATTCACATGCACTTAAACATGGAACAATTTTACTTATAATAGATAAAAGTCATTTTGAATCCTAGAACCAAAAAGACACCAATTGCCATTAGTTCCCTATTTTCAGATGGAAAATTGTACCATAGAGTTCAAAACACTGATCCGAGGTCACAGACTCATTACTGACATTACAAAAGCAGCAAATTGCAGCTCTGACCTCAGTTTCCCTGAGTGTCTGCTCATACCGAAACAGAAGATACTGTGAAGAAAATGGTTTTACTTGTCATTTTATTTGACATTTCCTGTAGCACATTTAAACCATATACACTATTTAGAAGGAATCTAATTCTGCAGATGATTTCAGGATTTTTCCTTCATTTCGATTTATTTTTTGAAATGGTATTATTTCCATTACTATTTTAACAACTATCTCTTTCTTTGTGAATTGACTGTAACTTTTTGTAATGAATTGTAATGTTTGGCTTGTCAATGCTGTTTTAGGCTTTTTGAGATGTTTTCACATGTTAGAACACCCCAGCAAGCAGCCACATCCATCTTTTGATGAATAGCCAAATTGGTCTTATAACTTTCCCCCTTAGAATGGTTCAGATGTTTGCCATTGCTTGAAAACAATTTCTTAAGTCAATACTAGCCCTGGCAAAATCAGCCCATTCTCCCTGCTGGCTGTGTGGTCTGCCTGCTCACTGCCCTTTAACTCAGTGACCTTCCTGTCCACTAAATATATCATGGGTCTTATAACAGGAAACTACACATACTCTGGTCTTTGCTTGAAATACTGTGGTAATGAGAGCCAGGGTCCCTTTTTCATTCCTTAGGTAAATAGTGCCCATCTTTTGCACTGAGCCCAACCTGGCTGTATTTCTCCGCTATAGTTTCACAGCCCTGTGCATGTTCCCTCAGTGAGGCTCATCACGATGGCTTCATGCTTTAGTAATCGTTGGCTCACCCTCCAGTTGTCCTTACTAAGGGCAGAGAGTTTATCATGCTTGCTGTCACGATTGCTGCATAAACACTATCGTATAACTCAGTTGTTCAGAAAAGCAATTTATTACTAACTCTCGCAGTTCTAAGAGTTGGTGGAATCCTCTGGGAAACTCATGCTTTGTGTTCTTAGTGATGATCAACAGGCAACTGAGGCTGAAAGCATTTGAAGACTTTGTCCCACAGTCTGGTGCTGCGGCTGGAATAGCCAAGGATTGACCATGCCCCTCCACCCCATTTTTTCATATCTCACCAGCTTTAGGCAGCCTAGGATAGCTGAATTTTTTTCGAGGTGGTCTCAGGAAACATGATTTAAAAAACTATTCTCAGCCAGACAAGGGAAAAGGGTGTGCTACCCCCTGAAATAAATTCATAGTCTTGTAAACAGTTTTGAGCTCCACAACAGAGGAGAGGTCTGATATACTCTTCTGACATGCAATGTATGAGTTTACAACTGTTCAAGATTCCCACAATTCACTGAGTGCGAGAAATCTTTCCAAATAGACTTTTCTTGAAAGATCTCCAGTCTTATTTTGTAAACACGTTTCACTTTGTGAAACTTTTGGCCTACTGAAATTTTTTAAAAAACAAATTTGCTTCCAGGAAATTGTCCTTTTTCCAGTAAAGTTCATATTTATTGTGGTGTTTGGGAGCTGGGGAAGCATCAGAAGCAGATCTTAAGCAAACATTGTTTGTAAATTACACTTGAAACCTTCAAACATCCCGTGAGTAATCATGCAAGAACTCTTCCCCAAATGTAGGACTTTATCTCAATGAATAATTCCATAAAATGGGATAAAGATCTGGGGAAGTTTTACTGGTTTGCTGAAGCAGGAACTTCTGGTTAGTCTACATATTGGCTGGGGAGCTTATTAACTGTGGCTGTAATGTGTGCTATAGATGTGCAGATCCACACATGGATCTGGACCACAAAGACCGATGTTAGCCTTAACATGTTTATAAACTTCTTTCATTCCCCAATTCATAGCCCAGTTTTGCTTCAGAAGATAACCTGTCAAATACCAGATTTACATTGCTTTCCAGTAAAGAAGTTATCAACAGAGCATCAGATTGTCTTTTTTTTCGGTAAAATCAAGAAGAGCCACGAGGCTGACCTCTAAGAGACAGGTGCATCCTAAATGCTTCACTTTCATCTTGAGTAATTTCAGACTTTAATAATGACCTCATATATTCCTAGTACTTCTAGTGACATGAATAGGTTTTTTCAGGAGAACAATATGAAATAGCTTTCAACACAGGCGGTAGTCTGTTGTAATAACAGTGATGAACTTTTCACCTTGCATTCAATTAATAGAGACCAGAATGCACTTTATTATAGTTGGTGAAATGGTTTTTCTTTCCACACCCATGTAGGGGCATGTCTGTAAAATCTTTCCTTGATGACAAAGACATTCATTAGTTTGTACAGAGAGAAGTGGGAAAAAAAATGAAAAAAAGTCATAGTTGGTTTGTTACTACTTTATAAACAGAAATACCTATTGATTGACAGGACAAAAATTCAATTTTATATGTTTTATAAATGCAGATATAACTAAGATGTCCTTTGAAATTTTATTCTGTGATAAGACACAGGGAGACCCGGTAAGTTATCTTCTTTGAGAGGGAGACAAGTTGTTTTAAAAAGTGTTCAATGGCCTCATAAAACGTTTTAGAAAATAATTGTAACACTACACTTCCCCGTGAGCATGAACGGTAGGTGCAAGAGTCCACTGGTGGCTGAAGGAGAGAGGGAGGTGGATCTAGATGTG
Organism: Nannospalax galili; assembly: GCF_000622305.1. Lineage (NCBI taxonomy): Eukaryota > Metazoa > Chordata > Mammalia > Rodentia > Spalacidae > Nannospalax > Nannospalax galili. The sequence continues at coordinate 64,667 of NW_008340939.1, forward strand.
GCATTAAATGTGACTGTGCTGCTCTGGAAAGTTACGCCATGTTCTGTGAAACCACTGAACAGGCAGTTGTGGACGCCCAGGGTCTCAGCACTGCAAACAGGAGCACTGTGAACAGGAGCATTCTTTTGTGGCTTCAATACCTGCACAAGTCCTTTGTCAGAAACCTGTATGTTTGCTTCATGGATGTCGTTCTCCAAATCATAGTCCTCTTTGAATAAGCAGCAGGGCCTAGGGCTATTGTCTGGTCTCCTTTCCTCCTTCCCTCCCTCCGTCCCTCCCTTCCTCCCTCCCTTCCTCTCTATTTTCTTTCTTTCCTCCTTCATTTTTGGGGTTTTGAGGCAATGCTCGCTGTATAGTCCAGACTGATCTCAAATTCATGCTAGTCTTCCTGCATCTGCCTCGTGAGTGCTGAGATGACAGGTGTGTGCCACCACATACCATTTGTAGTTCTTTTTTGTACTTATTTTTTATTTCATGTGTATAAGTGTTATGCCTGTGTATGTGCAATGCATCCATGTCCTGCAGTGCCCAGGGAGGACAGAAAAGGGCATCAGATCAGACAGTTGTTAACTGTCATGCGGATGCTGGGATTCAAACCTGGGTCTTCTGGAAGAGCAGCCAGTGCTTTTAACCACTGAGCTGTCTCTCCAGCCCCAGCTTGTAGTTCTTAACTTCTTATCCAGAATGCCCAGCGCCTTGACTTCAATGCAGGGGAATGATTTTTCTGGTTCCCAGAGGACATTTTTCCTTCTTTGCTAGGACATAGGGAGAAGTATTATATATACATAAACATATACACAGAGAGAACGGGCAGGAGAAAGGAAGACAGAGGATCAGTTGACACTTCTAATTTTAAGTTCTAGTGTGGGATACATGGTCGCTCTCGGTGTTTCTACTGTTTTCATTTTGAATAACTCAATCAGTATTGCTCCTTTTTATAAGACCTTGCTCTAAAGATCATGTTACTGCCTAGGAGCCAAGAAAAGTCCAACGTTTTCTTCATCCTAATCCTTTTCTTGTTCAAGTAGCATTTCTTTGATGTAGCAACAACACATGATGACTGTGTTACAATGATCCTGGAATAGTCAATGCGACAAGACACAACGTAGCCTCTACTTAGATCATTAACCGGATTTGCAAAGTTGCTTTATATATATTATTTCCTGTTATTCCACAACCATTATGTGATACCTGTAAAGCACGTATAATTCCCCTCTTTTATGTATGGGTGAGGAGTTAGAAGTTGACTTCAGTGTTGATGCCAGAACTGGACCCAGACTTCAATTTTTGTCTTAACTTATTTTTTTAGGAAATAAATTCTTTTTATATGAACAATGTAATCATGGAAGGATGAAGCACATTTGGAAGGATTACAGTTAAGATCAACACACAACTTGGTTTTGACATCAGAGATTTTTTAAATAAAATTGACCATCTTATCTTTTAACCCTAATTAAATCCATGTATAACATTGAGTATGATTATTCAAATGTATAATTTTTTGTGTGTGGTTTTGAGGGTTAATCATGTTTTTATAAGAACTATTAAGAAAACATTTTTATATGCATATCTCAATCTCCTCACCAACAATAAACCACTCTATATGTGTGGAAATCAGACTGATTAACCTTGAACAAATGTGGAGAAAAATTTAAAGCTACTATCTCCAGAAAAATGCATTCTAACTTGTTTGATTTTTGGTTCATCGAAATGTATTATGGGAAATCAGACATTTGAATCTTTCTTTAGAACCTGTCTCTACCACCTACTAGTTGAGAGATTCCTACCAATTCTCTTCTATGCAAAATTGAAACTGATACCTACCACTTAAAGAACTCTCTGATCAAAAACGGAAGAGTGTTTCTTATACAGTCACGTTGTTAATTCTAAAGCATATTTGAAGGCCTTGTATTTATCTTCTCAAAGCCTGATCCTGCTAAAATCTCATTCTACTTAATTGTTTTGAGAATTGGGCTTATTATATGTGCAATTAACTTTACAGTTACATCATGCATGGTTTTCTTTCACAGTATTTTGACATTTCCAAAGTATTTCAAATAGTTTCCTCCCCTGAATTTTGACAAGGCTAAATAGCATATCACACAGGGACCATTGCACATTCTGTTATGTAGCAACATAGCAAGGTTAGCTAAGATGTATCTCCTCTTGCTTACACTGGGATGCTACAAAAACTTGATTACCATGTTTTACTGCTCTTTAGCTGTATTTTGGTGTTTATTTTAGGAGAGCTAAGCCAGGCAGTGTGTGTGTACAAACTGGCTCCAGAGCCAAGCATGATGGTGCATACCTGTAAATCATGACATTCAGGACATGGAGGCAGGAGGACCTAGAGTTCAAGGCTGACCTAGAGCATATAGAAAGTTTCAGGCCAGCATGGGCTACATAACAAGATCCTATCTCTAAAGGAAAAAAAATAAATAAATTACAAAAAAACAGACTTAAGAGGAATTATGAGTCCTGGGTTGGATGCCCAACACCAAAAAATAAAAAATAAAAAAAAAGAAATTAAGAATAGTGAATAGTGTTTATACTACAAGAATATAATATCCATTTAATTTTAATTGTTACCTTTTGTTATTTTACAATGTTTTTCAAAAAATGTCATTCTAGTTGCCTTAACTGCTCTATATGATCTGGAATAAAAGAGTACTTAGAACACACCAACTCCAAGCTGAGATACCTGTGTGTACGGAATCATTATTACTTAGAACACACCAACACCAAGCTGAAATACCTGTGTGGATTGAGTCATTATTACCCAGAACACACCAACACCAAGCTGGGATACCTGTGTGTACGGAATCATTATTACCCAGAACACACCAACACCAAGCTGAGATACCTGTGTGTACGGAATCATTATTACCCAGAACACACCAACACCAAGCTGGGATACCTGTGTGTACAGAATCATTATTACCCAGAACACACCAACACCAAGCTGAGATAATGTGTGTATGGAATCATTATTTCTTAGAACACACCAACACCAAGCTGAGATACCTGTGTGAGAATCATTATTACCCAGAACACACCAACACCAAGCTGAGATAATGTGTGTATGGAATCATTATTTCTTAGAACACACCAACACCAAGCTGAGATACCTGTGTGTACGGAATCATTATTACTTAGAACACAGCAACACCAAGCTGAGATACCTGTTAGAACACAGCAACACCAAGCTGAGATACCTGTGTGTATTGAATCATTATTATAAAAGGTTATAGTTTTTTACATTTTTAATAACTACATGATTAGAAGCAGCATTTCATTACAGCTTTAACATATTCAGTAACACACTCCAGAGCAAGAGTACATCTCTTTCATAAGTGACTGTAAGTTTCTAGGTTCACAGCTGAATTAATACAGTTATACAATATGGAACTCAGTATAAGCCTTCTAAGACATAAAATTGAGTGAGTTTTAACCTTTAAAAAAGATCTCCATTTCATTTTAGAATATATTGTTTCTTAGAGAGACTCATTGTTTTTGCTACTAACACTGAGATGTTGGCGCGTGCATCTCCAATCTGTGTGCATCTGATTATTATTAGTTCTAATCGGTTGCACTTGGATTCTTGGCGCCTGTGCATGTCGATAAAGTCATGAGGTAGATTTCAGTGGTATTGTTTATCACCTCATGGTATAAATT
>NW_008340939.1:68365-72374 GCF_000622305.1 Nannospalax galili
CAAATATAATATTTAATTATTTTCTTCGTGTGTGTGTGTGTGTGTGTGTGTGTGTGTGTGTCACACAGAACATCCCAAACCATCTTATGCAACTATACACCCACTTCCCAGATGGCACCCTCCCATAGCCTCCCTCCCCCTTGTCTTAAATTTTCGTTTAATGCATACCTTTTAATAACTATTTTAGTTTCTAATTAGCATGGAAAGTAAGAGGCTTCCTTGTGCAGTTTCCATGTGTGCTTAATTTGGGTCGCTCCTTCCCCCATCCCCACCTCTCTGTTCTGTCTCCCGCCTCTCTGCCTGCTGTCTGTATTGGTGCTTTTCACCCCCAGTGCTCCCCATTCCACTTTCATATCACATCTATTAGCTTCCCTGCTCATCTCCCTTTTGGCCTCTCCCTCCTCCCCCATGTTCCCCTTTGCAATTTCCTGGCCTGTACTCACTCTTACTTCCATATATATATATATATATATGTATATACATATATATATATGCAGGGATCTGCATATGAGAGAGAATGTGATAATTTTCTTTCTGAGCCTGACTTACCTCATCTAATATATGTTCCAGTTCCACTCATTTTCCTAAAAAATTCATAATTCATTATTCTCCACAGCTGAGTTAAATTCTTTTGTGTATGAACCAGACTTTCATCATCAGTTCTTTACCTGATGCTGAACTAAGCTCATTCCATTTCCTGGTTGTTACGAACAGAGCAGCATTAAACATGGATGCACACGTACCTCTGTGGCAGGATGCAGAATCCTTTGTGTGGTTCCAGGTGGGCCAAGCGCTTTAAAACCATTTCTGGGTGTGTGCCCTGTCCTGGCCCTTGTTTCCTTACCCTTTTCTCCCCCTTCCTCATTCTTCCACATACTTAGTCCAGCATCCCATTTCCCTGAATGACTTCTCTTCACTCCTTGCTTAAACAGAAGTGAGCTTTCTTGCTTTTATCTTTCTGTTTGTAGATACAGATAATGGACAATTTTGAAAGAATAAACCCCATGTAATTGGGGTGCTAAGTGCAAAAGAGAGTTTACCTGAAGAGAAGAAGCATAGAACATAACTACTGACTACCATTAGGAAACTGTTGTATAGGTTTTCCCTCTGTGGATATGGGAATTACAGTCCTTTACCAGAGTCATTAAATAAAACTGTGTGAGCTGAATCAGTGATTCACCAAGGAATGCCCCCTCCCCCCACCGCAACTCAAAGGACTTCAACCAATTTTTAAAATATTTTATTGTTTTTATTTTATGTGTGTATTGCATGCACGGATGTGTGTACCATGTACATGCAGTTCCTGCGGAGGACAGAGGAGACTGTCGGACCCCTTGGAACTGGAGTTACAGATAGTTGTTAACCGCCATGTGGGTGCTGGAAACTGAACAATGGTCTCTGTAAGAGTAGCCAGTGCCCCTAACTGCTCATCCATCTCTCCAGTACTGCATTAATTTTTTACATTATTTTTTTATTTGTGTATGTGTGTGTGTATGTGCACCTGTATGCCATGGTACACATGTGGAGGTTAGAGGACAACTTGTGAAATTAGTTCTTTCATTCCAATGTGTGGGTTCTGGAGACGTAAATCAAGTCCCCAGGCCTGACAGTCAAGTGACTTTACCCATTGAGTTGTCTTCTCAGTCTAACTTTACTTTCTATTTAATTATATATTTGCATTGGCAGGTAAACATATATATTGGCTGTGTATGGTATACTCTTTTGAAATATATATATATACACACACACATATACATAACTTGGTCTAGGGGATTAACACAAACATTAACCCAGTTACCATTTTGGTGATGAAAACACACTTATATGTATGGTTAGCATTTTTCAATTATGCAATGCATTGCTAACTGTTGCCACTATGTTGTACAATAAATGTTTTGAATTAATCATTCCTATCTAGCTGAACTTCTGTATCTTTAGATCAGTATCTCCCAAATCCTCCATTCCCATTCTAACCACTCAAGTTATTATAGTGATTCTGCAATAAGCTTGGAATTGCTGATGTTTCTTCAATCCTGGTTTCATTTCCTTTCAATCAGTTCCCCAGTAGCAGGATTGCTGGACCTTGAAGTAGTTCTGTTTTAAATTTCTAAAGGAATTTCAATACTATTTTCCATAATGTTTGTACAAGTTTATAAATTAACATCAACAGTAGTCGTTCTTTATTGTTTTACTTTCTTTTGTTTTGTTTTGATTTTTTGGAACTGGTGATAGAAGTCAGTGTCTCATTCATGCTAAGTAAATGCTCTACATCGAGCAACACACCAGCCCATTATCTATTTTTTTAAGATTTGTTTTTATTATTTTTAAAATTATGTGTATGTGTGTGTGTGTTTCAGTGTGGGTATGTGCACATAAATACAGGTGCTCATGGAAGTCAGAGTTATTGGAATCCATTGAACCTGGTGTTACAGAGCATTGTGGGTCACCCAACATGGGTGCTCTGAAGAGAACTACAGTCCTCTGCAAGAGCAGCAAGCACTCTTAACCACTGGGCCATCTCTCCAGTTCCTTCTCTATTTTAAAATCTGAATTGTTCATTTATTTTGCTATAAAGTTGAGGGCTTTCTATGAATAAAATATTGCTTTTAAAATTAAAAAGTATTATTGTATGTGCGTGTGCTATTGCGCATGTGTGGAGTTCGGAGGGCAACTTTGTGGGGTCAGTTCTCTCCTTCCATCTTTACCTGTGTTCTGGGGATCAATCATACTCAAGTTCTCAGACTTCCAGGAGAGCATGTATTCCCAACTGAGCCGTCTATCTGGCCCCTAAACTATTAACTCCATCAGAAAAAGAGTGTGCCAATATTTTCTCCCAGTCTTAAAGTCGTCTTTTCAGTCTGTTGTTTTCCTTTCCTAGGCAGAAAATTTTAATTTGACATAATTACATTTGACTGTTTTTGCTTATATCATTTGTTCATCTGAAATCATATTCAAAACAACCAGACCAATGTTACTGTGGTGTCTTTAATTTTCAAATGCAGTACATGAAAATAACATATGAATACAAGCACTCGTAGAAACATGTACACACAACAGTATAAGTATATCAAATTGTACACACACGTAGAGAAAGAGGGAGGCAGAATGTGATGGACAGAGACAAACTGAGGAATAAGAATACACTGTTACTGAAGAAAGCAAATGTCTGTGTTAAGAGTGACTATATATCTTCATTTTATGGTTGTCAGCATGTTCCCTTATATATTTACAGTTTCAAGTATGAAGTATCTGGGGACAAATTAAATAAACGATCTTGGGCATCCCATGTATGGAACCACAGAGGCCCAGCCTGTCTAGGGAGGCATTGTAGGTAGCTGATTGAGCACTTTTAATAGCATTTTACATGCTCAATAATTCACATAATTGTATGTGTTTTCCTATATTGCCTTAACTTCCTAGTTTTTATATACTTTTTCAAAGAATCATTTTCTAAACATCTCCAGTTCTTTTATGTCTACCCACATTCCCATTTCTTGCAGACCCTTAATGGGCACCTCATCTTTAATTTCACAGAAAAAAAATAGAAATCATTAAACGAGCCCTTCTATCCTGTCATAAAACATTCTAAAACTCTCATTTGAAGGGAACTGGATTTCTTCTTTTCTCTGCTCCCCTGAAAACTAGATGAAAAACAGGTCAGAAATGCTCCTTCAGGTGAAAGTGAGCATGTAAGAGCAAGCCCCAAGGCACACTGGGAGTTGATCAAACTAACTCTGAGACTCTCAGGGCCCAAATGACCCCACCAGGGGAGTTATTCAATGGAGACTGCTCAGGAGAGAAAGAACTGGAGGGGAAGGGGTTTCTCTGCTCCCCTGAAAACTAGATGAAAAACAGGTCAGAAATGCTCCTTCAGGTGAAAGTGAGCATGTAAGAGCAAGCCCCAAGGCACACTGGGAGTTGATCAAACTAACTCTGAGACTCTCAGGGCCCAAATGACCCCACCAGGGGAGTTATTCAATGGAGACTGCTCAGGAGAGAAAGAACTGGA
>NW_008340939.1:73821-99822 GCF_000622305.1 Nannospalax galili
CTCGGTGATTTCAACACGCGAATAACTTTTTGGTTTGTTTTTGAGAAAGGGTCTCACATAACCAGGTTGGCTTTGAAACTGCTGTGAACTCAGGTTGGTGCTAAACTCCTTACGTTGCTGCTTCCACCTCCCAAGTGCAGGTCGGTGATTTCAACACGCGAATAACTTTTCGGTTTGTTTCTGAGAAAGGGTCTCACATAACCAGGTTGGCTTTGAAACTGCTGTGAAGCTCAGGTTGGTGCTAAACTCCTTACGTTGCTGCTTCCACCTCCCAAGTGCAGGGTTAGAGTGTTGGGGACCCCTGTTGTGAAGTAGCAGTCTCTCCATGTCCGGAAAGCCCACCAGCTCGGTTTCATATGCAGAAGACTCCTTTTCATCAGGGTATCTTCCTGGCATCTTCCTGACTCGTCTTTTGAAGTAGCCGCCACAAAAACATGGCCTCCGGCTCTGGAAATGCCAGGCTTTCCTGTGTGATTTTTCTGGCAGTCTGGCAGCCTGGCAGGAGCCCACTTCCATATGTAGATGGGGCATCCTAAAAGTACCTATCAGCTAAGGCTTTTACCACTGCCGCCACGGTATAAAGTTTCCTGGTTTCCCCTCAATAATTGGAGCTGGATCACCGGGTGCTTCCACCTCCCAAGTGCAGGGTTAGAGTGTTGGGGACCCCTGTTGTGAAGTAGCAGTCTCTCCATGTCCGGAAAGCCCACCAGCTCGGTTTCATATGCAGAAGACTCCTTTTCATCAGGGTATCTTCCTGGCATCTTCCTGACTCGTCTTTTGAAGTAGCCGCCACAAAAAACACGGCCTCCGGCTCTGGAAATACCATGCTTTCCTGTGCTTTCCTGTGTGATTTTTCTGGCAGTCTAGCAGCCTGGCAGGAGCCCACTTCCATATGTGGATGGGGCATCCTAAAAGTACCTATCAGCTGAGGCTTTTACCACTGCCCCCACGGTATAAAGTTTCCTGGTTTCCCCTCAATAATTGGAGCTGGAGCTAGGAACCAGAGCTGGATCACCGGGACTTGGAGCCGAGCAGAGTCACTGAATAAAGAGCTGCTGGAGCTGGAGCTAGGAACCAGAGCTGGATCACCGGGACTTGGAGCCGAGCTGAGTCACTGAATAAAGAGCTGTAACGCGAAAGCTGAATCCTGTGTCTCCCTGCCTGCGTTCCAGTCTCCCCGGGGGACGCTATCCTTCCGTCATCGACTCACGGAACCCTAGCTTTCGCCGCCTCGTATCTCTCCTCGTGACCCGGCAGCTGATGGGTCCCGAACTCAGTTAAGCTGAATCCTGTGTCTCCCTGCCTGCGTTCCAGTCTCCCCGGGGGACACTATCCTTCCGTCATCGACTCACGGAACCCTAGCTTTCGCAGCCTCGTTTTTCTCCTGGTGATCCGGCAGCTGATGGGTCCCGAACTCAGAGAGAGAGTACACGGGTGAAATTAGGGCGGAACCCAGCCGGGCAAGCCCCGAGCAGCAGAGACTTTCAGCACTCAAGCGGCGGACAGCGACGGAGCAGACGCTCCGCGACCAAACGACCTTCCAGGTGCGCAGCGCGACGGAAAAGCCCGCGGGACCCCGCCGTGCCAAATTCCCGGTGCGCGCAGGGGACTCGTGCCACGCTAGGAGCTGGTGCCCTGAGATCCCAGCGCACCCCCATATTAGAGGCCTGTGCCTCTACATCTGGCAGAGTAACTCACCTCTGAAATGAATGTGCACACTTGACTCTTGGCGGGGAGAGGGGGGCTTTGCTCTATGACTTAAAGTCCCCCACCTAGCTTCTGGGTAGAAGTTTGTATTTCTGAAAGTGAAAATAAGAAAGGTGCTTATTTAAAACATATATATATATATAGCATGTATGTTATTAAAACAGGATTTCTTAGACATTGCAACAAGAAAAGATTTTTCACTAATTACATTATTTAAAAAGGGCCCAGAAATATAAAAAAGAAAAGAAACCCCTAAGATTTCATAGGCTCCTGACTGGATGGCTCCCATTCTCTGGTCAACATATGTCATTACTTCTGCCAGCTAGATGGTCCACAAATGAGGTCAGTTTGCAGCTATGGGTGAGTGACAGCTTAGAATAAGAGGTCAGAAGGAAGCTTTAGCTTAGATAAATATACCTCTTTGAGTTTGAAAGCTAGTATTGCTACACAATTGGACTATTAATGTTATGAGAAAGTTATAGACCTGCTACACATGTCATCAGGGAGTGGAGAGCAGGACTACTAGTGCTGAGTGGAATAATGTGAAGACTTTTCCCGAATGATCACTATACAAGGTAAGAGTTGCAAACATGAATATTATATTAACTATTCTCTTCTTTCAAAGTGTAATATAAATGCCAGAAAAGATATCAATGATGTTGAACCAAAGGTCAATCTTTTTTAATTACAGGGTACTAAATCATCATATTGCTTTCAAGTTAGAAGATAAGTAGAGAATTTAAAAGTTTTCTGTGAGTTCAAGGCCAGCCTGGTCTACATAGTGAGTTCCAGGCCAGCTGGGGCTACAGGGAGACCCTGTCTCAAAAAGACAAAAATAAATAAATAAATTTAAAAAAAAGTTTTGTAGTTCACTATGGCAAGATTCAAAATAAAATGGAAAACTAATATTTCAAACATGTCACTATTTCAGTTTGCACTTTCAAATAATGGACTATAGTATTTATATGTGAGAAGTTTAAGCTTTATTTTGTAAATCTCTCTCTCTCGTATGTGTGTATGTGTGTCTGTGTGTGTGTGTGTCTGTGTGTGTATGTGTGCTGGTATGTACATGTGCACCAAAGTCAGTGCACAGTCCCATCTGACAGTCCCCACCTTCTACCTTGCTTGAGGTAGAGTCTCAAGCTGTGTGGCTGGCTGGAGGTCTGGGCATTCTCTAGTCCCTGCCTCCTATTTTGTTTTAGGTATTCTGAGATTACAAAAATGCAGTATCCAGGTTGGAAATGGCTTCTGGAGACCCAAGAAAGGTTTTCTTCTGCTTGGAATTATTTTCTCATGTTTCCTTACCACTGACCTTCCTGCTGAACCAGGTTGTGTTAGTCAGCTTTGTGCTGCTATAACAAAAATACCTATATAATTAGTTTGTAAAGAGAAAAGATTTATTTTATTTCTATTTCTTCTGAAGGTTTAAGTCCAAGGTCAGAAGACAAGCTGCTGTGGGCACTGATGGAGTATGGTATAGCGAGAGAGGGAGCATATGGGGATCTGATTCCCTGACGTGAGCCAGGAGGGAAAATGATAAAACAAAAATTGGATCTCAAAATTTGCATCCCCTCCCCAAAGAATTCCATCCATACCTAAAGGCCCATGTGTTACAGGCTAGACCCTAAGGTGGTACCACTGGATGGCAGTGGAATCTAGAACAACCAGCTTTGTAGGTGGTTTTCAGACCATAGGGTCTCAGATGTATTGAACTTCTGAAGTTACTAAAAATTTGGAGTCCTGGTTAAAAAATATATAGTCTTTCTTCAAATAATTTTTTTTCTCAGTGAATACTGGCCCAAATATAATAAAATACCTAGCCTTCCATTTTATTGTATGTTTGATGTTTATTTTATTTAGATCCTGAATGTTTTCAGATTATTTCAGTTTCCTGTAGTGGTGACACTTTTGCTATGCAGACAAAAAGTAAATATTTCTCAACATCATGTGTGCTTTGGGACTGAGCATGTCTAAGGCATTCCAGAACTTTTAAAAAATATTTTATTTATTATTTTTATTTTATGTGTAGGAGTGTATTACCTGCATCTGTGCAGTGTGCCCATGCTGTGCAATGCCTATGGAAGTCAGAAGAGGGCGTCAGATTCCCCTGAAACTAGAGTTACAGACAGTTATTAGCCTAGCAGCTATGTGGGTTCTGGGAAACAGTCCCAGTTCCTCTGCAAGAACAGCCAATGCTCTTAATCACTAAGTCATATCTCCAGCTCCCAGAATGTTTGTTGAATGAATGTGAATGGAGAGGGGAGCAGGACTTGCAGAATTGGTCAGGAAGAATGAAGGTGGCCTGCTTGAGGCACTGATGGGGCCAACATGGCTGCTCTTGGAGGGGCCAGAAGAGACTGGGAAGGAGACTAGGGGAGGCCAGGGGAAGGTAACCAAAAGGGTACAACCCTAGAAAGGGCCTTTACAGTATAGTTTATATAAATGCCACCAGTGCGGCTCCACATGACCGTGAATGTCTCCTCCTGCACTCTGTAATGGAACTGCCCTGTGATAACTGATAAAGGGTAAGGAAGAGCACAGCCACTGTGTGGCCAAGAGGACGAAACGGAGGGGCTTGCTCTTGATAACCGTAAAGAACAGAGAGGAGGAGGGAAAGCTGCCATACTTTTCCTTGTGGTTGACTTGTTTGAACATTCTAGATTAACAGATGATTAGCACTTGAAACCACCAGGGAATTTTAACACATATACTTTATTTTAGCACTTATAAAGCATCACATGCAAAACAGTTTGTTAGGACCACAAAAATGAAAAGGGTTTAGAGATGCAATACATTCTTCAAACTAACAAACAGCTCTTGTGGCATCTCCACAACTAATGGCCAGGCAACTAGTGATACTGTAAATGCTATTCACATTTTTTTTATTACTGTTGAGACTATTTTTTCACACTTTATATTTAAGCCTTTTTTGTGTTTCAAAATGAGAGCGTTTATTACATCCCACGTCCCTTGCAAAAAATCACCAAAACCCATAATGAACCTCACTTGCATCTCCTGAGTGTTATACAACTTCACAGTCAACAAGAGGGGTAACATGCTATCTTAATCTTACTCTATTATGAAATTACTTGACCTGGCATGCTCTTCTATGAAGGAGCTTCAAAACAATCATACGTGTGATTAGCTTCCATGAGAAGAAGAACAGCTTCTGGTTTTCCACTGACTTTCCTAAGGACTACATTGTTGAATTAAGGAGAAAATTCAGGTTCTCCTTATTTGGTTACACCAGTGATTCCCCCACAGGCTGTAGTGATTCTCACTAACTCAGAGCAAAGTTAAATCTTAGCCTTAGTTGGTACAGGAGACCTAGGATCAGACTCTGCCTTGATGTTCAGCCTCTGTGACTTTCATTTAAAGTTGTTTACTCTTAGTGAGCTCAACTGGACAATGAGGGTAATAATGGCTATGCCATTACATTTTTTGAGACAAAGAAATATTAAGATCTAATGTGGCATTTTGCATATTTATTATCATTTATTACTGCATTAATATTATTTTATCTGTTAATAAGTTATAAAAGTATTCCATTTACTAGCTATATCTTGATCCCCTTTAGAAATAAATGTACCTCTAATGATAAATCCTGGTCTGTTCAGTGTCTGAGTTGAAGGTATTGATGTTCTAGAGGACTAACAGCTAGTAATATTTTTTTTTCTGTTTCCAGTTCTGAAAAATTGAGTAAAACGTTCAAGGTGGGGATAAAACTCTAAGGCACATTAGCAGAGTTTAAATGGAACCAGTGGCTAAAAGATTTCCCTAGCATTTCTCTACCCATCCAGAGAGACTCATTCCAACCCTTACTAATGGTTGCCTCAAAAGCCCTTCACACAGAGTCAAACCGTTGAGAAGCACAGGTCAGGGGCAAGAAAGGAAGCATCCTAGTATGCTCCAAAATGGAATGGCTTCTCTCGGGGGTAAGATGTAGAAGGACGTGAAAAGGGGGAAGAAGTAAGTTTGGTGCTTCTGGAAGTGTGTATGTTCTCATTTAGAGGCTGGGAGTCAATGGGACCAGAAAGGCTTTCTCTTCAGGAATGAGATGAGAAGTGTGATGAGGCAGGAAATGAGACTGTTGTAAATTTAACTTCTCCATCCACAGAAGTAATCATCATCCTAGTGCCGATGCAAAAGCATAACTCTCACCTCAAAGGGAATAGGAGATGGTTTATTCTCGAGCCAAATATGAGTGACCATGGCCCAGGAACACAGATTCAGGTTACCCAAAATTCCATGTTTTTATAGTAACAGAACAAAGAAAAGTCATAAATCAAGACACTTCAAATACATTGGGGGATACATCCAGTAGGCAGGTCACAGCAAAGTGGGAGGTGGGGTCTACTATGGGTCTCAAATGCTATCTCAGATATTCTCAGATACTGATAACATTCTCAGCCTTTTGATTGGTGAGAGATGGTGGTCTGCTAAATTAATACATTTTATTAGTCACAAGAATGTTAGTTCAGAAACAGAGGTAGGCAAGGTGTGGCTATTTATGGCATTAAAGATGTACCTAGATAATTTGTGAATAAGCTCCAAATCTGCAACATTCCAAACTCTCCATGGTCATTGAAGTGTTATTAAGCTGGTCAGCCTTTCAGGAAATGCAGCTCGGGAGGCATGAGTACTTTCTGAGAACTTTCTTTCATATCAGTCATAAAGGAGATGCCTTTCATATCCAAATTATTAATTTTTACCATATTTGTACAAGCTATATATAACCTTAAATGTGTATATTGTTTTCAAAACCTTGACTAAAGGTATTAATCCAATTTTATTCAACATGTTATTTTGACATTTTATAAATATTGATACAAATCTATACAGCTCATGAATATTAACGTTGTGTAGTTTTTGTGTCTATGCCACATGCATTTGATAGACATTTGGGAGTTTTCCTGTGTGCGCTGATCAACATTCTTAATATAATATTTCTTTCCACTTGGGAGAGACTGTCATGAGATTTTATCTAATTGCAGAAGTGGAATGGCTTGGGCACAGATAAATAATTTACTTTGTCAACTCTAGGGTATATTAATATTTTCCAAGTTCCTCTCCAGTGTGGTTATGCAACCTGAACATCCTTCCAGGGATGTGAATCCCCATTTCCCCATACTCTCACTTCAGGGCTAGACAGGCTCACCTGTCCTGTTCTAGGAAGCACTGGACTTAGTGACCAACTTTGTGCTTCCTGGTCTTTTACTTACATCTGGAAGAAGAGAGTGCTAATTGAGTATGTCCAGCTGCTTTTTTTATATCTACTAATTGGATACGATAAATCACTTCCTAGGCATACTGGTTAATTTGTCAGTTTGCCCGAGTCCATGTTCTAGATGTTCCTGGGGGGCTATTTATGGAAGATACTAGCATTTGAATTGGTAGATTGAGTAAACCAGCCACCTTTTGTGGATGGGAATCATATGGTACTTGAAGTTATGTATCTCTTACTCAGCTGAAGTAGCCTTCTCATCCTCATAAATAGAAGTCCTTGTAATTAGACCTTTAGACCCCAGGACTTACAACAGTGACCCTTCTCTCCTATCCCACCCTCAGTCTCAAAACACAAGCCATGAACTGGCACTTACAGCACATGTTCCTTTGCTTTTCAGAACTTCAGACCCTGGGTGAATTACATTACACCACAGGATTTCCTGCAGATCTAGGGTACAAACGTCATACTGTGAGACTTCTTGGCCTTCATAACCACATGAGTCAATTCCCACAATAAATTTACTTTTGCATGTCTATATATATCCTGCTTCTTTTTTTTTGGAGAACCCTGAGTGACACCCCAGGGGAAATACAAGGGAGGCGATACAGACCAGGTATTGGGATACAGCATATCTTCCCTCTTCCAATTTGACAGGTTTCATCAACCTGAGGATTCTTATCTTTCTCGGGACTGTTCTTGGTCATTTTGATATCGTTTGTTGTCTTTATTTTCTTATACCAAACTATAGACCATGTCTAGATTTAGATAAACTGCCAATTTACCTTTCTTATACTCCATTTCTTTTCTTTCCAATGTAAATTTTTGGCTGAATTTTTGTGCAGTTCATACAAAATATCTTAATGATCTTTATACTCCCCTGCACAGTGCCCCCTGCCACTGGGCCACTGGATTTCACATTTTGTCTTATATGTTAAAGTCTATCAGGTCAAGTTTGCATACCCAGACATCCCTCAGTGCAAGTTCATCTAGTGGAGTCTAGTCAGCCTATATAGAACTGCTCCCTTAAAGAGCAACTTTACCTCACTCAGCAGTGATAAGCTGCCAATAGTTCTCAGCTAAGGTTGGGGTCTGCTGCCCATTCTCTAGTTCTATGCTGGGTTTTTGTCAGATTGGGTTTGTATGGGTCTTGTGCATGCTGACACCATTCTTGTAAGTTCTTAGGAGCAAGTTCCCAGAGGCCTGGAAGACTGTGTTTCCTTA
This sequence comes from Nannospalax galili, assembly GCF_000622305.1. Classification (NCBI taxonomy): domain Eukaryota; kingdom Metazoa; phylum Chordata; class Mammalia; order Rodentia; family Spalacidae; genus Nannospalax; species Nannospalax galili. The sequence continues at coordinate 81,977 of NW_008340939.1, forward strand.
TGATGCTGCAGCAACCCTGATTCTTTTTTTTTTTTTTTAACATTTTTTAAAATTAAGTTTTTAAAAATTTTATGTGTATGCATGTATTGCTTGCATGTAGGTAAGTGCACCCATGTCGTGCAATGCCTGTGGAGGTGAGAAGAGGCTGTCAGATTCCCTGGGACTGGAGTTACGGAGAGTTGTTAGCTGCCATGTGGATGCTGGGATTCAAACCCGGGGTCTTCTGCAAGAACAACCAATGTTCTTAACCGCTGAGCCATCTCTCCAGCCCCGCAACCCTGATTCTTAAAATCTTTCTGCACCCTCTTCCATAATGGTCCTTGAGCTGTGAGTGGGTGAGGTTTAAAAATAGGAGTCCTATCCAGGGACACACTCTTTGCAGCCTCTTATTCTCTAGACCTTGGTCAGTTGTGGCCTTCAGTGTGCCTTCTCTCTGTTGCATAAGGAAGATTCACTGGAGAGAACTGAGAGAGTCATTAGTAATCTCTTTCCCCCCGTCCTGCTATGTTCTGTGAAACTTAGATACAAAAGTTCCATTGTAGCTGTGTCACTTAGGGCTGGGCATCTCACAGACACTTATTTTTTGTGTGTGACCAATTGTGGAACTCTGTAATAATCTCCATCTTTTGCGAAAAGAAGCTTCTTTGATGAGTGGTGAATGATATGCTTGTCTGTAAACATAAGGATCCATATTCAGCATACAGTAAGAAGTTACATTTGTCTAGGAATGTGACAGACGTAGGGTTTTTTTCTAGGATCTATGACCTCTCCAGCAATAGGAGACAAGTATTATCAAGGGGAAACTTGGGGTACTTTAACTGGGGAGGGAGGAGAGAGGTTAGACGGTGAGAGAGAGAAAAAAGATAAGTAAAGTTTAGGTGATGTGAAAAAGCAGAGGGAAATGTTATTAGCTCAAAAACCTACTGAAAATGCACATATAATATCTAAACATGAGTTCATGTATATTCCTGAAGACTATATAACAAGAAACACAGTGCTAGACAGGAGAAACCTCCCTTCAAGTTGTCGGTCAGGGTAGTCCAAGAGACTCCCAAAATTATAGAGGCTGTTGCCACAGTCTTTGATTGCTTCTCAGAACTTGGCCCTATTGCTGAAGACAGGACATACTTCAGACAGAGGATTTGAGCAATGGAGCAGCTGGTACTGACCTTGAGGTCTTCCTTACTGAAGACTAGCTCTCATAGTTCTGGGGGAAACTATGCAAGCTGCTAAGGGAGAAAATCAATCGATGGTTTAGCCCCAGCTTTAATGCCTAATAACCACAGCAATAACTGGCACAGCAAACTATAAATGTCCAGTAGCAGCATTTTTATCCTTAGGGGTAATCAACAGCTATCTAATTGAATTTAAAGCCCTCTAAATGAGGACAGGGGACTCATTTGTGGATCTATAAACAGCCAAATATCCTCCATTTCTTTACCTTCTACTCATTTCCCCCAATCTCAGTTTTTGTTCTGTGTTCTGGTAGCTTTATCAGAACGTTTGTATGGTCCATTAATTTTCTCTTCTACAATAATCCATACATGGAATTTTAATCAGTTAAGGCACATATACCACAAAGCTGTTTAGGGATAGGTAAAGCACTGGCCTCAGCCATCAGATTGGTGATTGGTTTCAATATGTGAGTTTTAGGTAGGTACACAAATATCTAGACTACAGGAATACACCGTCTTCTAAATTTATAAGAAAACTGGTGTTACTATTTTCCTGTGTACATCTCAGGAAATAAACATGGAAAGGTTTGCTAATGGTACAAATCTTTGCAGTTCACAAAGGACAGCTAAGCTTCCAATCCTTCTGGGACACCATCTTCTATCCCTGCCAGGTGGCTATTGCTTGTTTGTAATTGTAATCATTACTCACAGTTTATTCTCATGCCCAGTGAATACCTGCTGCCAGTTCTCAAATGTCTTGTTGGCAGCCACAGTCAGGGCTCTGGGTAACTACATTTGCAGGTGTGTCTTTCTTCTACAGATTTTCCTGCACCTGCCTATAAACACTCTCTAATTTTATTGACTGTAATCCCACATCCTGTGCGCTTAATTCATGTCATAATAACTTGCACAGAGGAAGTGCTTAATATGTGTTTACTAAACAAATAAGTAAAATAAACATAACACAGCACAATTGAAAATTAGTCCTTTGAAAAGACTTGTGATGGATACTTATAAAGTTGATAGTTATATTACTTTGAAGCTAACACAATGTGGGGCAGTAAAAGCATGTGTCTTGGAATACATCAATGGTAGTTTAAATCAATTTTTCATACTGCCAAACTCTATAAACATAAATTATTACACTTTCAGAACTTGAGATTTCTCAACTGCAAAATGAGATGAATAGGAATTACCTGTTTGGAGATTTTAAAAAACGCGTTTGTAAAACGTCCATCCCTCAAAACTTGTGGGAATGTGCCATCCACTTTGCTTTATGTGTTTTAAACTATCATGTGGCAAATTACAAAAAGAAACTGTCCACAGAGATTTTCAGCAAAACTCTGATATTCTTTTAATAGCATTGTACACACTTAAACTCAACAAGTCATTACATTAATAAAATATTTAAGCAATTTCTATATTACATAGTCAGCCTCCATAATTGTGTTTTTAATTTTAGAAATTTTGATCAGAAATAAGTAAATGTAATTCTAAACCACTCTTGATTATTCCTCTAATTGGCTAAATTTGTGCTTTTTAAGAAATGTTTTTATTTATTTGCTGTCAATAACTACCTTTTCCGCTTTTTTGGGGCATTATAAAAACCAATAATTTAAGAAAGAAGGGCAGTAATGATCTCGTAAAGAGTTGGCAAAGGATAATTCATAAAAATTTTATAAAAGACTGCAAGGGAAGAGCAGTGACCTCTAGGCCAAAGGCTAGTAGCTTAACGTCCTAAGTTAGGCCTTTCATCTCATTTCTCACTCAGGACAACGGTGGTGATGCTGCCTTTGAACCACAGAAATGCTTTGCACGTTTCCCCAGTGGATTTGCTCATTCAAATACTGACATTTTAAATGCATTCTAAACACAGTGTTGTTTGAGGCCAGCAGGAGTTTTCACTTTGCCTTTCAATGACCAGTATCTCACCACAGTGCATTATTTCAGTCACAGACAGTTCCAGTCAGGCCAGCGAATCATCATATGTCCTTTTGTGCATTTGACTTTGGTCACAATGCAGTTTTTCACATAAATATGTATAATGTCAGCCTTGAGAAAGCATGCTTTTACAGGGCTGTTCTTCCATTTGAAACTCTGTGGCCTCTGATTAGACAATGAAAGCCAAGGAAAGAATTTCATTTTAAGTAGGTTTTCTGGTCTTTACTTCAATTTACTGCTATCTGCATGCTTCATACTCGAGGGGACAATGAGTCAGGTCAGATATGTTTTCTTCATGGGATGTAGTCCTTTCTTTTAAAAATCTCTGCCTGTTAAGTCCTATTCATTCAGGCATTTGTACCCAAATGTCCTTCAGTGTAAATGTGCCCACTGGAGTTGAGTCAGCCCATCTAGTGATCTAGTGATCATATGTAAGGAACACATGAGGTTTGGTGGGGGGATGAGGGAGGCATGGATGGGGGAAGGGGTACAACTTTGATTAAGACCCGTTGTCTGAAATTACGAAAGCTCAAATATACATAAAATCTCTGCCTGAATTTCCCAGTGTCTGATGAGAATGGAATATAAAACGTTTTATTTTCTGTGTTGAAGGATGGGAATAGTATGGCACTCTCTTAAACAATAGTTTTACTTCTTACAATTCCTACACGATGGAAAGTGGGCTGTCTTCCAGAGTGGTCGCAGGAATTACAACCTCCACAGAATCATGTTCTTGATGTTCCAAATCCACGCTACTATTTTATCAGATTGCTGTGTATTTTTAGATCTAATCAATGTAAAGTCGCATTACTTTACAGTCTTAACTTGCATTTGTGTCTTTGTTGGCTATGCTTTACATATGTCGGTGGTCTGTTTTTATTTTTCTGTATAACACACATTCCACATTCTGAATTATTGAGGGGGAGGATTTCAACATATGAATCTGAGAATCCTAATTAGCCCCATGATAAGCAACCTACACTGCTCCATTCTTCTCTTCACTCCACCTCAGGCAATAACAGCCTAGATACAGAGAGCACTGACTGTGTGTACCAAACTCTCCTTAAGTGAGCATATGATGACACTTAGTTTCAGCACTTGTGATGTAGGTGTTACTGTTGCAGGTTTGACAAATGAGAAGACTAGGGCACACAGAGTTTAAGATATATGTGCAAAGGAAACCAAAGCCTGGTCTTGGGTGCAGGTAGCTACTCATCCCCACGTTGTAGCACTGCTCTGCTGAGACTCTCTTTCCAAATATGGTGCTCAGCATTAGGAAGGTATGTGGATACAGGTGGTACACTCTTAATCTTCTCAATTACCTGTGTGAGCAATGATGTCTGTTATGAGTCATGGCGATTGGTGTCCTTCGTCTATTGTTGCCACATCTCTTTGAATTACTAGATCATCTAATAATGTGATTTGAATGCTTTATGGAAATTGCTTGTCTTAGGTGAGTGCTTTTTCATTTTTATGTTTTGATTGAGCTATATAAATAGCTCAGTTTGCATATCCCTTTTGGAAAACATACTTCTTCACTCCGGGATAAGGAATTTTATTATTTAGCCCATTTTTCTAATTACACAAACTTAAGGAAAGTCAAAATTAAAAATTAGGATTCAATTTTATGTTCTACCATAAAGTAGGCAGCTTTGTGAAATAAAACTTGTCAACAAAGGCATCATTTGGTCAGCTTCACAGAAACATCTTAAGTTATTGATATTGTTCTGTATATTGAAATGTAGTGAACAAGTAAATAGAAAAGTATTAGCTTCTAATAAGTGCACATAATTAAAACTGGATGTTGAGAGAAAAGTACTACTTGATGCAACAGTGGAACAAAATTGTTTCAGAGCAGAGCTGGCCTTCTGACCCCTAGTTCTAAGGTAATATATATTTCTGTGTTTTATAGTGATTTTATTTAATATATCTTTCTATAACTTGCTTCTGACATCTCAGAACATGTTGGAAACATAATTATAGAACTAAGAATACTACACAGGCTTAAACATAGTATTGGACTAAAGACAGAAATCTGTCATGGAATTATCCCTTAGAGGATGATCTTTACTCTCTCATCAAAGGTAGTTTATCAGACCATTTATTCCAGTCCCTTGACATGGGAAAGAGAGGAAACGAAATATAATGGGTTAATAGCTTAATCGATGAGATTGGAAAGTCCTGTTACTTCTACTACAATGGGAAACTAATGGTCAGAATGTAGTCACGTGCCTGCTCCTGCATCTACAACACAGACCATAAAATCAGCCTTTCTTAGGACTGTTCTTAGGACGAAGTAGAGTGCAGGAGGATGGAGAGCCATGGGCCGCAGTCAGTCTGCTAGTTTGCTCTTGATCTAGTCAGATCCATGCACCCCCATGTTCCCTTACAAAACACACTCAAGTCTGTGTGGAGGGAGCCCACCTGTAGTCCCATTCAGTTACTGTCACAGCGGAAGGTCTAGGACTAGTGAGAAGTCACATGCCAGCCTCAGGCTCAAAGTTTAAAGGTGGAGTAGGAACACATTGGCTGTAATAGAATACCCATTTAAGGAGCTAGAAGCTAGAATAACAACCTTCAGATCACAATCAACTTTATACATGTATGTACAATGCGCTCCATCCTGCTCCCTAATTAGTTTCTTGTGCTAACCAGACTGTAAATCCTCCTTCAGGCGGTTTTCTCCTTTGTTCATTAACTCCTGTAGCACCGACTTTGTGTATTTGGGGGCTCTTCCTTGTCTTATGTCTACATCAGATAAGTATAAAACAGATTATTCTAACCTAAATGTAGTTTTGGGAAATGGAATACTGTGTCAGAGGTCAAACAACATAGAGCCTTAAACATTGGGCTTATGGTTTCTAGACAATAAAATTCAATCCAAACAAACAAGCACAAACAAACAAAATGACAATTGTGCCATGAAGAGATACTTTTATTAACATGTTAATTGCATATATTACTAGACTTCATGTGAGATTTCCATACACAGCATGACTCACCATATCCGAACACCCTTCCTCCACCGCCCTGCCTTTCTGGTCCCTGCCTTTCTGGGTCCTTTGTCAGCTCTCTCCTTGGCTCATTATTCTGTTTTCAGGTTGTTTTAAAAACTTTTCACACATGAGAAAGGACATGTGGTACTTTTCTTCCTGTGTCTGGCTTCTCCTCCACTTCTATCTTACTATGAATGGCAGAATTTTATTTTGGGGGGTTAGGTAATCAGCCTAGAAACATTGACAGATGAATGAATAAAGGAAATATGGATACATATATATTTATATTTACATACAGTGGAGTATCAGTCACAGAGAAGAGATTATAATCATTATGGACATAAGCACAGAGAAATTTTTTTAAATTTCATTTCATTTTTACTATGCAATTTTAAATGAAGCAATGATTAAACTTATAACTATAAACAGATCCCTAATTTCATACTTAGTTACTAGATAGCAGTCACATCATAGTTTCTAACTAAAAAGAAAGTGTATAAATTATGTTCATAAATTTACCCTCAGCACAACCATTAAAATCTGATTGCATTGCTTTGCTATTGTAACTTTAGTTAGTTATTTCACTTTCTGTTTTCTATGTGGTTTAAGAGACAAATGAATTAAAACTACATTTTTGGAAATATAATGCATTCAATATAGTCTTGTGGCATCCACAATTGAAAGGATGTGGGATGGAGGTGCACAGAGACAGAATTTTTGTTTGAAATTCAGATAAAACTAGCATAAATACAAATGGGAATATTGTTAGCTGGGCATAAGCCAGGTGTGGGGCACAACTGCCCTGAGACTCGCTATATAGACCAGATCTCAGAGAGATCCACCTGCCTCTGAGTGCTGGGATTAAATGCGTGTGAGGTTTGTGCATCAATGGACTCTCTTATCGGAGTGAAACACCAGTGCAAAGAATGGGAAAACACTGGCAAATGCCATAGCTGATAAAAGGTTAATAGCCATGCCTGAAAGGGAACTCCTAATAGTCAATAAAGAGCAGCTTGAAAATGAATCAATGGCAAACAGATATTCTACAAAGATAATCAAGTAGCTGAAAAATACACGAAAAGATGCTCCGCAGCACCTACACTATGGAAATAAAAGTCAAAACAACGATGATGTTATTTCCCACCCACCAGGATAAGAATTATGCAGAACACAGAAAATAATTAAAGTGTCCATACTGCAGAGAAATTAAAAACCTTGATTTCTGCTGGTAATGTGTGAGACATGCAGTTTCTATTGGAAAAATATAGTTTTCCCTTAAAAAGAAAACAAGATTAGCATATAGCTTCAATAGCCTGAGCTAGCAAATATATTTCTGGGTATGTATCCCCCCCAAAAAAAATTAAAAGAAACAATATTGTCGTATACCCATATACGTAGAAATTATTCACAATAGCCAAATTTTGGAAGCAGATCACTAGTCCACTGATTGAATAACATGTATGTGGAAGAAAATGCCAGTCAGCTTTAGAAGGGAATTGGATTTTAATATCTACTGAAATGTGAGTAAGTATCAAAGCCTCCTGTTAATAGAAACAAATTAACTATAAAAGGACAAATGTGATGTAGTATAAGATAGAGTACCTAAAGTAGCCAGATTTACAGAGACACAAAGGAAACTCATGGTTACTGAGGGTTAGCAGAAGTGCAAATTGGAGCTGCTGTTTGGGGAGTGCACAGGTTCAGTTTGGGAGAAGGAAAATGTTCTGGATCTGGAAGCAATGACACTCATAATAGTAGAAATGTACTTGGTATTAGTCAATGAATTCTGCAGTTAAAATGTGAAATTATAGGCTATGCATATTTTAGCACAATAAAAAGTTATTAGTTTAAAACATTTTCAGAAACATTAAACTTATTAAACATTTCAAAAATATCAATATACAAGGTCACTTCCCAAAGGATTCTGTATCTTTAATGATAATATTTAATTCAGTTTTATGGCACTAGCCTATATGTCATAAGTACAGGTTGGAAGCAGCGTGTAGGACATGATAGCAAAAATCGACACAAATATGAGGCTTACACAGATGACGTTGAAAATGGCTGTGACGAAAGCTCAGTTAGCCACACAGGGATCATGAGTGTTTATATGAACACAGGGCTTAGGCAGACCTTAAATTCTTTCTGGATGTTTAAATAGTATCAGGAGCACAGTTGGGTCTTACTGACTCTTTGCATGTGCAAAACGTGATACACACTTACACTTATAAGAATCCCTTATGCCACAGCTAAGCATTTCTATTTGATATAGAACTTGTTTTCATACTAAATAGCAAGTTAATCTTGAAATTTGAACCTCAGAAATCCACTCTTTGAAAATGCTGTTTTGAATTCACTTTCATATGAGGCTTTCTTACAGTTTTTTTCAATACATATGTTTGATTAAATTTTTATGTATTTCATACAATACACCTTAATCACATTTAGGCCTCCCTCCTCTATCTGCACCCCCCACCAGCCTGCCGACCAGATTTCATGAATTCTGTCAAATAGGTTAATGTTTATTAAGTCAAGTTTGTATTCCCAGATGTCCCTATGTGTGAGATCACTCACTGGAACCTGTTCAGCCTATTTAGTATCACTCCCTTAAAGAATGCCAACTATCTCACACAGGTCATGGAACATAGTGGAACAGGGAGTAGAGGGAATACTAATGCATCTCTCAACTCTCACCAGCGAAGTTTCCTCATGCAACAGAGAATGATTAAAACAGAAGGTCACAACTGCCTGAAGCGCAGGGAATAAAAGACTCCAGAGTGTGTGTCCCTGGACAGGACTCCTATATTAAACCTCACCCATCCAGGGCTCAGGGGCCATTTCAGGAGGGGAAGATAGACTGTACAAGTCAAGAGTGGTACATGACCATAAGGAAACAGCTTTCCAGGCTTGTGGGAACTTGCTTGTATGAACTTATTCATAGTTTTTGTTCACTAGATTGAAACAACTAACTCCAAGCACAACGTGCTCTGAATCACTTATAATCCTCACCTTTGTCAATCAGTCTGGCTTCATCTTTTTTATTCAGGGGGTGTCCTTTCCTCTTCTTGAATATTTTTTGATCTTTCCTTTTGCTTCTCTGTTTGGAAGTTTCTTCTGTTTTATTCTAAGAAGTCTAGCCTGAAGAGTCAGATTAACTTTCCTTGGTGAACTCTTTCCTGTGGACCACAGTACAAAAAGAGAAAAAGACACTTGTTTTATTAAAATACTTCTGTGTTGGAAGCTCCAAATGTCTGTTTCTTTGCACTTTAGTGGGGTTTTTTGCTTAAAACTTTCTTATAGGATCCATAAACAGCAGAGAACATGCGTAACTTGTCCTTGGTTTGAGCTGACTTACTCAGTATAGTGTTTTCCAGTTCTATCCATTTACCTGAAAATTTCATGAATTCATTTTTCTTTACTGATGACTAGAATTCCATTGTGTATATAAACCACATTTCATTATCCATTCCTCAGTTGAAGTATGGTACATGTATATACATATATAAATTTGTGTTTATGTATGTGTAGTGTATGTGTGTGCATGTCAAATAGAGTTAAGTAACATGTGTGATAATGTTCCCCCCAAGGGAACTGTTGGTTAACAAAAACCATATTACTAGGTATGGGAAGCATACCCTTCTGTTCTTTGTCAGTGTAAACCAAGAGATTCCTAAAACAATATAGACTATTTCAGTTGCTCTTGATTGCCTTCCATAACTTGTAGGTAGGACCGTATTGCTGAAGATACCACATAGTTTGGACACAAGAGTTGGAGGAGTTGATTTGGGAGTGACCTGGAAACTTCCTTCCTGAGAACAAGCTTTCCTAGTATCAGAAGGTGCTATATAAGCTATTAAGGATGAAAAGCAATCAATAGTCTTACCCAGCTGTAAAACCTATGAAGCACAACAATGACCATCCTTGCAAGATATTCCTAATGGTGCAGTAGTGGCACTTTTATTTTAGGGGTAACCAACAGCTACCTAATTGGGCTTAAGACCTGCTCAACAGGAAGGAATTCAGGCGTGTCACTGTAAACCTAGCCAACTACCCATGGCTGGAGTGATCATAGACCTTGGAGGGAAATTGAATACTGCTATTTGCCTAAACCAATATAATTTTTAACTGTATTCTAAAACCCCATCCTTAAGCCCACAGAGAAGTATAGCCCCCACCCCTTATAAAAGAAGCTTCTCTTTGTAACAGATGAAGATGATTACAGAGAGCCACGCTGGTCAACATGCAGAGTATACCTGACAGTGCCATGCCCAATTCCAACTGATGCATCTAAAATGAAACCCCTACATCTAAGGTGCAGGGAACATCAAGGAAGAGGAGGTGGAAAGATCTTAAGAGCCAGAGGACTGGAAAGCCTGCTGCTGGATGTATTTCAGGTGCGACAGGGAAGCTGCAGTCGTGAAACCACAACAATATGGTTGCCTAAGCCGAAGACGTACACAATGGCATCACCAGCTGACATGCCAATGTGAACGTGGGAAATTTCACAAGGTTACACATACAGATGAAGAACTACCAGCAATTACGCTCTGCTGGGAGAGGAAGATTCAGTTTTCTCTAGGCATGCCCTGATAGTGAACCATAAACACATGTACATACTAACACTACGAAATGAACTCAGTAGATTTCATATATATGCGTGTGTGTGTGTGTGTGTGTGTGTGTGTGTGTGTGGTCAATGTATTAAAAGGGATTGGGGGGAAACATGGGAGGATCTGAAGTTTGGAGAGGGGAGGTAGCATATACTCACACAAACTTCTCAAAACAATTTAAAAACTCATTATAGGTAATCTTTATTGATTCTCTATTCTATCCACATGAACAAATGCTAGATGCATAGTTGATGTTCAACAAAAAAGTATTGATGACATATAGTATCCATAGATGCTCTCTAATGATGTTACCCACATGTGCCTATTGTGATGGAAAACTTACTCCACATTTTACCCAAATCATTTTTGTTGATCATAATAAGTAGCCTTTTAGATATGACCTCCCAGTTCTCCTAACTCTATTAAAATATGTACACTAGACTGATTTTTCAGTCCCTAATTTGTTTGAGATTGACTCACAGTAAGATTGTACCTCCTGATATGTAATGTTTTTAGACAATGCAAAACTTTACATTCTCATGTTCTCCTCAGGAGTTTGGAGACAAACAATAGTACATTGCATTTTAATTTATCCCAAGAATTGTTGTTAATGAAAGTCTTCTGAGCTAACTCATCTCCTGGATTCAAGAACTCATTTGTGCTACACAGACAAAGAGCAAGTTTGCAATTTGCTTTCCTATATATTTGAAATGGTGAAGCCACCACAAATTTTAAAACCGTGACATTGGCATTGATTCAGCAAATAATCTTACTCTGTCTGGTAGCCAGTGCTGATCCTTCCCGAACTCCCAGTGAGGCCAGTGTTAAACTCTACCTGTGCCTGTAACAAGATCAGCACAGAACTCCTACATTTGCAAACAAACCAACAATAAACCTTGACTTCACCCAGAAGTTATGTGGGGAGGTTAATATCTGTCTACACGGTACTTCTCAAAGAATGGTGCCCAGAACAGCAGCAGCAACAATAGCCTGAAATGCTAGATGTTGCTAAATATGCATTTTCCTGTCAAGCAGATCCTCTGAAGCAGAAACTTTGGAGGGTGATACTTGAAAACCTATGTTTTAATCAGCACTCAAAATGCTTTTGACATACTTTGCAGTCCAAACTGCAAAGCGTACTCAACAACCAAGTTCATTTTCACTATGAACACAAATCCCACTTTGTTCTACATTAACATGCTCAACCCTTTACTCTAGTCACAAGGGATAAGTCCCAACTGATATAAACCAGTCTTTATATTTATCTACTTATTTTGGCCAGTGTTTGGTCTAGGGAGAGCTATTTTGACAAGCACACATGACCTCCTATGTGCTTTCTGCATGAATCTAGCTGTGATACCAGGAATGGCATCTAGAAAATTGCAGGTCAACAGGGAAATGCAGAAACCCCGGCTCCCTGGAAGGATTGCTCTGGTGCCTCTGGATAAGTCATTTTATAACTGTGGCTTAGGCCACAGCTAGTCAAATATAACAAGTACCAGTTCAACAGTCATCTCACTTTCTATAGTGGTTTAGAAAGGGATTATCTCTTTCTAGACATCACTGGCTAATGAAAAGAAAAAAGAACTCAATGCTAGAATAGACTCCCCCTCTAGAAGCTGTTGATCAGGTGTCACATAGTACTGGTTATTGCCCCTGCAATAATAGTACTGGTTATTGTCCCTGCCCTTGGTTACCCACCAGAACTGGATGGTAAGATCCTATTGCCAAAGACACTCCATACATGAGGTATAAAATGAAAAAGGAGAAATTAAGCTGGTACTGACTTCAGAGTCTCATCTCTACTGAATAGCTTCCATAGCACTGGAAGGTGTTATGCACGCTACTGGAAGAGAAAAAAGTCATCAACCCTATGCAATTGTGAATCTTGTGAACTAAAACAACAAGTGGTTGGGCAAGATATGACCACCACTGTAATAGTGGCATGATTATTATAGGAGTAACCAACTACTCTTTAATGAGATTGGTATGGGTCCATTTCATAGGATGGAGCCCATACCAGACACTGATATGAAGCTTAAGAACCTGAGGCTAAATAAGTCATAGGACACAGGGGAGACCTAATGCTAGTTTTCTACTAAATAGTTATCATATTAAAGTGACTCCTAATGAATTATTGTTATACATATAGGTTAATGCATCTCTCAACTCTTGCCAGACAAGTTTCCTTATGCAGCAGATGGTGATAAACACAGAAACCTACAATTAGCCAATGTGCAGAGAACAAAACACCACAGCATGCTTATCCCCAAACAGGACACCTATTTCAAACCTTTGCCTCCCACAGCTCAGGGATCATTGTGGAAGAGGAGGTGTAAAGACTGTAAGAACCAGAGGCAGTGGATGACTACAAGGAAACCGAATTTTCCAGACAGCTGGTCAGTTATACATATGAACTCACAGCGATGGCGACAGCATGCACTCATCCTCTGGAAGCTCAAGCGAGACAAAATCCCAACATAGACATGAAGAACTAGGTAAGAAATCCCCACCCAACGTAAGGAAATCATGATAACTGGTGACTTCTGTGAAGGCAGAGTCAGCCTCTTTCAAGGATGGGACTCTTGGTAGGTTAACCAGGCTCTAGTGGAGGGACTTACACCAAAAGAAACTATATAGAGCTTATTATGTATAGTAGTCTACATTAGATTGGGCAAGGTAATAAGGCGCAGTGTGGACAGGGGAGGGGATCTAAATATCATCAAATTTTATTGTATAGCAAAAATTCAATGTAAATAAAGCTAAGAAAGAAAGGGATTGTTTGTAGATGTGCTCAGCTGGTAAATAACTAGGTAGGTGGAATGCAACCATTGAAGACTAATTTTAAATTCCAATTTCCCCTTTTTGCAGTTGTGCCTGAGAAGCAATGGATTTTGGGAGCTGAGGATGGTGTTGAGAGGGTGGAGGAGAGAACCAGTCCTATCCCGTAAGTGGTTATAATCCATAACTCTCCTCTAGGGCGAACAACTTGACAAAGGCTTTTGAGCAAGGGAACAAATGAACTCACATGCAGTTGGATAGGTAATTGGCATGTGTCTGTGAGGAATTGGAATTTTAAAGAGAATGGATAGTAATGGAGGGTTTAAGGGTTTTAAGCAAGGAATAATGTATATGTTATGAGAAAAGAAAAGTTACCACTTGTGTTGTGAGAGTGGAAAAGGTAATTTTTAGTATTTTATACTAATTAGGTAGCAGTTGAGAGACTGTTGAATGGCATTCATTGGTTCTATTATTTGCTAGGATGACATGAGAATCCACATAGCTTCACAATTTATCACAGCAACAGAGCAAGCAGGCACAATGGACAAACAAGCAGGAGGCTGGGCAAAGACATTTTCTCTTTCTATTCTTTCCCCTTGCTCTGGGTGGTCACACAGAGCACATTCTCCTTCAGCAGGCAAAACGCAGCATGTTTTCATGAGATGCCTATGGAAGCCCATTGGAGGCTGGCCCCACATACATTCTCCACTTAGCAACCAGCAAAATGCCACATTCCCTGAAGAGGTCCACCATAAATCACTGTGTGCTCCATTCTGATGCATAGCCACCAGGCCAGTTAGAGAGAGCTTTGGAAGTCAATCCAAGAGCTATCCAAGAGCCCAACCATGAATCAGAACTTTCTAAAGGAAGCAGTCCCAACCTGTTTTCTGAGTACAGTGCCATCTAAAAATAACATTAGTCATGGATATTCTTGTGACTTACATATTTAGCTGTCAAAAACAACATCAAGTTTGCTCTGTAATGGTTTCAGGGATTTATCAATGGAAGTCTATGACCCTAATACCCTGAACATGCCTATCTCCTCTGGTATTAATCAGTTGAAATATGACTTGTATAATAAATAGGAAAAAGTGTTACAAAACTAAAAGACTTTAATATCCCCCTCAGATATGAGGAGCACAAGAAACAACATGAACAAGATATCACACTTTAGTGATATGGTGCTCACGTTGTTATTTTTTTTTAAAGTATTTACTTTGACATCAATGCAAAGAGGTAGTGCTCACTGGTGTTTGAGTGTGGGGGGGGTGCTGTTCAAAGGCTGATGAAAATAAAAGGCTAATGTAAGAACTGTATTTAACATTTAGTATACAAAAAAAAATGTAAGCACATACTTGCAAGCAAATTTGGAATGAAAAAAAATTTACTATATTTTCATACACAGGATTTTGAAAAAAAGTCAAAAGAGGCTGGTTATATAAGAAAGCAGGCTTAGCCCAGGTCAGAGAAAGCAAGTCAGAAAACAAGGCTCCTGCGCTCCTGCGTGGTCTCTGCTTCAGTCCCTGCATCCAGGTTCCTGCCCTGAGTTCCTTCCTTGACTTCCCTTGATGAAAGACTGAGCTGTAAGCCAAACCCTTTCCTCCCAGTTTGGTTTTGGTCAATGTCTCCATTAGTTAGTTTTCTGTTGCTGTGATAAAACACAGTGACCAAGGGAACTTAGAAGAAGAAGAGTTTATTTGAGCTTATAGTTCCAGGTTCCCTTGATGAAAGACTGAGCTGTAAGCCAAACCCTTTCCTCCCAGGTTGGTTTTGGTCAATGTCTCCATTAGTTACTTTTCTGTTGCTGTGATAAAACACGGTGACCAAGGGAACTTAGAAGAAGAAGAGTTTATTTGAGCTTATAGTTCCAGAGGGATGAGAGACCATCATGGCCAGGAGGCATGGTGGCGGGAGGTGGTTGGAGGAGAAAGAGGCATGCACACATCTTCAAGTAGCCACAGGAACACAGGAAGCGGAGCAAGGACCGGAAAACCAGCAGGACTTAAGAACTCTCAAAGCCACCGTGAGTGATGTACTTCCTCAGGCATGGCCATACCTCCTAATGCCTCCCTAAACAGCGCCACCAACTGGGGACAAAATGTCTAAATACTTGGAGCTTATGGGGGACATTTTCATTCAAACCACTACAGTATTTTATCACAGTACCAGTTAAGATGTAACAGCAACAACAAATATATATAATATGTATATATTATATACATATAATATTTATATACACCAATATAAGCTCTGACCTGCTACTGGTTCTGCCACTTGAAGGCCATATTTCATGACTTTCTGCTTCACCAATCTTACATCCAACTTTTATCAATGGTAAAATATAGCAATCGTTTCTTTCCTTTTTCAACCCAGTGAGTCCAGTTGGGGCTGTTTGGATGCCCATAGTTGTAGGGCCATCCACTGAGACAAGGGGAAGCTACTGATGGCCAGCACCTCCCCCCAAAAGTGACTCTCCCTACCCCAATAGCCATCAACAGTCCGTAGCTCCTCAGCTAGGCATGGGGGCTTCAGAAGCCTTGCCCTCATCCAGGCTGGAATTTTTACCTGGCTTGATCTTGTGCAGATCTTATGCATGTATAACAGCTGGAAGACAGCGTCTCAGAGCATACTCATTTCCATCTTCTGGCTCTTACGTTTTTTCTGCCTCCTCTTCTGTGATGTTCCCCGAGCCTTGGGCTCCAGGTTGAGGAGTTGATCTGGATGTCACATCTATGACTCAGCAGTCACAGTGGTTTCTCCACACTTGGACAGTTATGAGCCTCTGCTTTACCCACTGCAACAAGAAGTTTCTCTGACCAGGACTGGGAGAGTAGCACAAATGAACTTAGAGTCATGGTGAGGATGCAAGGTGATTAACATGTAAAAACAACTGCACAGTGCGTGGCAGCTTGTAGGCATACTGTTCTTATCTGCTTTCCCTGTATACAGTCTCCTGTAAAGACACTAGAGAAAGCCAACCATCACAGTAATTTTTCCTGGTATGACAATGTATTTTTCTGAACTACTTGCAGAAAGCAAGCTTAAATAATGGGTTTTTCTCTTTCCATAAAAGTAACAGAAACAAAGCTGCCTATTAGTTACCACATAAGAAACAATAAAGTGGATATTTTATATATATATATATATCTCCATCCCCACCCCTCACACATACCCATAGCTAAACATAAAATGAAGTCTAAAATAATTGAAAATTAAAATTGCTTATCATAATATCCTTGGAAAAGGCCGTCTATAAGTTTTGGTTCTGTCCTTACCTCTTTGGACTGTTGCTAGATAAAGAAATGTTCTTTAAAAAATAGTAAAAAATAGTGATGTGAACATCATTCTACCACCTCTCCTGTTTTTCTATCCTGTCTTACACATTTATCCACTTGATATTCATCCTTGAGGCAGCTCATAGTTCTAGCCTTGTTTCACAATTACCTGGAGTATATTCAACACAGTTGTGGGAAGAGTCATATTTCTATTTTACTCAATTTAAACCTGAGTTCTGAACAAAGAATTTCCCTCTCTTCTGTCATCTATAATTTTCAACTGATTTAATTTCTTGAAACTGAAAATACCCAGAGACTTCTCTGATAGTAAAATGCATCCAAGTATGTCAGTGGATTGAGGTGATAAAGGGGAAGGGAAGAACTGAGCCCAGCTATCTCAGTTCTAGGGCTAGACCTTTCATAAGCTTTGTACTCACTGTATCCCAGGTGAAAATGAATATTCAATGGGTTTAGAAATAATAGACCTCGGGATCTGCACTTTTGAATAGCAGTGATCAGGTCTGATGTTCATGACTGGGCCATACTGATTGCAATTGCCTTAGACTGCATGAGTCACAGAAGCAGATTTTGACACAAAACTTGAGAATTTCACTGAATAGTGGCTGTTCACACAGACCTGAGACTTTGGGTATGATGTCCTGATAAGGCCAAGATCCATTCTACAAGTACTGAAAGTTATTTCACCTCCAGAGTTGTGGAAATCTCTCCTGGGAGAGATTCCCAATATGGAATCGGATGAATCATTAGGTGAGGACAAAGCAGTGGATGATCAGAGCTGATGATAACTGACCTGCAGACATTCCATAGTCAGTCTGAAGGCCTGTTCCCTGCCCATTTGGAGAATATGCAGTCAGTTCGTAAGTCCAACAAAAAATTAGTCTATGCTACACGATTCTATAGTAATTTAGTTTGATTCTTTCCCCAAATGAATAAATAACTTTGAATTTGGATAAAAAAAAATCTGTAAACTTAGTATGATTTTTCACTTATTAGTAAAATGATATGTGCCCTGATACTTTCAGTTAACACCACCACATCTAAAGGAAC
>NW_008340939.1:101255-110546 GCF_000622305.1 Nannospalax galili
AGAATGCTTAAGAAAGTCACTCTGATGAAGGATTTATTTATTTCAGCCCATGGCTTTATGTGTGATCATATGGGTTTTTTGCTTTTAGGCGTGTGGCAAGGGAGATCACTACAGAAGAGCACAGTAGAGAAACGTGAAAAAGAGGGGGTTGGAGATTACAATATATCCCAAGAGGATCCAGTATTCCCAATTAGGCCCCTAATCCTAAAGGCGTTGCCACTTCCCAGTTGTACCACAGTCTATCGACCAAGCCTCCTGCATATGGCCTTTCAAAGACCATAACAAATGATATCACAGCACATGAACTCTTCCTGGACTGGCTTTTTCTCAGTGTAATCATCTTGAATTACAATAGTGTTGTTGGGTAGCTCAGTGGCTCATTGTTTTTATCAGTGTTTCATTCCCATTCCTCTATGTGCACAAGCCATAGTTCACTTACCCACTGACCTGTTCAAGAGCATTTGAACATTGTGGCCATTCCGCTATGTGCACAAACCATAGTTCCCATAGTTCACTTACCCACTGACCTGTTCATGAGCATTTGAGTTATTCAAATGTAGTTGTAGTTGGTTGCTACACATGGCTCATTGTTTTTATCACTGTGTTTCATTCCCATTCCTCTATGTGCACAAGCCATAGTTCAACTTACCCACTGACCTGTTCAAGAGCATTTGAACACTGTGGCCATTCCGCTATGTGCACAATCCATAGTTCCCATAGTTCACTTACCCACTGATCTGTTCATGAGCATTTGAGTTATTCAAATGTAGTTGTAGTTGGTTGCTACACAAAAAGTTGATGTGAATATTCATGTGTAAGTCACTGTAAAGGAATGTGTTTAGTTCTCGTGGAGAAAAACCTAGGAGTGGAATGGATAGAGTGTATGGTATTTAATTTTCAAGCAACTGCCGAACCATGCTATTTAATATTATTCAAAAGTCCTATCCAGACCAACAAGCCAAATTAAGTAAAAGTGTCTCCAAACAGATAAGGATTATCCCAGTCCATGTACCACATGATTTTTATATATATAGAAAAACATAGCTGTTTTGCTAACTCCCACAAAGAACTGATGATTTCAGGTTCAGTGAGGTTACATGCTCATGTCAGAAGGTGGGCCTGATGACACTTACCTATAATCCTAGCTCTGGGGAAGTGGAGACAGGATGATCTATAGAGCTCTCTGGCTAGTTTTGAGGAATCACTGAGCTCCAGGTTCAGTCATAGACCCTGTCTTTACAAATAAAATGGAGGGCACTAAAAGACATCCAACATCAAACTGTGGTCTTCATACATGTGCATACACGTATAGTTTCATATACCCACAAACTCATGTGTTCACACCAAACATAAAAAAGAATGCCTGAAGAACACTCAAAACAGTTTATTATTTGTTCTATTTTTATTTGTGTGTGTATGTGTGTGTGTGTGTGTGTGTGTGTGTGTGTGTGTGTGGTATATGCTCACGTGTGTCTTTGAGTGTGTGTCTGTGCACTTGAAGACCAGAGGAGGCATCAAGTCGCCTATTATAGATAACCCTCCACCTTGTTCCCTTGAAAGGGGGTTTCTTACTGAACCTGGAGCTAGGCTGGCATCCAGCAAGCCCCAAAGATCCTCCTGTCTCCACCCTCCACATTGCTAAGGCTATAGGTGCTTGCTTGCAGTTTGTGCCACTTTCTGTGTGGGTGATAGGGACTTTAACTCAGGTTCTCATGCTTGTCGAGCAAGTGTTCTTACCCACTGGACATCCTCTCATCTCCTAAAAATGCTTTCTAGTAACGCAAAATGAATTCCAAAAACTTTAAGTAATTCAAAAGACAGCCAAAATATCAAAGGAGAGGACTATTATTAACCAAATTTGATCAGTAGGTATTGTATACGTGTATAAAAGTACTAGTCTATTGCATAAATTGGTAAGCATGCCATTTTTTAAAAAGTATCACTAAGTAAGTGAATGAAAAACAAAAGGAGCATTAGAATAGGAGACACTGACTGAGACCTTAGCAACTGTGTCAGTCATGTTGTCAGCGGGACAGTTATCTGACACGGGCAAGTTAAAGGAGCAGAAATCTTGATTCAGTGTTTGAGAGGTTTCGGTTTATGACTGGCCGGTTCTATTGTTTGTAGGCTGGTGGCAAGGCCGAAACTTTGAAGGACAGGCACTGCAGAGGGAGGCTATTCACCTCACAGCAGGCGGAAAGCGAGACTGAGTGAAAAAGAGCAAAGGCAACACACAGCCTCCACGCACAGAGCTCCGCTAACAGACTTCCTCCAGCTAGGAACGCCCGCTCTTTTAATTCTCTTGAATAGCCTATCATAGAAGTATCACCATTTTAATCAACGAAGTGTTTCCATTTTGCAGCAAGGGAAACTGGAGGTTAGAAAATGGAATGGTTTGTGCAGGGAAATATTGCTATTATGGAAACAGAAAATGATTAACTCTGCATTTTAATTTCAGTCTTGGTTAGAAAATTTGCCTGAGGAGATATGCTTTATGATGGGCAATAAAGGGAGATTTTGGCACAGGTGCACTCAGGAGAAAAAAATCACTCAGCCAGTCATTGTGGTTTGTTGATACAAATAAACGAACAGGTCAGTGAATGTTTACCTAAGATTACCAAAACAATTATTTTAATCTATACTTATTTGTCTCATCACATGTATCCGTTTTTACTTTAAAGAAAAGGTGCTTTTGAATATTTATATATTCTGAATATTTAGTTTGGATGACTTTTTCCTTTCATCATTAAAGACGGAAAGAAAATCACAGTTATTAAAAGCACTTCGTTCACACTTGTAAACTGTGTTTTTCAAGTCAAGGTTTCTCTTCCTAACATCCTTTTGCAATTAACTCAGCAGGTACTCCTTGATTTATCTAAATAAATCTGTACATCTTTTAACATAATTTTAAAATTGGAATCATAACAGTCATATCTTCCTTTAAACCTATGTGCATTCAAAGTAACTTTGGCAGACTAACTTAAAATGCAGTGAACAATTTCAGTATTCTGTGATTTAAATAAATGGAGAGTTGGGATTTGAGCCTAGATAATTTGATTCAAGAACCCATTAGCCTAATCATTATGCCTTATATAGCCAGGCACCGATTTGTTCTAATTTGCTGCTGCTGAAGGTTATTTAGGAAATGTTTTTCTTCTAGGTCAAAGTATTAGACATTCCGTAAGCACTTCGGTTCAAGGTCACTTTTTATTATTGCAATGGGTAATTGAAAAGTGATGGGCATTTTAGAGAATGGCTTGGTAATTGATGATGTGTTTCATTCAGGAGTCCACAATCTAGGATCCAATTCAACTTCCCTTTTGATGTCTAACCTTCAGAGGAAATCTTCCTATCAGCAGAAACACAACTAAATGTTACAGTTATAATTAGAAAGTGTTTACTACTTTGTTAAATGGGGTAAAGTTTACCTTCATTGTTTTGAATATAAAAATAGGAGATTTCATTCTCATCAGTGCTACATAAGACATTGATATCTATTCCTCAAAAGCTTAGATGAAAGAGTAGATAGACTGTGCTGGACCACATGTGTACATTCATATGACGTATTCCCTTTTGTAGTGTAACAAGTATTCACTCGTAAACAGAAGCCATCAAAACCTCAGATTCTCTTACAAATATCTTTGATCTATTTCTTTTGTGCAAAATCAAGCAATTTAATTGTTTCGTCATATATTCTTCCAATGGTGTGTTCATATCTGATCCCTGGTCTTCAGAAATGCCAACTTCCTGACAAAGCCTGGGATCTTAATGAAAATTCATATGGCCTATAACCCTCCATGTTCTAGACATTCCAGACAGTACTCTGAGACACAGATCAGTTTGCTGCAATTTCTTTGGCCCCATCTTCTAACAGTGCTTGTTAGCTAAATGTCCAAGGGAACTTCATGATTTATAGGTGAGAGTTTCAGCAAAGGATGGCGTTTTGACAGCATTTTTATCTTGCTTAAGGGAAGAAATTGAGTACTCAAGTTGAAATAGAAGTGTAATATCCCTTATAACTATTCGAAATTAAATGGCACAAGTTCTCTGTGTATGGCTATCAATTTATCATCTATCTCTCTATATATCTTTTTATCTATTAGTGTATTTGTACATCTTTTCATCTATCTATCCTATCAATCAATCTATCATCTATCTTTCTATGAGCTAATTATTAATCAATCATCTATCATATATTATCTATCATCTATATACATATCAGTTATCTGTCATCTATTTTATAATTTTAGAGATTCCAAACATTTTTTCATGTGTAACTTACATAAACATAAATATAATACATGTAGAGTTATCAATTTCCTTCAGTACTAATATCAAACTACTTTCTCCAAACTGGGCACATTTGTGTTGACATAGCCTTATCAGAATCCTAGACTACTGACTCTTCCTCCTCCTCCAGGAAGACATACAGCCTTTTATACATGAGCACATGTGTATGGATTGTGATGTGGAGAGCAAGCTGGAAACTGCATACTAATCTTGTAAAAGTGGTGATCACTGGGGGGAAAATGGAGCAGAAGAATATCCCTATGCTATCATCTATTTATTATCTGAATTCTTTTCAGTGAGCCTCCCCTTTCATAACTAGACACATTATGTGTAACTAGTAAGGAACGCAGACTGTTAACTGCTCTGCCGTCATTATATGACTTTAGTGCTTGGCTCAGTCTTTTCCCTATGCCCTTCCAGTTATTCTTGGTGATTTCTTCATTCATATATTGGAGTAAGTTATAAAACTGTGTTAATACTTCAAAATTCGGCTCTAATTTCCTCGACCTACTATCTTCATGATATTATTTCCCATCCAGATTTTACTTTCTTTTTTCACTGTTATTTTCTATATATTATCATTCCCACCAACACCTTTGTCATTTTGGTTGTAAGCTCCCAACCCTCCTAAACTTTCAGGGCAGACAAGTATGTTCCCTCCGAAATACTTTGAGACTTAGTTCTCCAGTTATCAACTGTATCGCTTTTTCTCTTTCCATCATGCCTCTTCCCTCTTTCTCCAAATCAGAATCCATCATCCACCATCATAGACATCCTCTGGCATCAACTGCTTTCTCCCTTCTTGTCTGTCTCCATTGTACTCACCAGAAGAATGCAGCCTTTATTATGTCTTAATTCATCCACTCTTGGAAACAACTCACTAAGTCATTGTGACTGAAAATACACAGTTACTCTGTCTACACTTAAATTTATCATCACAATGTCAAATGGACACCACTGCTTACATCCAGTGCTGCAGCTCTTCTTGGTCAGCACCCCCCCCCCCCCCCCCCCACCCCCCCCCCAAAATTTTCAAAATAATCCTCTTGCTCCTTTAGCTGTCATTCTTAGATGGAAACACTGGATCTCATTTTACTGAGGAAAGAAATCATCAGAAGAGACTATCCAGTGATCTTTCCATCACATTCAGCAACATGATTTGCAGCTCTTCCATATTTTCTGATTTTTCTACTGGTAAAGAGGATTGCGACTTCAGGCTTCTATGTCAGTCCAGCTCTTCTATTTGTAACCTGGAGTCCTAGAATCTCTGGCCAACAAACGGCCCCAGTCACTGCAAACTGCCAACGCACTGTCCTGCCTACAAATGTTATCTGTTTATTTGTTTGAGTCACCAAACATGTGGCAGTATCTTTCATTTTAAAAATGTCTATATAACACTTATTCCATTTCTCCTTTATATTTTGAAGAAAACTCCTTCAATGGGTTGTTCATACTCATGGCTTCTATGTTCCCTGAGAAGAACCCTGGGTATGTGTTCAGATCATCATATGATATTTGCAATGTGAAATGTTTTAACGGCACTGGGTTGTAAGTGCTGGATGATAACATTCCAGCCTCTTCATTGCTGCGGGTCTCCCACCTAGGCTGGTGAAGTAACTATGAACATTTCAGAATCTCAACACACGGAACTGCGTTGGGGCGATAACTTATTTTTTCTGAGGTGAATTATTGAATATTGTGGTTTACAGTGACTTCTGTGTATATATAGTTTTAAGCAATCCAGGTTTAAGAAGAGTCCATAGGAATACTATGCCAGCCTTGTGCCAAGTCCAGTATTATTACACAATGTTGAAAAGTCAGATTCATAGCATCTTGTGTAGTCCCACTCAGAGAAATACATGAGGGCTTCAGAAAGAAAAAAAATTACTATCTATAGAATCAGAAAATAAGTGGGGAAATTCAAATATTAGTGTTCATGAGTAAAGTGGCTTGTCAGAGATTTTTCCCAGCCAAGAGCAAGCAATAATCTTTAAGGTTTATATGAATCTAAAAGAAAAATTTCCAAATTATAAAGTAAAACCACAGCATAAGCAAAATTAAAACCTTAGAAATTATTCTTCTACAAAAAATTTTTCTTGTGAATAATCAATCAAAGAAAATTGAGTAGAAAAATGAAATTAATTAACCAATTAATTGATATACTTACTCATTTTATATATTTTATGGTGATTGAATCATACTGTATTTTTTTAAACATTTTATTTATTATTTTTATGTGTGTGAGTATATCGCCTACATGTCAGTAGGTGAATCCCTGATGTGAAATGCCCATGGAGGTCTGAAGAGGGCGATGGATCCCCTGGAACTGGGGTTACAGATGGTTGTTTGCCACTATGGGGATGCTGATAAATGAACCTGGGTCCTCTGGAAGAGCAACCAGTGCTCTTAAACACTGAACCATCTCTCCAGCCCCTCATACCGTATTTTCAAAGTATACAGTTTTGTTGTAATTTTTACTCTTAAAAACAATATTTTGAAATATATTTATAAATTGTATTCCTTTGTAAAGAAGGTCTCTAAAAGAGAAAGTCTTCTATGGCCCAGCAAGGCAGAATAGCAGTTACAGTCTTATACTGGCCAGCTCTGGCTAACTGACCAAAAGGTTCTAACTCCTTAAGGACTGAGACCACTATGACCTCTTTGATGCCTCCCAGTAGCACAATAGTTACAAAGACGGTACAGTCAGAGGTCATTATTGTTGGATGGATCCTCCTTAGATGCATTCTATCTTCTCAGGAATGCCTACCACAGTCTCCTACCATGTACTTATTACCCACTGGATATGTGTATATCCTGTGTCCTTTCACTAGCATGCATAGTTCACTAAGAAAGCATTTATTTTCCTCTTATTGCTTGAAAAATACGTCTGTAATAACATTTAATACACATTTAATCAATCAATTAACCAATTAATATAGTTGTCATTATTTCAGTATGACATACCTACTTTTATTCAGGAAGACAAAGAATAGCAGTCACTATAAAACAAACCTGTATGAATTATCCCTCGCCTCGCCTCAACACAGCTGAAGCCAACTCTTAAAAGTTCTAATTATTCTGTTAGTAGTGGCTTCATAAACTTGTAAATACTTCCATAACAAAAGAGCCATGTCTGGCAGATGGCATTTTGTAATATTTTCCTAAGAACATAACCTGGCCATTTTTACTCTAAATAGAGAAATTGGAAGCCAGATATACCATCAGTTGACAGCACTATATTTTCTTGACTTCCCAATACATATTGCTGTTGCTGTTGAGAAAACCCCCTCTAGTCTCAGTAGTCCCCTGCCAAGGAGAATATCTTCCTGAGCAGACTGTGACTGGAGGCATTTTGAACAGAAATGACCCAAAGAAGGAAGAAAAACTTCATGCAAGTGAAACCACTTTCTAAGCTATTCGTTGTCATGCAGCAAGGAGAGGCCGCAAAGGGACTCTCACAGCACTATGCCTCTGAATTTGACCTCTCCAGGACAGTTAATCTTACTGCTTTTCATTATCACTTCTCTGAGACTTGAATATGCACAAATTAATTCATTTCAGATTTTTTTCAAGACTTTAAAAATAAACTGAATCACTGAATGCTGAAATTGGGAAGACTTAAATACTCAGCCTTTATACTGCTGTGCTTTGAACATTTTATTTAAAAAAATGTTTATACCAACTTAAGCATTACTATCAGTAAGTCAGCTTGTTGGAAGGGAGAAAGCATTTTATGCTACAGATTGTTATCAGTGATGCTTCCCAGGGCCGTGCTCCCTTCCTATGCGAAAGGTGCCCTTGTCTCCACAGTCAACAGAGGGTTTCTCCACGCTGAGATCACTCTTCTCTGGAGTGCTCACACTTTTAGCCTACAAGGCAAGAATATACCATCAATGCTAATCACCATGGAGGACCTAGTTAGGATTAACAGTTACTTTTTGAATTCTTAATTCTTGTCTTTTGTTGCCTATGATCATGGCACTATAATCACAAGATGTCTCATACTTTGGTTTGTAACGGCCCCAAACAGAGTCCCCAAATTGCAACAGCCACAGCAACCTCATTTTCTTCATTTTGTATAAAGGAGCCACTTTGAACTTCAAAAGCTAGAAAAACGGCCAGCTTTAAGCTCAAGTCTGAACTTAGTTGTTTTCCCTTAGAAGAGTGCTTTCTTTGGAGCAGCTGACCTTGGTCACCTCCCAAACACTGCAGTTGTGCTTCTTGTCTAGCCAAGAAGTGTAACTAACAATAGTAACCAGAAAGTTCCTTACTGTCAAGGTCTCTATACATCTGTTAAGAGAAGGACTAACAAAAGATTGTTTTGGCTTTTATAGTTTGATTATCTGCTAATTTGGGCCATCCTGACCCTACTCAGGACCACCTGTCATTACTCATGTATGATAAAATTCTTATGGTATTTTATGGTTTTTGCCTTTATAAATTAGTTTCACCCTCCCCTTGAGGCCGTGAGTCCTGAATCTAAGGGGCCACAGATGGGTATAGCCCTAATAAATTTGACCAATTAAAATTTGAATTGGAGCCAGTGGTCTTTTCTAGGTGGTTTCAAACTCCATTAACAAGCTAGCCTAACAAATAAGACACGTTGTAGCAGGTGGTTCCTCAAAATCACTACAAGAGGCAGCATTCTTCAAGGTGCTCACAAACTATTCTTTTTGGTGTGTTTGTCTGCCTTGTCTCAGCCTAGGACTGAGCTCGAGTGGCCTTTATTATTTGAGTACATGTAGAAGCCTTCAAAATGCTGTTACTTCTACATATAGCAGGAAGAACATTTTATTACCATTATTATTAGGCTTATTATTAGGAATACATATGGTTCTCGTCAAATACATCATTAATATTTATTCATCCATCTACCACACAAAACAAAGCTATTTTAAGTTCATAGTTCATTAGTTCCACATTAGGCTAATTTTCCCCCATCATAAGATTCAGAGTTTCTAAGAGAATTTGACACAAAGCTGTTGTGGTCATCCCTTTGAA
>NW_008340939.1:110598-111677 GCF_000622305.1 Nannospalax galili
GAACACACATAATTTTAAAAATCTTTTAAATATATATAACTTTCTAATCAAGAGAAGGGTTTTTTACCCCCATAAACAGTGCTGCCACTATTGTATCGGTGGATACATCTTTCCAGGCAAGCCAGTGTATTATCATACAGGGTACAGTGGTGATTAAGATTTTGATGTTCTGTAGCAATTTCCTCTGAGATAAAACTATCCATCTTGAAGGGAAGCTAGGTAAACAGCAGGATGTCTGAAGGGAGGTAAATAACGGGATGTTTTGAAGGAAGGTAAAAAGTACATCCCTCAGGGAAGTTCATTAAGCTCAGGAAATAAACAGCTCAGTAGCTTCAGGAAATCCCTGAAATTGACTGAAATTGACTAGGTCCCTCTAACCCTAAGAGTATATAAGCCCTAAGAGCTGTTCTGAGAGGTTTCAGATCAGCTAAGACTCCTAGAGGAAGTAGAGACCAGGTCAGCCACCATGAAGAAACTGAAACCAGCTGAGCTGCCTGGAAGAGACTCAGACCAAGTGAGCTACCTGGAAAGGACACCCTCTAACCCATCGAGCTGTCTGTAGGTTGTGCAGTATGCTCCAGATTTTCTGCTTTCATGAACTATCACCTGTGCAGGGGCAGGCTTTTGGTGATACAGCTATCTTTGAGTCACTTCTGTTCTTGTAAGTAATCACTCACCTAAACTCCTGTGAGTAACCCCAATAAAACTCATTGGTTCACCAAGTTGGGCTTTGATGGTGTCCTGTCTTTGGTATGTTGTTGGTTCCCTAACTGGGGTGAGCAGACATTTATTCACGTCTCCCCAGGAATAGTCATGCAGTACCCTCTCAGCAACTGGTATAATACCTTCTAGCACTATGAAAGCTAACCAGTGGGAAGAGAGGTTACTAGTTAGTTCAAGATTGATTTCTGTCTCTCTCCTACAAGGAAAGTATGAATTCTTCCACCGTAGAGTCTTACAGTTTAGTCATGGTGTAAAATCAAGAGCAATGACCAGACTCTGTACTCTGGATACCTCTAGGACCTCCCTGAATAATAAGTACTAAGGAAGTAACCCATGTTTGGTACTGAGAGCTTCAT
>NW_008340939.1:112775-115328 GCF_000622305.1 Nannospalax galili
GGAAAGGAAAACTTAATAATAAACAGTGGGACTTGAGTGTGTGTTTCTGTTCCTCTCAACCAAACACACAGCACACCAGGGACCCTCCAGTTTCCCCACATAGCTCAGAAAACTTTGTAGGCTGCCCTGTACCCTCGCTTCTGGCCCAGAGACCCAAAGCCAGTTCTGTGCTATTGCCAGGTGCAGTGGGAGGCTCCTTGTTAATTTCAGCTCATGTAGGCATCCCCATAAAACTTACTCCTGCCAGAGAGCAACACCCAAAATCACTCCCATCGTGAGCCAACCACACCACCCACTACATGGTCCACAGACTCCAAGGGATTCTGAGATTTTTAATCCACTTAGAGAGGTCAAACCTGGCCTCCATCTCACCCACCTCTGCCCAAGGTTGTTGTGACATTCTCCCCCTGATCCCCACAGAGCACGGATCATTCCTACTGTGACCTCAAATCCCACCACCAAAGAACTACCTGTAGAACTTCTGCAGCCTTCCACAGGCTTCAGAAGATTAACAAGAACCCACCAACTCCATAGAAGGTTTTCTCCTGTACTCAGAAGTTCACAGGCTGTGTGGAAAACTTGTCTCACACACACCGCATCTGCACATTAACACAGAATCATCATAAAATTGAACAGTAAGTACCACTCAGCTGGTTTACATCTGACACATTGAGGTTACAGCAAACAAAAATCCAAACATCTGCTCAAGAAAGGTGAGACTAGATATCCATACCAGGAAACACCACCATTCACCTGACCCCAGATACCTAGGTCCAGTTGCAAAATCATCAACAATATGAATAATCAAAACAATGCATGTCCTCCAGAAATCAGTACACTCACTACAGTGTCCCCTGAGAAGAGTAACTTACTTGAGTAACAGGAAAATATTTTCAAAATAGCCAATGAACTCAAAGAGAACATACATAAGTAATAGGATGAAGACTGTGAACACAAACACCTAAATGAATTAAAGAAAATAATCCAAGATTAAAAAATAGAATTTAATAAATAAATAGAATTTCTGAAGAAAATTCTATTATATCATTTCAAGTTTTATATCAATAAAACTTGAAATGAGAAACTTAATCAGGGAAATTAAAAACTCAGTGAAAAGCCTCACCAATAGAATAAATCACATGGAAAAGAGGGCCAATCTGTGAAGACAATGTAGAGGAATCTGGATCACTCAAAAAAATAGAATTTAATAAATAAATAGAATTTCTGAAGAAAATTCTATTATATCATTTCAAGTTTTATATCAATAAAACTTGAAATGAGAAACTTAATCAGGGAAATTAAAAACTCAGTGAAAAGCCTCACCAATAGAATAAATCACATGGAAAAGAGGGCCAATCTGTGAAGACAATGTAGAGGAATCTGGATCACTCAGTCAAAGAAAATGTTAAATCTGAAAAACAAACAAACAAACCCGGTAACAGAATGTGCAGGAACTTTGGGATACTATAAAAAGATAAAGTCTATTAATCACAGTTACAGATGACGGAGAAGAAATCCAGGTCAAAGGCACAGAAAATATTTTTACAAAATCATAGAAGAAAACTTCCCAAGTCTAAGGATGCCCATCAAGGTACGAGAGGCATGCAGAATACCACATAAATAGGAACAGAAAAGAAACTCCCACATCACCTTATAATCCAAACACTAAATGATAGAACAAGGATACTGAAAGCTAATAGAAATAATTCACATATAAAGGCAGGCTTATCACATTAACACTCTGAAATCTATGAGGACATGAACTGATGTTCTACAAATTCTTAGATATAACAGATATCAAAGCAACCTATCATACACAGCAAAACTACCAGTCATAACAGGAGAAAAGAAAACTTTCCATGATAACAGATTTAAGGAATTTATGCCCACTAAGCCAGGGTCACCCAGGATACCAGGAGGAATACTTCATTCTGAAGAGAGGCATCAACAGACCCAAGAGAACACAAAGAAAAAACAAACAATTCTAGAACAGCTAACCAAAAGAGGCCAAAAGGAAACATCACCCCAACAAAAAACCAAGTATTAATAAACATTTATCAGTAATACCTCTCAATAGTAACAGTGTCGAGTCCCCAGAGAAAAGACACAGATTAAATGATTGAATTAGAAAATAGGATCCACCATTTTGCTGGCTCCGAGAAATACCTCACCATCGACAATGGAAAGAACCTTGGGGTAAAAGAATGACAAAAAGGTATTCCAAGAAAACAGAACTAAGAAGTAGGAAGGAGTAGCTATTCCAGTACCTGAAAACATTAGACTTCAAGCTAAAACTAGTCAGAAGAGAGAAGGAAAGACAGTTCATGTTCATGAAAGAGAAACCCACTAAGAAGATATTACAATCCTAAACATATATGCACCAAACCTGGGGGCACTCAGTTTCATAAAAGAAATAATCTTATATCTAAGATTACAGATTGACTCCAAAACTCTGATGTTGGTGTAATACTCCCACCAATAGACAGGTCATTCAGACACAGGACAGACGAACACACACACACACACACACACACACACACACACACACACACA
>NW_008340939.1:115370-124156 GCF_000622305.1 Nannospalax galili
CAAGTGGACCTAATACACGTTTACAGAACATTCCACCACACACTAAAGAATACACTTTCTTCTCAGCAGTCCATGGAACTTTCTCCAAATTCAACCACATATTAGGACACAAAGCAAGACTCCACAAATGTAAGAAAACTGAAATAGCATCTTGTATCCTATCTGATCATAAAGGAATCAAGCTATATACAACAATAATAGAAATGGGGAAAATACACAAACTCATGGAAACTAAACAACACACTAAGGAATTAAAATGGAATCAAGGGAGACATCAACCAAGAAAATTTAAAATTCCTAAAAGTGAATAAAAATGAAAACACAATATACCAAAATCTATGGGACACACTGAATGTATTCTTAAGAGGAAAGATTAAAATACTAATTGTCTACATCAGAAGATTAGAGACATGTCATATTAATAACTTAACGATGAACCTAAAGACCTTAGAAAACAAGAATACCCAAAAGTGAACATGGGCGAAGTAATCAAAATCAGCACTGAAAGTAATGCAACAACGGAAATGGAAAAGGAAGTACAAACGTCAATGAAACAGATACTTAGTCATCTGAAAAGATTAACAGATTGACAAATCCTGAGCCAAATTAACCGAAAGAAAGACTTGGAGGACCCGAAGTAAAGAAATCAGAGATAAAAAAGGGCAACAATACAACAAATATTGAGGAAACTCAAGGAATCACAGTAACATACTTTCAAAATCTGTATTCCACTACACTGGAAAATCTAAAAAGAAATGGATGAAGCCGGGCATAGTGGCTCATGCCTTTGATCCCAGCACTTGGGAGGCAGAGGTAGGCGGATCTCTGTGAGTTCAAGGCCAGCCTGGTCTACATAGTGAGTTTCAGGCCAGCTGGGGCTACACGGAGACCCTGTCTCAAAAAGACAGAAAAAAAAAAGAAATGGATGAATTTATAGATGTATAACCTACCAAAAGTAAATAAGGTGGGGTAAACAATTTAAAAGACCTCCTAGCAACTAATGAGATAGAAACAGTCATTAAAATTTTCTCAA
Source organism: Nannospalax galili (assembly GCF_000622305.1). Lineage (NCBI taxonomy): Eukaryota > Metazoa > Chordata > Mammalia > Rodentia > Spalacidae > Nannospalax > Nannospalax galili. Next base: position 116,404 of record NW_008340939.1, read on the forward strand.
TTGTAAAAAACTCAGGACCACATGGGCACAGCACCAACCAAGTTATGTCAAACCCTCAAGGAAGAGCTAATACCAATATCCCTGAAATTGCTCTATGAAATAGAAAAATGTTTTTATGAATCTAGTATTATCCTGATATCCAGATGAGACAAAGATTCAACTACATAGATGTTAAAGGCTAAGCTGAGCTCCTAACACTTTGAGTTCACTTTTACTATGAACAACTAATTTCCTCTGGGTTCTGATAAAGTAATGGACTGTCCACAGGGTTCTATAAAAATTAAAAAAAAACATTTTATTGTGCTTTTGTAATTTCATACAAGAGTTCTTAATCAAATTTAGACCCCTCCCCATCCATGTGCCTCTGTTCCCCACCAGACCTCATGTATTCCATCATATGTTAAGTTCTATCCAGTCAAGCATTTGTAGATGTCCTTCAGTGTAAATTTGTCTAGTGGAGTCTAGTCAGACCATCTGGAGATCATATATAAGGCATACTCTCCCTCACCCAGTAGCAATCAGTTGTCAGTCTAAGGCCAGCCTGCCACCCATTTCTTTCCTCCCCCCTGGACCCTTGTTTAATTGAGTTGGCATAGGTCTTGTGTGTGATGTCACCATTGCCATAAGTTCACATATGCAAGTTTCAGGTGGTCTGGAAGCCTCTGTTTCCCTGTGTTCATGAACCAGCCCTGACTCATAATCTTTCACCCCCTCCTCTGCAATGATCCCTGAGCCATAGGTGGTAAGGTTCAATATAGGATCCCTATTAGAGGATACATACTCTGCGGTCTCTTATTCTTTAAAACTTGGCCAGTTGTGGCCTTCTGTGTGCATCACACTCTGTTTATAAAGGAGCTTTACTGGTGAGAGTTGAGGGATGCATTAGTTTTCTCTCTACCCTTTGTTCTGCTATATTCCATGAGCCTTAGGTATAGAGGTTCAACTGCAGATGTGCCACCTAGTACTGGGCATCGCTCAGATACATATTCTCTGTGTCTGACCAGTTGTGGGTTTCTTCGGTAGCCTCCGTCTTTGCAAAAAGAAGCTTCTTTGATGAATGGTGTATGATATGCTTCTCTGTAAATATAAGGATCCATATTTAGCTTATGGTAAGAAATTTCATTTGTCTACAAATATGAAAGATACAGGGTTTTCTTTAGGATCTATGTCCTCTGTAGAGGGAGGAGGGAGGCCAGACTGGAGGAAAAGGAGAAGAGATAAGAGTAGAGATGAATGAAACTTGGGGTGAGGTAGGAAACTCAGAGGAAATGTGATGCCCCCCCAAACCCCCTGAGAACTACACATACAGTGTCTAAACATTAGTGCATATGTATACTTGGGGAGCTGCTTGCCAAGGAACACAGAGTCAAACAGAAGAGGTCCCCCTTTAGGTGGTTGGTGAGAGGGGTTCAGGAGACTCTCAAAATTACACAGGCTATTGTCAAATCTCTTGATTATCTCCCAGACCTAGTAGATAAGACCCTACTGCCATACTTCAAATATAGAACTTGGAGCAATGGAGCAGGAAATGACCTGGTAGCCTTCTATCCAAAGTTTATCTATCATTATGCTAGATGATAATATGCAAACTGCCAAGGGAGAAAAACAATCAATGGTACAACCCAGTCCTAAAGCTTAAGAACCATAACAACCAGCACCACCCACTGCCCCAATTCTATTGGTGCAGTAGTGGCACTGTTATCTGCGGGGTAAGCAGCAGCTATCTACTTGGATTTAAAGTCCTTTCAATAGGAATGAACTCATGGATGGCACTGTAAACTCAGCCAAATGCATACTGGAGAGGCCATAGATATTAGAGAAAACTCTATAGAACTTTTGATACAATCATGTTAAAAATTGTCATCTTTATCCTTTTGAAATTTGAAGGTATTTGTAAAGATGTAAATTCACTGGCTTAGGGTGTATTCACCTCTTTATTTGTGTTTGTGCTGAAAAATAAAACTCCATGTTCTTACTTATGAATGATTCGTATACAGTGAAAACAGGAAGAGACTATATTGATATTTCCCCAAAAAACACCTCATGAGCTTATGACTTGAAAGTTATAATAGCAGATTTGACCTGCCACAACATCTGGATTTTGTGACCTTAATTACAGGAAAAGACAACTTGTTTATATAATAAGTCTTTAAAATTCGGGAAGGAATGAAATACATGTTTTTCAATTACATTTAGGGATTAAATTTAGGATTCATCTTTGACTAGAAAAAGACAAATGGTTGCAGCTAGGGACGACCACCTGTTTTTGAAAGGTGACTTAATGGTGTTAAAATGAAAAACTACTGGCCTTACCCCCTGGTTTTATACTGTTTCAAGATTCAGTTCAATGAAGAACAGAAAGCTCTATTGAGAAAGAAATTTTGACAGTGTAAGGTTTGAGAGAAATTGTGAAATTGGTAAAACTCTTCTCTGGTGTGGGTGGTGGCCTTCTTCAGTAGCTGTTCCCCTCAGTTTGGAAGTGCTTGCCTGCATGCCTGGCTTCATGTGCTAAATGGTTTCATTGGCCAAAGGCAAATATTTCCAAATAAATTTATGACTCTGAGAAAGAGGGAGAATCAAAAGGCAGAAGGAATGAAGTAACAAATTAGAGAAAGAAATGCTCTCATTCATGCACCTCTTAGGTCAACTTTCATTCCACAAGGTTTGGCTACTTTTCCTCCAAGGTTCATTTATGTTGCATTTATGCAGAATTATGCAAACAAAGACCTGAAAGAAGTGATTTGGTGTCTCTGTAGCTGGAAGATAAGGGAAGAGGTCATAGTTTGGTTAGGAGACACTTTATATGAACAGCTTTTGAAGATTTCTTTTGCATTTGTTTCTATTACAAACTGTCAGACTCCATAACTAAGGGACTATGCCTGGGCTGGAGACGACTCATTCAGCAACCTACCTGCCACCTAAACATGAGAACCTAAGTTTGGATTCCCAGCACTCATGTAAACAGCCAGGTGGGATCCTGCACATCTGTGACCACAGCAGAGGAGATGTGTGGATTCCCAGGGCTGGTTGGCCAGCCAATTTGGCGAATCAGTGAGCACAGAGAAAGACTCTGGATCAGAATATAAGTTTGAAAGCAATCAAAAAAGATAGTTGACATCAACCCTGGAACTCAACACACCCACTCAGCTGCACACAGGTGCAACCTTACCTGCGCATGCCTGTCCGAAAACACACATACACTATACTGCAAACATACAATAAATAAATTTTTAAAAACAAAAGAATACACATAACTGTCCAAGTATACCAGGCATGAAAACTAACATTGTTTATTAAAACTATTGCAATGGCAGAGTCTTTCAGAATTATCTTTTGTCTGATTTCAAAAATCAGCATTTATGGGGTAACGTAACAGGCTTCCCACAATGATTTAGTTAAGAGATTTATAAGAGAAAGGTTTTTTGTTTGTTTGTTTGTTTGTTTGTTTGTTTGTTTTGTTTTGTTTTGTTTCTGCCGAGGTCAGAAGCATGTTTGCTCTTTATTAAAATGGGCTCAGGACCTAATGAGTTTCTGAGCTTGGTAATTAAAATGCAGATTTCTTGCCCTTTCTCCTGGCAAATGTGAAAGTACTGACAGATACACTGACTGCATTGTCATGCCAGTTTCTTGAGTATGTAGTTGGCAGCTACTCAGCCAGCCCTTTACCACTGACAGACCTCGATGTAGACTTAAATGCAGAGTAAGCAAGGAGAAACAAGTAATTACTAAGAAGAGTAGGCAGATCCCTCTCTATCAGGGGCCACGTCCACACACTTACTTTGCAGCACGTTTGTCCAAGACTCCTGATCACAAATTTAGCACTGGACACACATTTTTGTTGCTTTTTCCCCCTTAACACTTCCATATTATAATTGGCTATGCAGTTAACAAGGAGCTTGTGTTATTTAACAAGGAGCTGTGTTTCTTTGGGGCACTATTAAACTTATAAGTGTATTTATTCCTGAACATAAGGAAAATATGGTTGATTTCATAGACTGTATGATTAAATCTTAATAAACTAGTTGTCGGATGAATGTCGGTTTTGATTCACCATGTTCTAAATTTCCTTGTGGTATGTGTTTATGCAACTGTTTGAAGATAGAGCACTCAAAGTCAGGGAGCAAAAGTGGTTTCCTTTTTCAATTGATCAAAGATTAGTAGTGAACAAAATATTTCTTCCATTGAAAGTGTGTTAGAGCTGAATAATATTCCATTTCATGAATGTAACTGGTTTTCATTATATTATCCATCGTTGTTGGACAGCTAGGTTGGTTCCATTTCCTTGAAAGAATGAATACAGCAGCAATAATCATGGGGGTGCCAACATCTCTATTAAGGTACGGAGTTCTCTCTGTATATGCCCAGGATTATTTATTATTCAGCTCTAAAGAAAAATGAAATCACAAAATTCTCAGGAAATGGACAGACCTGAAATGCATAACAGTGAGGTCATCAAATCACAGAAAGTGAATAAAACCCACGTGTTCTTCCCTATATGCAAATCCTAGCTTATAATGTATAGATATGTAGACAAATGCATCTGTGGGTGTACTATAGTGTTTAGAAAGGACAACAAAAAGGGTAATAAAAAGGCACACAAATGAGTTCCTACATATAGCACACTTTGTGTAAGTCCTTTGAATACTATTGCAAGATATAACACATTTTAATACAAAATAAGCCCTTATATAGGTAGTGTCCACATGTGATTCCACAAGAGGCTGTTGTTACCTTACAGACAAATCTAAATTTTAAATTAAGTTTTTTTCATTCTTTGAATACTTCTGTATGTTATATTTTGGTAAATATATATATATATATATATATTTTTTTAAAGTATGTTAATTTTCTAACAGTAAATATACTGAAATATGAATAGGCGTTCATTAGCTGTGCACCATAAAAATATCATTTGCATTTCTTTTTCATCTATCAATCCAGAATTAGGTAGGTGTTGTCTAATTTCACTTCAGATTTGATTCTCTGAGGATGTGCATGAACCAGGCTCTTCATATGATGCCTTGCATTTAAGTCATTTACAAGCAACATAATTCCAGGAAGCAGATATTTTTCGATTTATTTATTTTTATTTTATGTGCATGAATGTTATGCCTGAATGTATGTAAATGCACCACATGTGTATAATGCCCACAGATGCCAGAGGACGGCTTCTGATCCCCTGAAGCTAGAGTTATGGACAGTTGTTAGTTGCCATGAGTTTGGCACACACGTGAGTTTGAGTCCATTTTCACTAATCATGAACTGTAGATTTTTGAAAGAGTCACTCAGTTTCTTCCATAGTAATATGCAAATAAAATGTCTGCTTCTGGAGCAGGAGAACACTGTTTGCTCTTGCAGAGAACCAGGTTCAATTCCCAGTACCCTCATGTATGTGTACATATATGTGCTCAGGCTGAAGGGAGACCTCTAAATCCCAAAGCATAAAAGTAATTCTTGCTTTGCAAACAAACCTGTCTGGGACCCCCAAGCATAATTTTCTACAAACAGGCCCACTGTCAGAGAAAGAATGATGACCTTAAATCATCTCCCACAAGCCCTCCCCAGACCCTTAGATGGAGGACAAGCATTCGGGCCTTGAATCCTCTAGCCAACCCCCATGACTGTTTACATACACAAAACTACTTAAACTCCCCTGCTGTTTGGCTAGTGTGTCTACTGCAGACTCCTGCTAGTCAGTAATCATCCCTCATTGACAAACAAACATCAGTATGTATTCTATGTGGTTGGGTGGTTGCTTTTCTTTCCTACCTGCAGCTCTTTCAACTCCTAATCCTAACATTTACCAGAGAGAGTTTAAACCGGGGAGACAGTTCTCAGTTTACTGGAAGAGAATTAAAACTCCTAATTCCTAACACAAGCCAGAGACCAGTTTCAGGGGTCATTCCTAGAAGCATTCATCCATTTACTGAAACAGGCTCTCTCATTGACCTAGAGCTCACCAACAGCTAGGCTGGCTAGCCAGGGAGCCCTGGGAACCCACTTCTCTGTGCCTCTCCAGTACCAGGATTACAAAGTGAGCTATCATCAGCTTCTTAAAGTGCATTCTAGGGATCAAATGCAGGTCATGTTTGAATGGCAAATACTTTACTGAGGAAGGTTTTTCCCTAGTCCACCATATCATGTCTTTAAAAAAAGAAAGTGCATTCCTTCTCTGAAAGATGCCACCAGAGATTTCACACTTGAAGGGCTATTGACAAATTGACCCTGAATTGTGACTTGTGAAGGTGATTTCTTCCAGTGTGTTAAGATAAATCAGACTAGGGATGAGGATCCAGGCGGTGGGTTCATCCCTAGCAGAAGCATTCAGGCCTTGCACAATCCCTTAACAACTGCATATGTTACAACTCCTACTCTCAGAAGCCTAAGGAATAGCAGAGCCTTTCCTTTATGTGTGCATATGTTCTTGCATCTAAATCAGTTCCGTGCAATGCTTTGGAGGAGCAGCATTAATTCAGAAGGGTGATTTTATTGATGAACATTTTTTAAAAATTGAATTATTAAAATAAGTATGTTTACTTTTGTAATTCTAATGCTAATATTTTAGAAGTATTTCGCTACATCCCACTGAATCAACCAACATATTTTTGAAGAAATATGAACATGGATCAGAAGAGTTCAGTACTCCTGTTTTAGAAGATTTTAGGTGGTATAAAAGGAACAGAAAGAAAAATGTAAGACAGCCCATGATTGATCAGTTCCATTGGGTAGGAAGTCAAAATTCCTGCTGGTGAGGGACCAGCAGTCTCTCAGTGCCCCTTTAGTGTGAGGTCCCTTGCTACATGGCCAGCCAAGCCCTAGGCAGCCTCCAGACAACCTTTGTTCTTAATAGCAATCAGGTGACAAAGGTGTTACTAAGTTCTTAACCACCTTATCTGTCATAGAATGGATTATATAAGACAGGTAAAGCATTCATTCTCATCCTTAAATCCAACTCTTGACATATTCAAGACTGATAAAAGGCTCTTACTTCAATTTCTTTCTGACAGCATTTTTATTAAGATATGGTAGAAATTGGAAACTTTATCATAGAAAAGGCCCTTTGGTAAAGATGCAAAATTCCTAAATCGGTCCATAACTCTAAAGTAATCCCAATTAAAATGCTTGGAGGGCTTTGTTTGTTTAGTGTGAATTCTAAAAGAAAAAATGAAGGTAAAAGTTTTTTGAAAAAAGAATCATTACATTTCAAATGACCCAAACATAAATAAATTAATAATACTTGAATAGCTGAATAACCATGTAGAAAGAAAAAGTTTTAAACTCTTACTGTATTTGACTCATTAAAATAAATTCCAAGTGACTCAAATTCCAAATAAACTTATGTACAATATATATCAGAAGAAAACAGAGGAAGTGTTTTTCTTAAAATATTTTCCTGAAGGCAGGAGAGATGGCTTAGTGGTTAAGATGGATAAGAGCTCTTATTGTTCTTCTAGAGGATCTGAGTTTGGTTTCCAGTACTAAAAAAGTGTGGCTAGCAACTGCCTCTAACTCAGTTCCAGTCAATTCAATGTCCTCCCCTGTCCTCTATGGGTACCACCCACACATGCACAGATACATACATACACAGAAAAAACAAAAAATCCTAAAAACAATTTCCTAAAATAAATACAATTGTAGGACCCTGAGACCCTCTTCATTCACCTGCTACCCCCCAATCCCTCCAGACCCCCACTAATTGCTCTTTTAGCTTCTGTAAAATGCTTGGCTGCTGCTTTAGACATGCCTAGACATG
>NW_008340939.1:125880-141537 GCF_000622305.1 Nannospalax galili
AGCGGGATACAGATTTATTTCGCATGGGGCACCTTTCCCTCGGGGAAGGGAAAGATGTCAGGGAAGGGAAAGGAAGGGAAGGGAAAGAAGGGAAGGGAAGGGAAGGGAAGGGAAGGGAAGGGAAGGGAAGGGAAGGGAAGGGAAGGGAAGGGAAGGGAAGGGAAGGGAAGGGAAGGGAAGGGAAGGGAAGGGAAGGGAAGGGAAGGGAAGGGAAGGGAAGGGAAGGGAAGGGAAGGGAAGGGAAGGGAAGGGAAGGGAAGGGAAGGGAAGGGAAGGGAAGGGAAGGGAAGGGAAGGGAAGGGAAGGGAAGGGAAGGGAAGGGAAGGGAAGGGAAGGGAAGGGAAGGGAAGGGAAGGGAAGGGAAGGGAAGGGAATGATGTCAGGGAAGGGAAAGATGTCCGGGAAGGGAAAGATGTCCGCCCATGGGTTGTGAGCTGGGACTTTATATATGGGGGCTTTAGGGTGTGGAAGGGGGAATGTTTGGGGGAGAAATCAGGGAGGGGGAAGCAGGTAGGATTAGGGTGTGGAAGTGTTTACTTTTTCCCTCTTAAGATGAGAGAAGAACAGCTTCTCTGATCTTTGGAGGTCAGAGGAAAGGCAGGCTGCTTCTCAGCAGAATTTGTTCTTCTTGACCTCAAAGGTTAAGGTGTTTATCAGCTAAGTTCCCTTTTCCAGGCTCCAAAGTCTGTAGGTCCCTGTTGGGGAGGGGGGGGAGCTGCTATTTGGAACCCTAACACTATGTATGGATGGAGATAGGCAATCAAACTCCAACCTGGAATAGGAATACTCCAAAGTCCAAGGACTTTGAAGAGACAGAGAAAGAATATGAAAACACCAGATATTTTATCACTTCTTTTTTTTTCCCTCCTACTGATCTATTTTTATCACATCCCTGTCAGTGTTTTGTGACTGACTAGAAACACAATACTGACTGTACAAAATGCCAAATAAGCTCATAATGCTGATGTTCCTTCAATCTATATCTGTTATGAGAAAATCAGAGACCAACAGCCAAAGTCAGGTGAGGAGACTGACCCACGGGTCCTTCTGTAGAAGAGCCAGCCCCCCCTCCAGTTTTAGGGATTTTTATATTCTTGTGAGGACATACAAGTAAAAGACAGAACAACACATGCTTGATGATTAAGTAAAAGGTACATGTGATAATTAAGCAAGGTAACTTGTATGGCTGCAGGGGTTACAAAAATTTCCTTTCATGTACAAGGTATGGGGCAGGATGGAGGAAGGCGCCTGCTTACCTCCCCCAAACCTCTCTCTTATCTCAGACTTTTCTAAACTTTGGAAAACAAAAGACTTCTATTCTGGGTAACCACAGGAGGTGGGTGGGGAGAAGATGCCAACTTATCTCCCCAGTCTTATCTCCTGCCTAGGAGCTCGTCCTGATCCAAGGTTCTTAATTACCATTTCCATTATACAGCTATTAGAATCAGAATCAATGGAAACCCGTTGTAACGTTCATTCTGTTGAACAGTACAGCTTAACTCATGAAGCACAGAGGAGCAATGGCTCCCCTGACCAAACTCCAGTTTCCCATGCTGCGTCTACTGAATTATATGGAAGTGAAGAAACTGTTGTACACAAACATGTACATACCAGGGTGCGTTTTCAGTCACTTATTCATTACATTCAATATTTGCTAGATGTGACACTTATTCCATTTGTATTTGAACCTAGATGTATTTTTATTCTCTGGTCTTCAAATCATAGAAGCTAAAACTTTACATGATTTTACATATGAAATATATACATAGGTTCATACCAGGTGATCAAAGGCAGTGAGAGGACTATTTGCTACCACACCCAGAAATGCACTCTCAGCTTATATTAATTTCTGCTGCTGTGACAAAACACCATGAACAAGGCAACTTGTAGAAGAAAAAGTTTTTGAGTTTATGGTTCCAGAGGGATAAGAGCCCTTCCATTGTGGTGGGGGAAGCAGCCGGAGCAGAAAGCTGAGAGCTCACATCGAGCATGCACCGTAAACTGAGGCAAGAGATCAGAAGTGGGAGGACGTTATGAACTCTCAAAGCCCAACCCCATTAATGTGCTTCCTCCAGCAAGGCCACAGCTCCTAAAGATTCCGTCCCCCACGCCCCCCCAAACAGTGCCACTAACTGACCAAGTACTCAAATACTTGAGCTTAAGAGAACACTTCTCACTCAAACCACCACACAGCTCTTGGGACAAGGTTCAGAACAGAAGAAATGAATTCAACCTTTGAAGCCAAATTGTCACAAATTGCTCCTGTTAAAAGCCCCTCTGGCTGGGTGTGGTGGCCCACACCTTTAATCCCAGCACTTGGGAGGCAGAGGCAGGTGGATCTTTGTGAGCTCGAGGCCAGCCTGGTCTACATAGTGAGTTCCAGGGCAGCTGGGGCTACCGGGAGACCCCTGTTTAAAAAAAAAAAAAAAAAAAAAGAAGCCCCTCTGTACTGCTGATAAGCTGCAGGTTGTGATCAGAGAAGTAAGGTTGAGCAGAGATGGTCTGCTGAGCTCAGGGGAAGCCTACCGAAGGTCATAGTGGCTAGAATTCCTTTCCACAGTCTTATTATGTTTTAGGATGAGGGACTCCAGCAAACTTGCACTGGTATCATGTGGCTACTCAATGGCTCATCAGGGTTGATCTTGTAACATTCATCAAACTATTAAAATAGCTATGTGTATTAATTCTCATTTACCAATAAGAAATTGAGACCCAAATGTTTCTGAAAGTTGCCAGTGTAGTAAGTGCAGGGCCCAGGTTTGAAACCAGGTGTTCTCCCTCTAGAGTCATAGTAACTATGCTGATTACTGAATTATATTTTCTGTTGTTTATGTGGCTTAATTTATTCCTTATTGTATATGGAGGGGAAGAAACCAAGAGGGATACACTTACTTTTTATTGAATTTTTATGTATTTCATACACATCTTAATCATCTTTATACCCCCTTCCCCATCAGCACCCTCCCATAGTCCCCATCCCCACTGGATTTCATGCATCTGTCATTTATGTTAAGACTTATCGAGTCAAGCTAGTGTCCCCTGATGACCCTCAGTGCAAGTTCATCCACTGGGGTCTAGTCAGCCTGTCTAGAGTCTCTCCCTTAAAGAAGATCAGCTCTTCCTCACCCAGTAGTAATTGTCTGCCAAATAGTTCTTTAACTAAGATTGGAGCCTGCTGCTGTTTTCCACGGCTCTATGCTGCATTTTTGTCTGCTTGAGTTTGCATGGATCTTGTGCATGCTGACACCATTGCTGTAGGTTCGTATGAGCAGGGTCCCAGGATACACTTACATTTATTAAGAAGGGAAGAAAAAAATGCTTCTTGATCTTGGGTAGGGATTTTCCTCTGTCCTCCTCCCCCTTTCCTTCCCATGGCTCTCATCTTGCTCTACTTACTTTTCTGGCTATGTTATCTGAAAAAAAGAGAAAGGCGATATTTTTAAAATGAGTAAAGTTTTAGTACTGTAGGTGCCCGTTACTTCAGAGGGCCTTCTGAGAAATTTAGCCCAGGTCCCTGTAAAATGAATGGGGGAATGTGCACCATTGCCCGCCTGGCCCGTTAGCGGACAGGTAATTGTCAGAACACAGATACAGCAAGACCTGGTGACAGATGGCAATGCCTCTAGCAGAATTGCCACACATCTTCTCTCCACACCTCCATCTGTCAGCACAAGTGTGTTGCTATTTTGGGTCTCAATTTATCCATTTGGAGAACAATTTTCAGGCTTGTTCTTGAGGTTAAAATGAAATCTGTCTTTGGGCTTCCTTTTTATTTTACCATTGTAATCCTTCTCTTCCTTACTAGAAGTAGCAATACTGGGGTAGGATAAGAATTAGATATTCAGGGACTGAGGGGTGGCTCAGCAGGTAAGAGCACTGGCTGCTCTCACAGAGGACCCGGGTTCAATTCTCAGCACCCACATGGCGGCTAACATCAATCCAGGCGATATTTGAATAGATTCCCAAATAAAAAACATGTTCACCATACACCTTAGAAAAATGTTTTCACAGAATATGTTTTTAATAGAAATCCACCAACTGATTGATATTTGTTCTAAGAACTTTCCAGAAATGTAATAAAAAATGTAATAAAATAACATTCTCAAGAGATATCACACCAACTCTCTTCTAGACTTCTATGGCCTGAATGTTGATGTGTTCACCAAACTCCTATGTTGATACCCAATCCCTAGTGTGGTGTTATTAGCAAGTGGGACCTTTGGTGGGGTATTAGGTCATGGGAATAAAGTCCTCATGAATAGGATTAGTGCCTTTGTAGTAGGGTCCCCAGAGACCTGTGTTCTTCCTTCTACTCTGAGGACACAGAGATCAGGCTCCATTCATGAACAGAAAGCAGGCTCTTGCCAGATTCTGATACCTTGACCAGGGCTTCCCAGCTTTCAAAGCTGTGAGAAACAACTTTCTATATTGCATAAGGCCTTAGCTTCTGTCATTTAGTTTTATCAGCAAAAAGTGGACAAAGACAGACCTGCAACTACTGATTGGTAAATTTATCATCTAGCTTTGATTTTACTGTACAGCCTAGAAAATCTGATTCTTCCATTGTCTGGTGTCACTAAACAAACACATATTCAATATGCACATGTGTCATTCAATCACTTCAATATTTTAAATAATGCATGCATATTCTAGTTCTATACAATATGTATACATATTGTATTCTATACTTATGATACAGTTGTAATCTTAATTACCGTGATTCCATGAAACAAGTGCAATAATCCAACTTTGAAGGTTTATTCAAATAGAAAAAGAACAAAACTTTAATTTTGACATAGAACATTAGCACTGAGGTTGATTTTAGAGGAAATTCCTTTCCATCACACAATTTGAGGACTTTCTTGATTCCTGGGCAGATGAACAGCTACCTGGATACTAGTAGCAGCATGTCATCTATAATAGTCAAACCCACTGTTAGTTTAACCCGTCTACAAACATTATCCTTACAATTGCTGAAAGCTCCCATTCACTGATCTTACTTTTATAATTTCAAATGTCACAAGGCAATACTAGGACCTAATAATCCTACTTCAGGATACTACATATTAGAAATAAGTATTGTTTCAAATATTCCCATTGACAGCTGAACTGTACTAAACCAAAGCAATGTTTTCACACTGTGGTGGTTTAATTGAGAAATGTCCCCCCACAAGCTCAGGTATTTGAACATTTGATCTCCAGTTGGTGGCACTGTTTGGGGGAGGTTATGGGGAAGTGCAGCCTTGCTAGAGGAAGTATGCCACTGGGGGAGGTCTTTGAGAGTTTATAGCTTTGCCCCACTTCTGATTCACTCTCTGCTTCATCTTTATGGTTGAAGATCTGATCTCTCAGCTTCCTGTCCCTGTCACTGTGCCTGTCACTTGCTGCCATGACTCCCTGCCATTACGGATACCTCTTTGGAAACATAAATGAAAATAAACATTTTCTTCCATAAGTCATTTTGTTCATCCTGCCTTTTTGACAGGATGCCTGTAGCCCCAGATGGCCTGGAACTCTCTCTGTAGACCAGGCTAGCATCAATCTCACAGAGATCTTGCCTACCTTTGCCTCCAGAGTGCTGGGATAAAAGGCAAGTACTACCATACTTGGCTTTGGTCATCCTGTTTTGTCACAGTATTTAAAAGTAACCAATGCAGGGGGCTGGAGAGATGGCTCAGCAGTTAGGAGCACTGACTGCTTTCGCAGAGGACCTGAGTTCAATTCCCAGCACCTATGGGGTGCGCAGGGATCCCGGGGCACCAGCTGCTAGCGTGGCGCTGGTCCCCTGCATGCACCTGGAGGGCGGCGGGTCCCGCAGCGCGTCTGCTCTGCGTTGCTGGCTGGCCCCTGCTTCTCCTGCTTCTCCGCTGTGGGTCTCTGCTACCGAGGCTGGCTTGGTCGAGTTCTGCCCCAATTTCACCTGTGTACTCTCTCTCTAAGTTCTGGGCCTGTCAGCTGCCGGGTCACGAGGAGAGGTCCGAGGCAGCTAAAGCTAGGTTTCCGTGAGTCGATGACGGAAGGATAGTGCCCCCGGGAAGACTGGATCGTAGGCAATAAGACACGGGACTCAGCTCAGTCCGTGTTACAGCTCTTTAGTCAGTGACTCAGCTCAGCTCCAAGTCTTAGTAATCCAGCTTCAATTATTGAGGAAAAACCAGGACACTTTATACCGTGGGGGTGGTAGTAAAAACCTTAGCTGATAGGTACTTTTAGGATGCCCCATTTACATGTGGCGGTAAGCTCCTGCCAGGTTGCCAGACTGCCTGAAAATCACACAGGAAAACCTGGCATTTCCAGAGCCGGAGGCCATGTTTCTGTGACGGCTGCTTCAAAAGATGAGTCAGGAAGATGCCAGGAAGGCACCCTGCTGAAAAAGGAGTCTCTGCATTTGAATCCAAGCCCGTGGGCTTTCCGGACATGAAGAGACTACTACTTTACACAGCAGGAGTCCCCAACAAGCACCCACATGATGGCTGCAAACCATCCTTAACTCCAGTTCCAGGGGACTCCGACGCCCTCTTCTGTCCTCCATGGCATTGCACAACATGGGTGCACTATGATGCATGCAGGCAATACACTTATACATGTAAAAATAATAAATAAAATATTTTAAAAAATAAAATAAAATAAAAGTAACTAATGCACACACTTTCCTGCCTAGGCCTGAGATCACTTTTTGGTATTTTAATGGTTGCTCTCACACTGTTGTAAGTGGGACATGAAGCAGTGCTCCAAGTACTGGCCCTCCCATTGCTGATTTCTTTATTTGACCACAATAAAGTTTGGACTAAAATATTCAGCCTATCCCTGACCAGTTCAGAGAACAATCTGGTGTGGGTTTGTGTGTAGGTGCCTGAAGGCTTAGGGGAGTTAGGTCCTAATAACCCTTTGTTATGGAATGTCTCCATCTTTTGCAATATTTCCTTTCAGTGAATTGGTGGGATGTATTTCTGGAGTTTGGACACCTTTGCTAACTTAGCACTTACTGACTTGTCTTTTTTTCTGTCCTTTTTATTTTCAACATTTTTATGAAGTCTAATTTGAAGCAACACCTCCATTTGCTTGTTTCTGAGGTAGCATCTTTCTGTGTAGCCCAGGCTGGCTTTGAACTCACTGTCATCCTGCCTCCTGAGTGCTGGGATTATAGATATGTGCCTACATACCAAGATTGAAAGGACTTTTATTTTATTGTATTTTAAATTTAGGTGGAATATCTATGTATCCCTGGATGGCCTGGTCCCAGAGTGAGCCATCACACCTGGTTTACTGCCATTTTTTAAATTATAGTGTTAAGTACCCATAATATTTGCCAATCTTGCTTTTATTTTTGCGTTTATGTATTTAGCTATCTATGTATTTATTTAGAGACAGAAAATTGTCCTGTAGCCCAGGTGGGCCTTGGACTTGTGGTCCTCCTGCCTTTGTCTCTCCAGAGCTGAGTTTACAGGTATACACCACCATGTGGGGATTTAAAATTATCCTTAGTGTGACTGGAGAGATGGCTCAGTGGTTAAGAGCACTGGCTGCCTTTGCAGAGGACCAAGGCTTGGGTACCAGCACTCACACAGTGGTTAACAACCATCCATAACTTCAGTTCCAGGGAATCTGATGCCTTCTTCTAACCTCCACAGGCACTACATGACATGGATGAGTTAAATGCATGCAGGTAAAACACTGATGCACATAAAATTAAAAAAAGAAAGAAAGAAAAATTCTAAAATGACCCTTAATATTTGGCTTTTAAAATTTTTATTCCATAGTGATTAGTGATGGCTGTGTCTTTTAATTGCTGTGTTTTGACAATACACATACTATTTTTCACATTAATGTATTTCAGTTTAATTTATAATATGTGATGCCTATTTTGTACCTGTCCCATCATTTTTTTTGATCTTTTTTTTCTTTTCTCTTTGTTTCCTTTCTTATTTAGTGATAAAGTTTTCATTATTGTTTCTCTATTTTCTACATTTGCTTATTAAGCATACGTTTTATTATATCTCTAGTAGTTACTGCAGAGATAACAAATGCATTTTATTTTATTTCTATTTTAGTACATCATCAATGAAAAGTATGAGAATCTTCAAACCGTGCAACTCCATTAACCTTCTGTAAGTTCTCTATGTGAATGTTAGCATGCATTTTATTCTATTTTATGACTGTGAAAAGATGTGATAACTGTTGCTAGAACTGATATTTTAATATCTATTATATTTGCTCAAACATTTACCCCTGTTAAAGTTCTTCATTCTGTGATTTACATTTCCTTATACTTGTCCTTAAGCTCAAAGAACTTCTTTTAATATGTCATAATGCGAGACTGTATCAGAGACTTTAGAGTACAGATGCTTCTGAAAACTTTTCTCATCCTTTTAAATCCCCTCTTCATGGGGGAGAGGTGTTTGCAGTGGCAGGCCCTATTCCTATTTTGAGCAACACCTTTTCCATTTCTTTTTGCATTTAACATGAAGATTATCCCTGAGTGTACAACATCTTGAAGAACACGTTCCTGCTTTAACCCCCCCCCCGCCATAGATATTTGGAATATTTTTCGTATTTCTGATAGTTTGGGTTATTAATATGCAAAATATGTAAATTCTTCATTTAAAATTTGCTGAGCTTCTTTCATATGTGTGTTAGCAGATTTCAGAAATGTGTAGGTAGGAGTTATTCAAATCTTGTTTCTACTCCAAGTTCCTTTCCTACTGTGACTCTAATTTCATACCTATTGGAACGTTTTGTTCATTTCTGTTTTCCTATGTTGTGACATCATACTTTCTTAGGAAAGGACAGTCCTCATATCTGTACAGAATGGCTGTGCAGTGTTCAAAGTTGAATACCTCCTACAATTCATCCTCAAAGGCAAGGGTCTAGTTGTTGTTTATTTTCCCGAACAGTAACATCTACTTCTAGTATTTGATAACGTCAGGGAACAAAATCCTTGTCCTGGCCTCAGTTTCAGGCATCCCTGAGGTGTCCTCCCACCTGAAGATCACACTCTAAGGTTGACGCACTACAGTTGCTTCTTGTCCAATCCAACTCCCCGCCTGGCCCTCTTTGCAGTATCAGTTCAGAAGAACAATACCCGGTGTGCCCTACTGCTTGCCAGGCTCTGTCTGCCTCTTATGATGGCCTCCTGTGCCCCGGTGGCTTCCTAGTGCTGAAGTCACAAGCATTTGCCACCACTCTGGGATTTTTTAAGGAGTGAACTCTAGGGATCAAATTCAGGTTTTCATGCTGTTGAGACCAGACCTTACTGAGTCAGCTCCTCAGGCCCACTTGAGTTATTTTCTATTCACCTGTTTCAAATTCAATAATTTTTCTTCTTCTTTGTCTAATTTCTATTATAGAGTATAATATACATGTTTAAGGAATTTTTTATTTCAAATATTGTAGTTTGTCATTCTGGTATGCTTAATTTATTCTTTTTAAAATATGTTTATTGAACCTTTGTACATTTCATACAATAGTTCTTAATCAAATTAAGACCCTCTCCATTCTTGTCTCCATATCCCCTCAGTAGGACTCTGTATTCTGTTGTATATGTTAAGTCCCATCCAGTCAAGCATTTTAGCCACAAGTCCTTCAGTGCAAGTTCATCCACTAGAGTCTATTCAGCCTATCTAGAGATCTTAAGGAAGGTCTACTCTCCTTCACACAGCAGTAATCAGTCTCCAACAGTTCTCAGGCTGGAGCCAACCAGCCACCCATTTCCTTCATATCACTCTGGGCCCTTGTCTAATTGAGCGAGCATGGGTCTTGTGCTTGATGTCACTATTGCCACAAGTTCACATGAACAAGCTTCCAGTGGCATGAAAACCTCTCTTTCCCTATGTTCATGGACCAACCCTGGCTCTTCCGATCTTTCTGCCCCCCTCTTTCACAATGGTCCCTGAGCCATGGGTGGGTGAGGTTTAATATAGGAGTCCTATCTAAGGACATACACCCTGCAGTCTCTTATTCTCTAAAACTAAGCCAGTTGTGGTCTTCTGTATGCATCTCTGTTGTATAAGGAAATTTCGCTGGTGAGAGTTGAGGGATGTGCTCAGCATATGCCCAAAGGACTCATCTTACTGTAGAGATACCTGCACATCCACGTTTGTTGCTTTTTTCACAATATCTAAAAAACAGAAACAACCTAAGTGTCCCTCCACTGACTAATGGATAATGAAAATGTGGTACATTTACATAATGGTAAATGTACCGCAGCAGTTAGAAATGAACTCAGCAGTTAGAAAAGATGAAATTGTGAAATTTGCGGGTAAATGGATGGAACTGGAGACTGTTAAGACACTAAGTGAAGTAACACAGACTCAGAAAAGCAAGTGACATATGTTCTCCCTCATTTGCAGATCATAACACTAATCCCTTGTATATGATATATATCCTGATGTATATACAACAGGAGCCAAGAAAATGGAAAGGAAGCACGGAGGTAAAGGGCAAGAAAAAACCTGAAAGAGGGGGATATTAGGGAACAGATGTCACAGGGGAGGGGGAGGTGGGAAAAGTGGGAGTAGGAGGGGAGGACATGCAGAGGATCATGGGGGTGGGGGAGCAGGGAACTCAGGAGAGAGGAATAGGGGAGGTGAGTGTGATTTGGGATGGAAGGAGGGTGGGGATAATGGGAGCACTTGAACTGGGGAGGGAGGTTGGAGGGGAGAGATGAATGGATCATGGGTAGCATGGGAAGACAGAGGGAAATGAGTTGGCTTGGAAACCCTCTGAGAAATATACATATGGTATCTGAACATTAGTGCATGTGTACACCTGGGGGCTCTATGGCAAGGAATAGCATCAGACAGGGGAGACCTCCTTTTGAGTGACTGGTCAGAGTAGTCCAAAAGACTCCCACAATAACAGAAGCTATTTCCAGAGCCCTTGGTTGGTTATCTCCCAGAACTCGAAGATAAGACCCTACTGCTGAGGACAGGTCAGAATTTGAACATAGGACTTGCAGCAACGGAGCAGGAACTGACCTGGAAGTCTTTTCCCTGAAGGCTAGCTCTCATAGTTCTAGAGGATACTATGCAAGCTGCTAAGGGAGAAAATCAGTCAATGGTCCAAACCAACCCTAAAACTGAATAAACATAACAACTGGCACAGCAAACTACCCCTATTGGTACAGCAGTGTCATCTTATCCAGGAGATGGGAGTGCTAATCAACAGCTATCCAATTGGACTTAAAGCCCTCTCAGTGGGAGTGAATTCATGTGTGGCACTGTAATTACAGCCAAATATACATGACTAGAGAGGCCATAGATCCTAGAGAACACCGCATCTCTGTCATGTCCCTAGAAAAATGAAATTTCTTACCATATCCTAAATATGGACCCTTATATTTACAGAGAAGTATACAGTACACCACTCATCAAAGAAGCTTCTTTTGTAACAGATGGAGACTGCTGCAGAGCTCCATAACTGGTCACACACAGAGAATATATGTCTGAGAGATGCCCATCTCTATGTGACTCATCTACAGTGAGACTTCTATACCCAAGGCTCACAGAACATAGTGGAAAAGGGGGTGGAGAGAACACTGCACATTCCTTGTCTCTCACAATTTATTCTTTGTATAGAATCTAGCTCTTAAATGTTTGACATTCTCTGGCCATTTTTCCTGTTTGGTTACCACATGGATCATCACTATTTAGAAGTCCTTCTCTGCTGCCCTAATATGTGGATAATCTTTGCATTTCATTGATTTTTTTTCTCTGATTACTGATCTCATTTTATCCTTACTTTATGTCTAATCATTTTATGACAAGATAATTTTTGTTAGGCATGATATGTTAAAGAATACTTGGATTATATGAACTATTCTGATAGATGTTAAGTTATGTTTTAAAAGAAAATTAAATTACCAACAATCCACTGGAGGTTTGAGTTTAGGCTTGCTATGTGTAATTCATTTGCCCATAGTCCTTGATCATGATTTTACTCCATTGCAGTCTTGATGGAAAGCCTGAGATTTTCCTCAAGCTCTCTCCATCTTGCTATCTCTAGACTGCATTTCCACTCTGCTGAGATCTTTGGTGAACACCTTGATCCCTAGAGTGTTCAGTGATAATTCCATGCTCAATGTTCCCAAGTCTCTCTCTCTCTCTGTCTCTCTCTCTCTGTCTCTCTCTCTCTCTCTCAGCAGTTATCTAAAGCACTGTCTGCACATTCTCAGAGCTCACGTTCTGTAGATGCCACCTCTCTGATGATCAGCTCCCGACTTCTAACTCCCTTGGCAACTCAATATCTTACTTTCCAGCCCAGAATAACTGCTGTCTCGTGTTCTAACTACTGCACACCAGTTGTGAAGAATGCTGTGAGTGAGGAAGCCAGAATGAAAGTGGGTTCCTTGGAATATATCTCCACTAAGAGCCTCAGTGTTTATTGTTACCAAATAACTTCAAAACATTTGATGAAAGAGAAAGAGAGAGAGAGAGAGAGAGAGAGAGAGAGAGAGAGAGAGAGAGAGAAACAAGTGTGTGTGGTCATTTGCCAAACGATGGTAGGTTAGATAGCAGCTACTCTATCACCACTAGAAAGGAGGCCCTGTTGCTACCACTCTATCTTGTACGTACATGTTTGATATAATTATGTTTTGTTCTAGCTATCTTTACTTTTAAGACCCATAAACATCAAGGAGCGGTGGCATACACCACAATAAATAAGGATATTGTGTTTCTTTGTATGCCACTCAAATTTCAATTTTAAACATGAATACATTATTCTTATTATTTAGCTGAGTTTTAGGGCAGTTTTTCCACAGTGCTAATCTTAACAGGACCCCACTGTCATTTTTTTCTGATTCATTTCAATTTGAATGCTGACGTATACATATACTGATATTCAATTTCACCTTATTCAATTTGTGCCAAATTTTCCTAGGATGAGACTGTTTAAAATCTTTATCTGCTATGTGCTGACAGTGAGTTGTTACATAGATAAATGGGTAATAAATTCATATTTCAAGCAAAAATATAGTTTACCACACCCACATTTGTTTAGTTCAATCAGCAGGGAGAACTGAAATTTGGCTTCCATCAAGGAGCTAAGAAACCATCATAAGCACTAAGACCTAACATTCACAATTTCAGGAAGGGCTATTTTCATTCCTCTATAAGGTCAGATACCTGCTTGAAAATGCTAAGTGCTGACAGCAGAATAAGAAGTTAAGAAATTAGTGATTGCAAACTATCAAAGTAATTTAGTGATATGCATGAAATTAACTCATTATGAAAACATATTAAATTGACTTGGGTTTATTGTCCCTTATAGCAACATAATTCTGTCCATATTTGGATGAAACAAATTGCCCTTTGAGTACAGTTTGATGAACAGTATTAGTATTGGAAAGTTATTGAGTTAATAGATATTACTGAAATCTACCAAACACTTATGAGTACTGCTGTAAATACTGAGAATTTGGAAGCCTTAAGGATGAAGATCAGTATAAATTAGGCTCCAGTGTCTTACAGGGTGAATTTTATTTTTTAATGTGTACGAGTGTATTGCCTGCATGTATATGAGTGCACCCAGGTCATGCAATGCTGCCGAGGTCAGAAGAGGGCTTCGGATTCCCCTGGAACTGTAGTTAAGGACAATTTGTAGCTGCCATGTGGGTGCTGGGAATCGAGCCCAAGTCTTCTGCAAGAGCAGTCAGTGCTCTTAACCACTGAGCCATCTCTCCAGCCCCAGGGTGAATTTTTAAAGGTAGTGAAAGACATTGGTGTCATAGTATCCAGCTTTAAAGTCGTTAAAGCTAGAAGCCAAAGTTGTTAATTTTAATCTCTCTAAATATGGAAGTCCAATCTCTAAATATAGAAAACCAGTCTAAGTTTTTTTCAGATAAGAAGAGTTTAAAGAGAGTAGCCAAATATTGCACTATGTGTGTGATTACTTTCCCACTAGCCGTGGCATAAGACGTAAAGTGCAACGATGGAGCTAATAAGAAGAATACTGACATTTTTACATGCCAGGATGTAATAACAAAGTTAAAGTTTTCTCAGAGCACACCTGGGATTTCAATTCTATTCTGTATTCGAAACCTTCATTCTTAACCACAATGATCCACTTTTTAGTTCTCTAATCTGTGTTTCCTAAGTTAAGTCTTTTTAAAATATTTTATTTATTATTTTTATTTTGTGTATGAATGTATTGCCTGCATGTATATAAGTGCACCTGTGTCATGCAATGCCCAAGGAAGTCAGAAGAGGGTGTCGGATCCCCTGGAGCTGGAGTTACAGATGGTTTTCAACTACCATGTGTGTGCTGGGAATCGAACCCAGGTCCTCTGCAAGAGCAGCCAATGCTCTTAACCGCTAAGTCATCTCTCTAGCCCCCTAAGGCCAGTCTTTTACCTTCTCTAACCATAGAGTGGTTTGTTCAACCTTTGGAGCCTCTTGTCTTTCTTATAATCATGTCAGAACTTCTGTTCCAGGCAACATCATACAATCAGATTAATAAACAGGAGCTTTCATTGAAATAAAAACAAATATATAGGATTGAAGGAAACTATCAATTGTCAGCTACTTACACAGTAGTGTTTTCTATTGACTGCCAATTAATCTGATAACTCCTATTATGTACTGTCACAATTTGTAGTAGAAATTCTCCTGTACTCTGTGAAAACAGGTTGCAAATGTCATGATTTTTTTTTATAATTCCTACATAAAATAAGCTCGCTTTAGAGTACTTATCTGTCGCAGATTTTATTGAATGAAGTTATCATAGTTGAGTGCATTTCAAAGGTGTCTTCACAGTTTCTGATCCTCTTCAGCAGGGTGACCTTCACATTCTTTTGTGGACATGGGCAGATCTTACAATGAACAGAGTTCAATATAGTGATACTAGGTAGTCTTGACATCACTTTTACTGATACTGACAGCCTTAGCCTCCTGCATCTTGGAGCAGTTACTCTCTCTTATTCTTCCTGAGAAATCATCTGCCCTGCTTTGAAAAATTAAGTCACTTAAAGAAACCGAATACTGTGTATAGAATCCTTGATCAAGAGTTCTAGCTAAGCTCTCCAAAGACATGTAACAGACCCTGACAATAATAAGTATGCTTTTCCTAGGAATCTAACCTTCTCTGGCTTTCATATGATGACAACTCTATCAGTACCTGTCTGAAACTTCATGGGAGATGTCAACAAAAACTTCCCTGCTAAGCCTAGTCAACCTACAAGATCAAGGTGGAAAATAATAAGCTGTCATTTAGGCAATTAAATTTCAAGGTGCCTTATTACTTAGTAGTGTATAACCAGAATAGCCATTCTAGCTCTCTCTCTCTCTCTCTCTCTCTCTCTCTCTCTCTCTCTCTCTCTCGGTGTGTGTGTGTGTGTGTGTGTGTGTGTGTGTGTGTATGTGTGTAATTTCCCCCTTTAGCACTGTCCTAGTTTACTTTCGGTTACTATCCTAAAATATTTTGATGAGAACCAACTTGGGGAAGAAAGGGTTTATTTCATCTTTCATTATCACATTTTTCTCCCGGCTTGTGATTCATCACTGAGTGGAGTGAGGGAAGGCACCCAGGCCAGAACATGGAACATGGAGGCAAGAACTGAAGCAGAGTCCGTGGAGCAACGCTGCTCTCCGGCTTGCTTGCTCTCACTTGCTCAGCTACTTTTCTTATACAGCCCAGGCCCACAGCAGGGATGGCACTGCT
>NW_008340939.1:142673-151912 GCF_000622305.1 Nannospalax galili
TGTAAACCTAAAATTTTACAGCCGATTTTGAAAAAGATGCTTCTTAGCTCAGAAAATTGTTATTGAATATGTCAATTCTGTTGTAATGAAATGCTTCTTCTAAGTATGTGGTTATTAAATGGATAATACACTGAAAGATTTTCAAAAAAAAGAAGTCTAATTTTCAAAGCGGCAGCATGAGGTAGGTTCCAATTCTCATCTGTACTTAATAGATGTGGAAAATAGAAATGGAAAAGCAACTCCAGCTGACGAAAACCTCAAACAAACAGCAGCTGATCATGTGCCAGTTTACATAAGGGTTCATGTTACCTCCAACTAGAACCAAGTCTCTCAAATCCACTGAAAGATTTTCAAAAAAAAGAAGTCTAATTTTCAAAGCGGCAGCATGAGGTAGGTTCCAATTCTCATCTGTACTTAATAGATGTGGAAAACAGAAATGGAAAAGCAACTCCAGCTGACGAAAACCTCAAACAAACAGCAGCTGATCATGTGCCAGTTTACATAAGGGTTCATGTTACCTCCAACTAGAACCAAGTCTCTCAAATCTGAGGGGGGAAACTCGGAAATTGATCTAGTGTTAGTTGCAACGTTGACTTAGCCATTGTTATGTGTTAACCTAGTCTTTAACACATCTATCTCATGACATTTCTAGTGTATAGATCCCTAGGTTCAATCCTCAGTAAAACGCACATGTGTGCTCACACGTGTGCACACTTGCGCACGCACACCACACACAGTAAAAATCTGTGTACACTGTATTTTCACATACCAAATAATATCACCTATGAATGATGAGCAGAAGAACCAGGTGGATCAATTAGAAGTCATGATCTACTTGCTTTCACTGGTGCTTTTAATAGCTGGTGTACACATAGCTCTCAATACTTTGTGCATTTACAGCAGACATCATGGCAGAAATAAAGTCTATAGTTATTACTCCTACTCATGGACGCTGACCTAGCAAATTTCACTGCCACGGATTCAATGTATTCTAACAAATACTTGAGTTACCTTCTGACAATGAAACAAATCATTTAATGGAGAGTTCAGTGCTGGATGGGGCAGTTTTCATCTTATCAAAAATAATAGTATCTTCTAGACAGGAATGTTCTTTTCATGGACACAATTTTGAACATGCACTATCAGCTAAGGACTCAGAGCATTTGATTCACCAAGAACTACATTTTACAGGAAAGTGATATGGCAGTCAGTCCATGACAATGCAGCTTATTAATTACATCACAAGTTGCAGTCATCAGAACATGTCATCCTGGTATCTTGATTGCATAAATCTTGAAAAAGAATTGATGTACTACTTAGAGATTATACCCTAGGAATATAGAACATTATTTTTCCAGACTAAATATATGCCCTATGTTAGCAAACATCTTACTGTATTGTTTCTTCACTTCAGAGATCCCAGGGTCTAAGAATCAAGAGGTAGAGACAGGAGTGAGCCCATGTACCAATTAACAATTTATTCCCTCTCATCTCTGCTAGCCCTCTGTGTTATCCTGTCCTGAGATGCTGGAGTCAGATATTACAGCCATTTCACCTCTGTCAGCTGGAATGATACCAGGGTTTGTTAAAAAAAAATGACAGTTGGCACTTCAGGGAAGGGGGATTTCTTCGTGGTTCACATGTGCTTTGATCCCTTCTTCTGAGACGCTCATTAGTATATAGAACACTATGTGCACAGTCCAGGGAATTTCAGTAGTACCCACACCGACAGATGTCTTCCAAGTGATTCTGCCTCCCAGTGAGTTGAGCAGAGACCCTAGGGGCAACTTTATAGACATCATACCTTTGTCCAGTACCCATCACTCAAGACCATGTGGTGTCAGTGGAACCTAGTTATAGAGGTACAGCACCCCTGGGAGGATAGAGCTCTGCCTAAAACCTTGTGTTCTATACTCTGGATTACAAATCATAACAGAGTGCTTCCTTCCACATAATCAGAATCCAAGACTCCCAGAATCACTGAAGAATGACTAGAGAAATAGTTAATCTTACCTAGTGGCTGAGTTTTTACTTCCAATAGGAGAAACATTCATGTTTACTGGCTGGAAAGTCTAAACTGAGGGAAGGTGTACTAACCACGGGACAAAGCAATGGTTCTTCCAAATTGTTGCATATTTGTGCTGTTTCTCATGCCTTTGAGACTTCTATTGAATTGACTGGTATTGAAGATTTAGTTTTATCTGCTAGTTAGGTTATTAGACACAAATCATAGCTGTGTGACTTTACTTATGGATTTAGGGCATCTAATAAACAACTTTTACTGTCACACAGTCTTCCTTCAAGCTATGTGATAAAATTTATTATATACCATAAAAACTTCACCAGAGTCTATTTCTCTCTTTTGACACTTGGGTTCTTGTTACCACACATTTTACTTGTACAAACATGTCAAGTCTCAAGTTCTTTTTTTTTTTTTTTTTTTTGGTCTTTTTGAGACAGGGTTTCCCTGTAGCTCCAGCTGTCCTGGAACTCACTATGTAGACCAGGCTGGCCTTGAACTCACAGAGACCCACTTGCCTCTGCCTCCTGAGTGCTGGGATTAAAGGCATGCTCCACCACACCCGGCTGTATGTTTTAATTCAATATTCAGCTACTTTTATACATATTAATAACAAGGTATATCATGCTTTCTTTATGTAGACTCATACTTCTGCCAGGTAAGTTTTTTATTTCTAAAAGATCTCCTTTAAAATTTTTACATTACAGGTTTATTGATAATGAATTCTTCATTTTAACTTAATTTCTCTCTTTAATGTCACTTTCCTCTCATCCCTTTTCCCTCCGTCCTTCTCTCCTTCCTTCACTTCATCCTTCCCTCTCTTTCCTCCCTCCCTCCCCCTTTCCTGTCTCTCCCTCCTTCCTTCCTCTCTCCTCCCTCCCTCCCCTTTTCCTGCCTCTCCCTCCTTCCTTCCTCTCTCCTCCCTCCCTCCCTTTCTCCATCCTTTCCTCCCTCTCTTCTTCCCTCTCTCTCCCTAACCCCAGACTTCCCTAATAGTTTCCACATTATCTCTGGTTTTAAAGGTCTTAAGTGTGGTTTTATCCAAGTCCATTGGTGTTCTTAGATTTATAAACATTCATTTCCATCAGATTTATAAAACATTCAACTGTTGTAGGTTTTTTTAAAATCCCTCTCCCTACATTTGTTAATAACAGTTGCAGACAATTGATTGCTTCATGTCATATTTTCTGTAATATTTTATCTTCTGTTAATTCTGTATAGTGTATTTTTGTATGATAGTATATATTTTGATATCAGAAGCCTGTTATTATATACATACTATATAGCACTAGCTATTATAAACACACTTCTCTTGTTTCCATTTAGCATACTTTAAGTTGGAGAGATATGGAAAAAATTATTATGCCTGTTTTATAATCTGGTCTACTGTCTTATGTGTTATTATAAAGACAGTTTGGGGGATGGAGAGATGGTTCAAAAACTAAGAGCATTTGCTGTTCTTTCAGAGGACCCAAGTGAGTTTTCTTTCCAACACCCACGACAGGTGCTCAAAACAGCCTGCAAATATAGCTCTAGGGTATCCAACGCCCTTTTCTTGTCTGTGTGGGCATCCACACATATATGGCACATACACACACAAAGACACACATACACATAAATTTACGATAAATATACAAAAGTCAACTTTATTGATTTAATGTTACACATATTACAGGTCTTATTTTTCTACTTTGTGCTTTATTCTTTATTAGATCTTAAACATTGTGTATTTACAATTTTGTGCTGAATATTTTTGCTTATTAGATGTGTTTCTTTTAACATTAACACTGGGATGTAAATAAATGATCTGGGTGCCATTAAACCTTTTTTGATCTAGCTTTAAACTTTTCTAGGCAAAACCCTAACAGATGTCTACGACCCCGAAACTCAGGTAAATTTCAAAACTTTATTTTTTGGTTCCTTTTCTTTCCCTTTTCTTTTTCCTCCTTCCCCCTTCCTTCCTTCCTTCTTCCTTCCTTCCTCCTTCCTTCTTCCTTCCTTCCTCCTTTCTTCCTTCCTCCTTCCTTCCTTCTTCCTTCCTTCCTCCTTCCTTCCTCCCTCCTTCCACCCTCCTTCCTTCCTTCCTTCCTTCCTTCCTTCTTCCTTCCTTCCTTCCTCCTTCCTTCCTCCTTCCTTCCTTCTTCCTTCTTCCTTCCTTCCTCTTCCCTCCCTCCCTCCCTTCCTTCTTTCCTGTCCCTCCATCCCTCCATCCCTTTCTCCTTCCCTTCCTCCCTTCCTTCTTTCCTTTCTTCTTTTTTGAGAAAAAAATGACTCTCACGTCATGTAGTCCAGGCTATCCTTGCATTTACTACATACCAAGGCTGGCCTGGAACTCCTGAAACTCCATGACCCAAGGTATTGCAAGAATGTGCCACCCTGCCCAGCTAAGGCAAACCTTCCTCATCGTTCACCACTATGCTTGTGGATTGTGAAGTGTTTTGGTGGGGGCATCCTCTATCCCCATCCTTTGGCGAGCCTTGAATATTATTCCTTTGAATCCTTCAGAGGTGTTTTTTCCCCTGCTTTCCTCAGACTTGGGAAGTTCTCTTATTCCATATATTGATCATTACTCTGCTGAAAACTCCCGGGCAGCCCTGCGGATCTCCCGAGCTTGCTGTATCCACAGCTTTGATCTCCCACTCTTTCCTCTACAAGCCCTAGCAGCCTTCTCCATCTTAAATCTCATTCTCGGTCCCTTAGTCGTTAAACAACCTGGGTCTCTTCCACTCCAACACCATATTTTGAACATGCTCCAGGAGTGACCTTAACTCATTTTCTTTCTTTCCATCTCTTGGGGATTCCATTCAGTATCTCATATCCCATATCCCGATTCTTTATGTTTATATATTTTGTCTTTTTGATAATGGTGAAGGGTAAAGTTTGCTCTTACCCCGTTTTAATTTCAAGATGAGGTCCCCAATCCTGCTGAATTTGAAGATGGGAGAATCACTCAACCAACTTGGCTTTGGAAGCCTGAAACAAAGAGAGAAAGTGGCCATTTTATTAGCAGAAGTTCTTGGTCCCCCTAATCAAGAGTAACGGATCTTGTTGCTCCTACACGGTGACAGCAAAAATCACTACCTGTGAAACCCAGGGGATCATCAGGGGACCTTCTTGGTAGTAGATTATTGGAAAATTTCAACAAGCAAAATCAATCAAATTATTGAGACTAAGAAGTTCCTAAGACCAATATTTCAGGCCCTTTCAACAGGTAAAGAACTCAAGTCAGCCCAGTTTGTAATCAACTTAGCACATCTCTGACCAAGCCAACGTGTTCTATGACTTACCTGCTGTCGTTTGTATCATGCATGGCGTCTTTGAACATTCTCTGAACATGCTTTTTGCCTTTCTGCTCTAATTAAACTGTGGAAATCTCTTCAGGGCACTGTTTGATGGGCCATTTTCTACAATAAGTGAATATTTCTCTAATAGAATGATTTCTAAAGATCTCAGAGATGATACAGATACCTCACCTATTTCACACTGCTAGTTCTAAGCATGCTGCTCCTTTTCCCTATGGCAAAATCAATTTATGGAAATAGAAAATGAAGCATAATTCTTGTGAAATAAATGGCATAAAAACGTTTCTCCTGCTTTCAGCAGCTGTCTGTTAACACCATATCACTAGCTGTCAGTCCTTAAAGGTTCAGTGAGGCTTGGGAGACGGCTCAGCAGCTAAGAACAGTGGCTGCTCTTATAGAGGATCCAGGTTCGGTTCCTAGCACCCACATGGCAGCTAACAAATGTCCGTAACTCTAACTTCAGAGGAATCAGATGCCCTCTTCTGACCTCTGCGGGCACTGACACAGGTGCACTGACCTGCATGCAGGCAATACATTGATACACATAAAAAAATAAAAAGACCAAAAATAAAAAAAATTCTTTAAAATAATTTTTAATTGAATTTTTGTGTATTTCATACAGAACATCTCAAACAGTTTTAATTATCTTCATACCCCCGTCCCCGCTGGCACCCTACCATAGACTGCCCCCAACTAGAACCCACATACTCTGCTACTGTGTTATGGCCCGCTGTTTCTAGTCAGTGACCCCAGACGTTCCCCAGTGCAAATCCACCCACAGAGGTCTAGTTAGGCTATCTAGAGTCCCTTGTTTTAGGAAGATCAGCTCTTCCTCACCTATCAGTAATCAGTTGCCAAAGTTTCTTCGGGTAAGATTGGGGTCTGCTGTTCATTTTCCCAGATCTATGCTGGGTGTTTGTCTACCTGAGTTTGCATGGGACTTGTGTATGCTGACACCATTGCCATAGAATCATATAAGCAGGGTTCCAGGAGCCTGTAGGACTCTGTTTCTATATGGCCACCTCCTCCTTGACTCTTAAAGTCTTTCTGCCCCCTATTCTGCGATGGTTTCCGAGCCCTGGGTGGGTGAAATTTAAATATAGGAGTCCTGTCCAAGGACCAGCAGTCTGCAGAATTTTAATCTCTACAATTTGGCCATTTATGATCTTTTGTGTTCCTGTCCCTCTGTTGCATGAGGGATCTTCATTAATGAGAACTGAGAGATTCTTTAGCGTCCTCTTGTTTACCCTGTTCTATGTTCCCTGCACCTTAGGTATAGAGGTCGCATTGTAGATGTGTTACTTAGGACTGGGCAATTCATCTGTTAACCCTTAAAGGTTCAATGTGGCTGGAGAAATGGCTCAGCAGTTAAGACTCTGGCTACTGTTGCAGAGGGCCCCTGTTCAGTTCCCAGCACCCACATAGTGGCTAACAAGCAGTGGTAACTCTAATTTCAGATATGTCCGATACCCTCTTCTGACCTCTGCGGGCAATGACACAGGTGCACTTACATGCATGCTGGCAATAAACTCATACACATAAAAATAAAAAGGCCAAAAATAAAAATAATTCTTAAAAAAAGATTCAAGTACTGTGTCCAGTCTTCATTTTCACTATTAATCTTTCCTGTTTGTACAAATGTAGCCAATTCTATAGCCTAGATTCAGCTGCAATTATATTTTCAGAGATATTTGACCATTTATTAACAAGTTTAAAATTCTCCTTTGTAACCAACTTACTCTTTTAATTACATATCCAGTCCTTCATTCAACCATTTCCCGTTTTGAAATATTTTTTGTACCACTAATGCTCCAGTTCACCATCTCCTCCATTTTTCCATCCAGTCACAAAACTCACCAGTCTGCAATTCTTTTTGTAAACAATATAGATTCCATTCTTCAACGTCATGGATGGTGTCATAAAATCACTTTTAACTTTTGTCCCTCTCTTTCTTCATATTATTCAAGTACCAGAAATATAGTTGCCCAGAATAAATTGAGCTCTATTTTGTCTGTCGATATGAAAAAGCAGACATCTGACATCCCCCAATTACAGAAGATCTAGTGCCGGAAGTACAGAAGAAACTGCCGTGCAGCCTAGATTTTAAGCAAAGAGCTTCCTGTGATTTTTTTTGTCTCTAATTTAAACCTCTGCTTCCAGAAGACTCTTTTTAGAAATCTGCTCTTAAACAAAATGCAGCAAGCAAAAGAAGTGATGATTGTTTCCAAATGATGCATATTCAGGAAAAATCCATCATGAGAACGAATCACTTAGTTCATTCCCCTCTTGAGCCAAATTATCTCTGTTGTAAGAAGTGTGAATTTTTGCATTACTCACCCAGGAAAGACAGCTATTTCCTCCGTCTACACCTCTCTTGCTGTAGTACAGCATTTTCCTCACAGTTTCACCTTCTACCTTTTCCAGAGTGAGGAGACTGGAGTTCAAAGCCAAGTGGGGAGACCAGACAGTTATGGGGCTTGGGGGTCAGGGGGAGACACAAAGGCAATGATGACAGAGCTTGTCAGAAGCCGCAAGGGGCACAGAGTCAATCAGAGGGAGACGAGCTGGTACAGAAACCAAGAGGAATGAAGGCAACCATTGATCAGGATGTGAATTAATGATACGGGCTTGAGAAATCCATGGAATCTGCCTCCTTTAGAACTGCTGAATCGGGACTGGAGAGACGGCTCAGTGGTTAAAAACATCGGTTGTTTTTGCAGAAGACCTGGGTTCGAATCCCAGTACCCACATGGCAGCTAACAACTGTCTGTAACTCCAGTTCCAGGGGATCCTACAGCCTCTTCTGACCTCCGCGGGCACTGAATGAGTGTACTTGCATACATGCAGGCAATACACTTACACACAAAATAAAAACAGTAGATAATAAAAAGAACTGCTGCATCACTAGATAGCTGCATCAACATCAGGCCACAACAGTGACTTCTTATATTTGGTTTATTTACCAAAGCGGGGTTTAGAGTACCTACAGTAAAATGAGCAGAAGTCTTTAACATGTCCTTTCAGAAAGGATTTCAGTCTCACTTTCATCTTGTCTTTATTTCTCTCCTAGCGCTGAAATACATAAATTCAACCACATGAAGTGTTACTCTGAACAGTGCACCGAGCTGACTGGCTTCCTTTCCTCTGCCCATGCCCGTCCTGTCCCATGTGACTGGTAGTTTATTTGACAAGGCCTAGTACATGATATGTTATTTCGTTCTTCTTGAGGTCTGTATTGAATGTGAGATGTCCTCTTTAGGAGGCCACACGCAGTTCCCTCCCATGTTAAGGTCTGCGAAAATTGTTGCTGAGCATAGCTTTGTGCCTTTTTAGGACCTGCCTTCTGCTACACAGACTTCTTGATCAGGGCGATATGCTTTCCAAGGAGTGTAAGCAAAGATACAAAGGTCTTGCCACATTGTCATAAATTTGTACAACACTGAAGTTCTATCCCCTCTCCCCCATATTGCACAGAAATATCTATCACCCTAGTTTCAGCAGCAAGAGATGTCAGTTTCCCCTCCTATCTTACATTGACTTCTACCTTCCTTGTAACTGTCACCTGAAAGCAACACCCAGTTCTCTCACAATCTGCACTGAGTTATTGTCCGAAAGTTTATTTCCAGGGTGGTCATTCTTAGAGA
This sequence comes from Nannospalax galili, assembly GCF_000622305.1. NCBI lineage: Eukaryota > Metazoa > Chordata > Mammalia > Rodentia > Spalacidae > Nannospalax > Nannospalax galili. Next base: position 151,640 of record NW_008340939.1, read on the forward strand.
GAGAGACCCTGACAGTCTTTGATCCTTTGTACATGGTCAGAAGACACATATGAAAATGCCTGGCATTTTTCACGAAAAAGAAGAGGGAAATTTAAACCCATTTTCTACCATCCAAGGTCAGGCAGGCCATTCAGCAAATTTCCTAGAAGAGTCCGAAAGAAAACAAACTTCATTTATGTCAGCACATAATAAAGAGGGCATTAACCATCAGGGATCTCTCACTGCCATACTGCATTTGTCTGCCAGCAGTGAAATGTGGATAAGTGTCCTTAA
>NW_008340939.1:151955-163713 GCF_000622305.1 Nannospalax galili
AAGTTTAATGTGTCACAAAGATAAAACCGGGAAGATGTTAAAGTCAACAAGTTTTCCCTTGAGTTCTACATTCTCATCTTTGACTGACATAATTACTTTAGATCCTGTTAGTGTCAGCATGAAGTTACTTTTAAATGGTTTCATGTAAAGAACATTTTGTTAGGAGCAGGGAACTGCTGGTTTTCAGGTATAGCTCATTGCTCTGTGGTGCGGACTGCTAAAAGTGTGATGTGTGTTTCTGTGCTGATAACTTCCATTTCATCCATTATCCTGTTGGTTTGTCATTGGCAGGCATTTGCTCATGGCTCTCACCACTGGTGACATTTTCACTGGCATGACTAGGAGATCACAGCTTTCTGTTCATAGCGTTAGATATAATTTAACAAGATCTAAGTAAAGAAGAAGTTAGGTTGCAGGAGAGACGCTCACTAAAGGATGTAAAACTAAATCTTATGTTTTCATAGTGCTTAAGAAACATGGATTGATGTGACCATAAGAATCACCAGAGAGATGACCTATATGTATCCTCACTCCTCTGTTGAAAATATATAGGCACTAATTACAATAAGACTGTAAATATGAGGACTGGAGAGATGGCTCAGCAGTTAAGAGTACTGACAGCTCTTGCAGAGGACTCAGGTTCAGTTCCCAGCACCTTTATGGATGCACTTATTTACATCCAGGTAATACACTCATACACATAAAATAAAAATATAAATTAAATATTTAAAAAAATAGTTAAGATGCTACAATGTTAAATGATGACATCGAGCATTTGAAATGATAATGTTCGTTGAGTACATTAGTGAATATCAAACCTGAAGTATTCAGTGTAAGTGCATTTAGTGAAATAAAATAGGCTAGAGCATTAATAACTCTGCACTAAACTTAGCAAAAGTTTGCACCTATTTGGCGTTTAAAATGGTTCAGTAATGTGACCACTAAAACATCTACAGCTTGACTTTATAATTCTAGCTTAAGCTCTGTGACTGATTGCAAATGCATGGCATCTGGTAGAAAGGTGTATTATGCCTGCTGTAAATTCAAGAACTGGTGGCTGGAGAAATGCCTCAGTGATTAAGAGCACTGACTGCTCTTGTAGAGAACCCGGGTTTGGATCCCAGTGCCTACATGATGGCAAACAACCATCTGTAACTCTGGTTCCAGGGGATGTGACACCCTCTTCTGACCTCTGTGTGTATTGCACAACACAGGTGCACTTGCACACATGCACACAACACACTCGTGCATAAAATAAAAATAATAAATGAAATATTAAAAAAATTTTGAAAATGATTTGGGGATGATAAGAGAATTTGAATTTCACAATTCAAGAAAGAGACTGAATCTTTGCCTGTAAATATTATGAAGTTTTGTTCATAAAATTTGGCTTGAGGCAATTCAAGTTCTATGTGAGACCAATTAATTATGGGGAAGCATTCAGTTTAAGTTGATAAATATTAATCAAGGACACACTTGAACGTAACAGTGAAAACTTATTGGAGTTTTACAAAAAATTCTGTTTGTAAGGAACACTTTATAATCATATATCTGTTGATGGTGTGACAATAAGTCCTTAGAAGTCAGTTGGATACTATGTCCATTTAGCAAAAGGATGGTAATAGGGTCTCTCCTAGGGTCTATGTCTACTACCACAGATTCTTGATCCTAACAGTCCCATGAAATGGTTCCATCTTATAAGTGCTTAAATCCAATTAGAAAATGTTTGGTCACTTCCACAACATTCCTGCCACTATTGCCCCAGTGAGAATGTCTTTCCATGCCAGTCATTATTGTAGCTCTCGGGGTTCATAGCTGGGCAAGGCTGATGATGACTTTTCTCCCCTGATAGCATGCATAGCAACTTCTAGCACTGTGAGAGCCAGGCCACTAGGAAGAAGCTTTGAGGTCAATACCCACTTGATTTCTCTATGCTCTGTTATCCGAGTTGTGGTGTTCTCAGCAATAGGGTTACCATCAAGTTCTGGAATCTTCTTTTGGAAGTAAATGGAGATAAACACAGAGACCCACAACTGGTTAGAGTGAAGAGAAAATTAAGGCTGTGGAGTGCTCAGTTCCAAACAGAACATGAAGATCACACCCTTCCCCAAGACTCAGGAATCATCTCAGAAGGGGGTCAGAAAGATTATAAGAGCCAGAGACAGTGGATCGCTACAATGAATCAATGTTTTCTGGGCACAACAAGGCAGTCACACATATGAACTTATGGTGCTTGTGACAGCATGCACAAGACCTGCACAAGTCAGACAAAACCCCAGGATCAATGGGAGGGGGGTGGGCATGAAGCCCCATTCCTATCTGAAGAGCTATTGGTAATTGAGAGCTTCTGGGAGAGGGAGAGTTAGTTTTCTTTAAGGATGTGACTCCTGATAGGCCCCATATCCAAGAGTATTTAAGCAACCCAAATTGAACTACACAGACTTTAAAGAAGAAGAGGACACCAAGTTGGGTGGCTAGGGAGGTGGAAATGGATCTGAGAGGAGCTGGGAAAGGGGATGAATATGATCAAACACATTGTATGGAATTCCTAGAGAATTAAAATATCATGAAAGATCACACAACTATTATTTTTCACTCTGCATTTTAATTTCAAGATTGTAATTCCATATAAAGCTCATGTTGTGATGTGATTTCTTTTGCATTTATTTATTTATTTATTTATTTATTTATTTATTTATTTGCTTATTTGTTTGTTTTGTTTGTTTATGGTGTGTTGATGTGCACATGTGGAGGGTCATTTCTCTCCTTCCACTATGTGGGATTATAATGCCAATGTCTCTCCTGGGAGGCCTGCACGTGGTCTCTTGGCTCCCAGGCCCTCTGTGAGGTGTGCTGTGACCTTATCCCCGCCCCAACACTCTCTTTACAACCCACCAACAAAACCAACACAATACAGTCTCTTCTGTTTTTTGTACAAAATGTATGATGTCTGGAAGAGGGTCACTTACAAAGGCGTGCACCTGTGGGCTTTTTCCCCTGCATCCCAGCTGGGCTTTTCAGATCTGCCAGTGCCTCACTAAGATGGCCACTTCCTGCCACCTCCCCTGCTTCCTCCCTGTCTGTCCTTGGACCCTCCTCCTCATGACACTGAAGCTGACCGATTGGATGTGAGGGATGACCATGTTCCCCTCTGTCTATGGAGTCTCTTAGGGTTCAGTGCTAGTTCTTTTGGAGGACACACCTATCCAGGAGGGATCTAGAGATCATACTCCAGTTAGGTTGACAAGGCTTGGTAGCAAGCACCTTTACCTGCTCAACAACCTCACCAGCCTTTGATGCAAATTTAATATGATATTTTCTCCTATTATCTCTATAGTACTTTAGTTCATGTATATTCTACAATTCTAATTTTATTAAAGAAATAGGGATGAATGAATTGACACTTTCATGGAAACTATCTTTGACTAAGCTGGTTAGAGTAACCCCTGTTCCACTCACAGTCAATTTACTATATAACTCTGTCCCACTTGTTGACATCTAAACCACTGTGCTTCTTGAAAATGTGTTCATTGGCCTTTCTCACTAAAATGTAAGCTCCTTTAGAATGAGGTATGTGACATAACCACACCATTGTCAACCTCTAAATAGTGCATGGCCTTAGTATGTTAGCACCAGCAATAAATTGAGAAATACACATGACCTCCTTTGAATACGCACCTATAGTCTCTAGCATATTCCACTGTGTAGTGTGTATATCCTATCTTCCATCTTACAATTACTCTGAAAACTTTTGTACCAATATTTTTGAAAATATGATAAAATTATGAACCTTAACTTTCAACACTCCATGTGCCCATTTTTATTGTACCCTATATCATCATGGACTAATGGGCTTCTTTTTACCGGCACATGGAATGAGTATCTTGGTTTGAGCCGCTTTGTCAGCACCTCACATTCATGCAGACTTGCTCAAATCTTGAGTGAAGATCTTGCTGTTTTCACGGGTTCATTGTCCCACATTAATGCATAAAACCCTTCATAAAAATTTTTTTCTCAACTTCAAATTTGTGAATTATTAATGACTTCATTCCCAGGGCTCTTCTGTCATGTGTGGAATTCAGAAAAAGAACGAATGTGAAAGTATAAAGGTTATTAGGAACTGGAATGTAGATAAAGGGAGGGGGAGTATAGAGAGTGCAGTGAAGGTGATGAATGTGACCACAGTGCATTGTATCGAATGGTAACAGTGTTGAACAATTAATATATGCCAAAAATAAGTGAATATACTAACCAGTTGTTTGAATTTCTTCTCTTACAAAGTTACAAGTAAATCCACCCTATCTGAACATGTGTCAGATTTAGGGTTTCATTTACAAATGTAACAGAGGCCATGCCTGGGACTTCTCAGCTGTATCACTTCAAAGAATGATGACTATCAGGATTGTTTGCTTCAAAGGAAGCCTTTGTCTATGTTATCAAAAAGTTATACATACAATCTATAGAGAGTCACACATGGGGGGTAATGAGGCCTTGGACAAACACTCTATAGCCATGTGAATAATCTACTTTAGAAATGGATTCCATCTATCTCTTGGGCAAGTCATCTGTGGACTACCAACTCAACAAATACCTGTAACTTCATGATATCCTGAGCCATAAGTTAGTCCTAAATCCATTAACTGTGAAGAGTGTTTATTGCATGGGCTATGGGGATCTGAACTCAGATTCTTATCTTTATGCAGTAACATTTTACCCCCTCAGTCATCTGCCCCACCCCCAACTGACTTCTACAATTTGATGAGTTGGGGTAATTAACGTTATTTTAGCTATTACATTTATGGTAACTGAACAATCAAACATTTAATAGATTTAGTTCTTAACTATGCTCAATAGCAGTGGGTTTGATGCAACCTTTTAGATCTATTTTGCATATAGTTTTTCTTTCACACTATTTTCAACTTTTAAAATTAATGAGCTGTTTTATATAACCACTAAGGACTATATTAAATATTCTCTATTTAAACCTTTGAGTTTAAAATCTGATAGAGCACACACTCTGCAGGACTTTGTACCGGGCAGTTCCATGCCTGACATTTATTCACAAAGCATAATTCATGTGCATTCATTATATTTTGTATGATTTAATGGGTTTTTCAAGGAGAAATTTAAAATAAATTAACTTTAATAAGAATTGAATTTGTTTTAAATTAGAAAGTAGATGACTTCTAAATGAACCATTAATTTGAGTTGTGAAAACATAATTTTGAACCTGCATGAGCAGGTCTTTTTTTTGTCACAAAAATGAAAAATTATAAAAATGTTACTGCAAATGAATTCAGATTTTGGATGCTTCTGTCAGCTGCCACATTTCTATAGAAACAGTGAGTAAGAAAATCAGCACTAAATTTTACTTCTTCATCACATCAATCTTCACATATGTGTGTAAACTCATGTGTTTATACACATGAAAATGTGCATAAATATATACAAGGATGGATATATGAGGGCTGGAGAGATGGCTCAATGGTTAAAAACACTGACTCTTCTTGCAGAAGACCTGGGTTCGAATCCCAGCACTACATGGCAGCTAATAACTGTCCATAACTCCAGTTCCAAGCGATCTGACAGCCTCTCTGTCTTCTGTGGGCATTGCACGACATGGGTGCACTCACCTACATGCAGGTAATACACGCATACACATAAAAAATTTTAAAAAAGAATGGGTATATGAAAATAATATTATCATTACTGACAAATATACTGACACTCAAATCCTGCACACATATGTGATTGGGGAAGCCAATGATAATTTCCAACAAGGTCAACCTTACTTATTTCATTCATTTTTCTTTCACTAAATTAATAAAGATACACATGGCATCTATGAATTTCTCCAGGATAATTTGAGATTTAACTATATGTGAAAATAATAAAGAATGCTGTGTTATTTAATCAAATGTCTTTAAGAAATATGTCAATATTAAATTGTTCATTAATGATGATTTTATAGTTTGTTTTCAATGTCAATATTTTTTAATCAAAAATAAATAATTGAAAAATTTTTTTATTAAACTATTTCCTGGTCACATTTGACATACTTAAATTCATTTGATGTTTTAAGCTAGGCAGCCTCTTAAAAATATAATGATTACATTTTTATATGCATAAGAAATTTTGCTTCTTTTTTATGGCACTAATAAAAAAAGCAATTATATTTCTCTGGACATTTTTCAAACGCTATATTTTAGTGTGAAATTACTACATATTTTCAACCCTTTTTCTTAATGTGTAATTTAATATAAGAATGCCACCTTCCTCGGGAGAATAATGCATTTAACTTGGTTTTGAATTATGGAAGGAAAGGTTGAGGCAGCAGCTTATGTGAGATCATGTGGAAGTGTGGTGTGTTTCTTGGGCATTCTTTGAAGTGCTTTGTATCCTAACTTGTAGGATAAGAGAACTAGGAAAGTGACCGTTTCTTTCCAGCTGATGTGAGACTGAAACGGCTCTTCCGCCAGAATGCCACTGATGTGTAAACTTTAGTATTTTGAGTGTAAATATTATATTAAGTTTATAGCTACATGTACCTTCTGTACATTTACATACTATTAATGTTGAAATGTTTATTTCAAATTAAAAGTGGTCCATTGTTTTAACACATGGTCTATCGTCTTCAAATTGTTTTTATTTAATTTAGTTGGAATTTCATAACTGAATACTGTATTTATATCATCTTTACCTCCTCCTCTCCTATCTCCAACTCTTCCCATGTTTCCCCCGACTCCCTTTCAGTTTCAGGACCTCTTCTTTAATTATTATTGTTACACACACACACACACACACACACACACACACATACACACACACACGACTACTGAGTCCATTCAGTGCTGCTTGTATTTACACATGTGTAGGACTGATCACTTGGGATCAGATGACCTATCAGGGAGTTCATCCCTAGGGAAAACTGATTCTCCCTCCTTCAGCAGCCATTGCTTGCCAATCCTTCTTCTAGAGGTGGAACCTTGTGGAATTTCCCCCATCCATGTTGCCATGTCAACTGCTGTTGTCATTGTCAGTGTATTGTTTAGGTAACCAGATTGTTGAGATTTCTGGGGTACAGCTTCCCTATCATTTCTAGAAGACACTATCTAACAGAAGATGTTCTGGTCTTCTGGCTTTTACTGTCATCCCACCCCATCTTCTGCTATGCTCCTTTAAGCCTTAGGTGTAAGGGTTGTGTAGGAGAGGTACCAGTTGGGGCTTGGTATCCCACGGTCGGTATTCTCTGAATTCTGACCAGTTGTGAATCTCTGGTACAAAGGGAGACATGTAGCTCAATGGAACAAAATGGAAATACAAACTTTATTGTATGTAGTTACAATCATTTGATTTTTGACAAATATGCCAAAAATACACCCTGGAGAAAAAACTACAATTCAATAAATGGTGCTAGGAAGACTGGATGTCCACATGTAGAAGAATGGATTTAGACCCGAATTTATCAGCCTGAACAAAAATAGACTCCACATGGATCAAAGACCTCAATGCAAAATCTGAAACACTGAAACTGTTACATGAAAAAATAGTACCCTACACGATATAGGTGCACAAAAGGACTTTCTGAACAGGACTCCATTTGCTCAATAATGAAGCCCAACACTTGACAAACGAGATCTCATTAAACTAAAAAACTTTTATGCAGCAAAGGAAAAACAATCATGGGAAAAGGAGACCCACAGAGTGGTTAGAGAATCTTTGCCAGCTCTAGATCTGATAAAGGATTAGTATCTAGGATACACAAAGAACTCAAGAAACAAAGAATCAAGAAAACAAATGACCCAATTTAAAATGAGCTACAAATCTAAACAGAAAGTTGTAAAAAGAAGAAAGAAAAATCGCTAAGAAGTATCTGTAAAAGTGTTCAACATCTAGCAATTAGGGAAATGCATATTAAAACTAATTTAATATTTCATCTTATTCCCATCAGAATGTCTAAGATCAAGGAAACACCTGACCACAAATACTGAAAAGGATGCAGAAAAGGGGAGCTCTCATTCCCTGCTGGCTGAATTGTAAACTGGTGCAGCCACTTTGGAAATCAGTGTGGAGCATTCTCCAAAAGATAAAATAAAACTACCATATGACCCAGCTACACCACTCCTTGGCATACGCCGAAATGATTTGACCTCCTACCACAGAGATATTTGCTCAGCCATGTTCATTGCTACTCTTTTTACAGTAGCCGGGGAAAGGTTTATTTTCTATATTGATCTTGCATGCCATGATCTTGCTGAACTCACACATTAATTGTAGGAGCTTAAATTCCTTGGTGTGTTTCAATACAAATATACGGTCAGCAAGAAATATCAGCTTATTTATTTGTTACCACTATCTATATTCTTTAATTATTCTTCTTGTCTTATTGTCCTGGACAAGGTACCTGGTGAGATACTAGAAAGGGGCAGCGAGAGTGGTGTTATTAGCTTTTCTCTGGGCACCAAGGAGACAGTGTTCCAATTATGCATGTGTTCATACCATCCCACAGGTTTTGGAAATGGTGCTTCATCTCTGTCTTTCTGTTACTATACCTTCAATTTGACTAATTCTTTTCTTGCCTGCATACACTGTACTGAATAAATTCTTCATCTTTATGACACTGTCTTAGTTTCCTGGTGAACTGTCTACTGACATTTCTACAGGGGATTAGAGGTGTCTTATGACTATAATCTTCATGTATCATAGCATGGATGTGTGTGGTTTTGCTGTGCATGGTGGTGAAGTTTATGATTCTCCTCTAATCCCCCTTGTCACTTTCAAGACACAGACTGTTAGCACTCACTAGTGTTAGTGAGAGCTGTAAGCAAATCAACATCCAGCCTCCCACAGGGACTCTACTGAAATACAAGGTAGGAAGTATGCTGTGAGTGGTTCATTACCCAAACCAGACACCTACTATATATACATATTGCAAGCTATAGACCCATTTCTCTCATGAATATATATGTACAACAATCCTAGACAAAATGTTAACACATGTATTATAGTTAGCAATGTATAAAATTATATGTCTATAATTTTAGAAGCATATAAAAAACACATACATTTGTGACTAAGAAATATGTGAAAATAATTTTATACAGTAAGATATAAAAAGATGTCAAGAATTATACAGCTAGACATTGTGACTAAGTGAAGTTTGTTCCTGATATGCCAAAGTGATTCACTATTTGAAAATCAATCAACATAATTCACCATATTAACAGGTTATAAAGGATGAACATAATGTCTCTGTTAATATATGTTAGAAAAATGTTGTACAAAATATAGCAGATTTGTGACATAAAATAGGAATATAAGGAATCTCCATAAATTAAGAGTGCGTATCAAAACCTTTACACATGGGAGCATACTGGTGAAAGTTTTCACATTGCTGGTGGAAGTTTGCCTGTTTTCTTCCTAGGTTAAAATGAGAAAAGCTGGTTTGATCTTAGCACTCTTGAAATTACAGCTATTTAACTAAAGAAAATCAGCTTAGAAATCAAGCAATAACTTCATAAAACTTTCGTGATATAGTTGCTTTACAAAAAATCTTAAGGGATCTTTAAAATAACTCCTAGAACTAATAATTGAGTCTGGCAAAGCAGAAGAATACAAGATCAATGCAAAAATCTCCGTTATACTTCTGTAAACATGTAGACACCAAAATTAAAATACAATTTCATTTTTAATTTCCTCCCAACTGAAATACTTGCAATAGAGTCTAATGAATCAGATATAGAACTTGTGTCCTGAAAACTACATGATTTTAACTTGTAAAATATTTATCTATGTGTGTATATGTTCATGTATAAGAGCATGAATGTACTTACGTGGATGTCAGAGTCCAACCCTGGGTGTCAGCCTTGGCCATCTGCCTTGTCTGAGGCAAGTTCAACCTTTGGTGTCAGTCTGCCTTGTCTGAGGCAAGTTCAACCTTGGGTGTCAGTCTGCCTTGTCTGAGACAAGGGCTTTCTTGTCCTTTTCCACTGTACTGTGTCCTCTAGACTACTGGTTGGATGGAGAGATTCTCGGGGATTCCCCCTTCTCCATCTTCTGTTACTCTGCACGAATGCTGGGATTACCAAACACACTCCAAGTCTGGCATTTACATGGGATGCAGGGATCTGCACTTAGATCATCAAGCTTTGAAGAAAATTGTGTCTAGCCACTGAGCCATTTCCCTGACCCTGAGAACTACATAGCTTTACTGAAACAAATCAAATTCAATATGACGATATAACTAAATATGTAAATAGTTTCAAAGACTCAGCCCTGTAAGTGTCAATTTTCTCTAAAATGATTAAAGACTTAACAAAATCTCTATTAAAATTCCACCACACCAGGCTTGGTGGTGCACATCTTTAGCCCCACTGGGAGGCAGAGGCAGGAGAATCTCTGTGAGTTCCAGGCCAGCTGGGTCTATAAGGAGACCCTCTGTCAAAATGACAAAAAAAAATTGTCATATAACACAACCAAAAGTCATGGATCTGGAAAAAGCACAAGCAGTGCAGAGCGATTGGATAGAAGTCGGAGGGAGCTAGGAGAGGTGGTGGCGAAGGGAAAACAGAATGCGTCGTGTACATGTACGACCTCGTCAGAGAACTAACTTAAAAGAAAGTCCATCCAAATGTTTGTAGACTAAATCATCTTTTTCTAAAATTTAAAAGAAGGCAAAGGAATTAGCATAGCAAGTGATTTTGAAGAAAATGATACATTGAAAATATTCAGTCTAATTTTACGATGCAATATATATTACATTATTATTCAGTCTTGAAGGAGATAAGCTGTCATTTTCAGTGACATAATAAAATGAGAGCTCAATAGGACAAGGGAAATAAGGAAAGCCATGTGCAAACCTTATAGCTCATATGTTTATATTTTAGGTACTTTTTTATTGCTTTATATTCTTTCACAGTCTTCCTTTGTTTTTGGTCTTTTTTGAGACAGGGTCTCCCTGTAGCCCCAGCTGGCCTGGAACTCACTATGTAGACCAGGCTGGCCTTGAACTCACAGAGATCCGCCTGCCTCTGCCTCCCAAGTGCTGGGATTAAAAGTGTGCGCCACCGTGCCCAGGTAGTCATATATATATATATATTAGAAGAAGCATTTCATTACAGCTTTAAGATACTCAATAACAATTTCCCAGAGCAAAGATACATCTCTTTCAAAAGTGGCTATAAAATTTTTAGATTCACAGTTGAATTAATACAGTTACAGTATTGAACCTGTAATATAAACCTTATAAGACACAAAATTGAATGAGGTTTTAACCTTTAAAAAAGATTTCCATTTGCTCTGCTTCCTTGGCCTGCAGGACCACAGGCCTCTTTCCTGGGTAAGTTGATCAATTGCGACCTCCATTCCTTGACTCCCCCAGTCTCATTCACCCTCCCATCTCCCCTGCCCATCTCTCCTCCTAGCCTGGGACCTGTCCCATTCTTGTCTTGGCACACCAGACACCAGGGGAAACACCGCTGCTTCCTCATCCTTTGCATCCAGATAAACACAGTTCCTTCTGGGGTCTCCAGGAGCCCTCAGGGCCTGGTCACACCCTCACCTCCCTCTGCTTCCCTGGGCTGCACAACCCACCAGGCACTTCCCAGATGCTTTAGGTACTTTTTGGGTGACAATATCTTAACATAGGGAAGCTTTACATTTTTAAGCTCTCCTTTGCATAAGATTCAGTACAAATATATATCTATAAATGTTAACATTCCTTCAAGAAAAATAGACCTATCTTTCTCCCCTCATCTGC
>NW_008340939.1:163855-167211 GCF_000622305.1 Nannospalax galili
GCTTTACATTTTTAAGCTCTCCTTTGCATAAGATTCAGTACGAATATATATCTATAAATTTTAACATTCCTTCAAGAAAAATAGACCTATCTTTCTCCCCTCATCCGCTCTCATCTTTTAAAAAAATTAATAGCATTAAATAATTTCTGTCTTACGTTCCTTGATTTTGTGATCATAGACTGTAGGTGCTTTTATGGTTTTATTATTGTATTATGCTTTATACAGTTTTCTCTAATTTCCACCTTTAGAGTACTTCATATCAAAATGTGCTTATCAATATTGAACTATTAAGTGCTTTTTAAAAATATTTTATTATTTTTATTTTATGTGTATATGTGTATTGCCTGAATGTGTGTGAGTGCACGGCCATGCAATGCCGTCGGAGGTCAGAAGAGGGCTTCAGATTCCCCTGGAACTGGAGTTAAGGACAGTTTGTAGCCACCATGTGGGTGCTGGAAATTGAACCCGGGTCCTCTGCAAGAGCAGTCAGTGCTCTTAACCACTGAGCTATCCCTCCAGCCCGAACTATAAGCTTTATCAATGTAATCATGTTGCTTGAAACTGCAGAATGAACTCTTGTTACTCAGAGGGATTAATTGCTAAGAAATTAAACAGAGAGATTGTAGAATACCATGAAATCTCTCCATGTTTTAAAGCTCTCCATGTTATTTTTATGACATGGTGGTAAATGTAGCAAAATGTCACAAATTGCCTGATGTTAAAGAACGTTAATTCATTATTACTTTAAACGAAGCATAATAATACTATATAGATGGACTCTTCTTTCGTGTCTTACCACAATAGAACTTGGTATGGTGGGTACTATAATAGAAGTAAATCATTATTTGGCTAAATTCCATGACCATTATTTCTTACAAAATTGTGAACATTTGCTCATTTTCTCTTTTTGCCTAAAATAGTATTTAGTAATTAATTTTAAAACATAAAAGTCACTAAGCAGGAAAAACATCCCTATGGATTTAATAGCTCTTAAACCAACAGATTGTAAGAATCAAAGATGGTACGTGAATGCAAGGTAACTGTCGTCTGGACACCACAAGGCAGTTACACATTCTAACTCACAGCACTTAAAACATCATGGACAAGATTTTTGCAAACCCAAGCCAGACAAGGGCTCAGCATGGATGGGGAAGGTGGGCAGGAACCCCCAGCCCTAGCTGTGAATCTATTGGCACCTGATGGCCTTTCTTTACTGGTATGACAGTTCATAGGCCACCCAGACTTCAGGGAACTGACCCCCCGCACAGGAACAATTGGGAGGCACAAATTGGAATTGATAAGGCTTTGAAAAGCAAACAAATAAAAGTATATGTAATAATGGAGGAAGTGACGTGGAGGGTAGAGGGGAGGAACCATGTAGGTGGGAGGGGTCTGAAGTCTGGTATGATCAGAATACATTGTAAATACTGCAATCAATAAAAACATTATAAAATTTCTTATTTTAATAGCTGTTGATAATACTTCCATCCCTTACCTCTCCATCTACACCACCCAAATAAAATAATTATAAACATTATAACACTATAAAATGTTAGTCAATGGGTGACCGATAAGCCATAATATACTAAGGGCTTGATGAGCAAATCTTCACAGCGTGGTCTTTTCACTTTGGAATCAGCTATGAGCAATGTCAATCTGAGTCTTTCAAGGTTAAGAACACTCATTCTCACTTCCAGCAGATTGCTCAGAGGTCAAGTAATTGCAGCTGAATTTCCCAGTTATTGGGAAGCTTCTCCATTAGAAACAGAAAATGAGGGGTTTTAGCCAATTAGAACCCAGGGGGATGGGATAGAAAGGTCAAAGTTCAAGAGACCACCAGTATACTTAACCTGTTTGTCTGTTAGGTACTTTACCCGTTGCTGTAACAGACTATCTCACAAGAAGCCACTTAAGGAAGAATATATTATTTGGTTCACAGTGAGAGGGTGTAGCTCATCACAGATAGAAGGTTTCACAACAGGGTCTCGAGGCAGCTGGCATCCACGGTCAGGGACGCTGGTGCTTAGCTCAGTTTCTCCTTTGTATGCAGTCCAGGGCCTCAGCCTACGGAACGGCACCACCACATCTAGACTGGGCCTTTTCTCTTCCATTAACCTTTTTGGAAATGTCTTCATAGTCATACCAGGAGGTAAGTTTCATGATGATTTTAAATACTACCTAGTTGACTGTGACCCTTAACCATCACACAAACCTCCTATGTATACTCACAAACTGGAATTTTGACATTCACAAAATGCCCATCACTGTACATTCAGTTCTCCCCTCAGGCTGTCGCCGCGTGAATTCCCTCAATTTTTCACTCTTACCGAATTTGCGGTGTGGAAATTTCCTCTTTTGGATATACTCACAAACTGGAATTTTGACATTCACAAAATGCCCATACCATCACTGTACATTCAGTTCTCCCCTCAGACTGTCGCCGCGTGAATTTCCTCAATTTTTCACTCTTACCGAATTTGCGGTGTGGAAATTTCCTCTTTTGGGGGTTCCTCTCAAGGTTGGCTGGCTTCAGACTTTGAATCAACCACTTATTTGAGCAAATCGTCAGCCATCTGCATCTCAGTTTCTTTATTTCTTCAGTATTATGGGTGTCACTAATTGAATTAATACCCAGGAAGTACTTGTGGAGTTCGTGACAATCGAACATTGATGGACATGTGTTTTTATCAAATACGCTTTTTCTTATGCATTTTGTATCCATGTTTCAAACTTTCTCTTTACTAAGTCTTTTGAGAGTTTGGAAATATTTGGGGAAATGGGCTATACAAAGCTTAGAATATGGTAAGCAGAGCTAAATAGGCAATTCTGATGGAAACTGATGAACAAGAATGCCGATCATGTGAACCTAAACACAGACAGTGAAGACCAGATCCATGTGGTTTCAGGTGGGGAGGAAGCCACTACCAGGAACTGGACTGGAATTGTCCATCGATGTCACATTCTGGCAAAACCTTGTCTACATTTTGTCCGTGCCCTGACATTCTGTGGGAAGCTGGATTTAAATGTGACAGATTGATGAAAAATTTTGACACAACCATTTATCCAAGGTCTCACAATAGTGTTTTTAGCTGGTTTTCCAGTCATGTTTATAGTCAGCAATGGAAGCAAAAATCAGAACAGAAAGCTTTGAAAATTTGCAATTTGGCCAGAAAAGAACATATAAAAGTTGAGAGGAGGGAAATTGTGGTTGTTGGAGATTGGTCCCACTAAACAGAAGTCATGTGCTTTCCATCTGGACCAGAGAAAAATTATATTGAGGGCATCTCAAGAATCAACCAGACCCTGCCCACAGCAGGGTCAAAGCTATACACGTTTTAGCTTTCTAAAAAAAAAAA
>NW_008340939.1:167828-187688 GCF_000622305.1 Nannospalax galili
TCCAATAGATACATTCAACTCTTGGTTCCCAGTGCATCTGTCTTCAGAGGTGGGCTTTTGGAAAATCAAGGCTATGATTTATGAATGGTTTCAACCCTTGATGAATTCATTCATCCTCTAAGCGTATTACTGACAGGTGGTGAATAAGTAGAGTCTATGTGGAGGGGTGGGTCACTATTGTCGTGACTTTCAAGGATGTATTTTGTTCCCTGCACCCTTTTTCTCTCCTCTCTGTGTTTACTGCTTTCCATAGAGCGAGCAACATTTTTTCTTCCCATCCTGCGAAAATTCTGATTCACATCAGATTCAAAGCGACGGATCTCGATCGGGACAACCTTGGGCTAAAACCTGTGAAATGGTGTATTAAAATAAACCATCCTCTTTTTCAGTTTTTCTCTTAGGTGTTTGTCATCCCTGCGAAGATTCTGATTCACATCAGATTCAAAGCGACGGATCTAGATCGGGACAACCTTGGGCTAAAACCTGTGAAACGGTGTATTAAAATAAACCATCCTCTTTTTCAGTTTTTCTCTTAGGTGTTTGTCATGCAACAAAAATTACAGCACACATATAAATGGGAAGTATGGGAATAGTCATGGGTTTGCTTTTGAGGGGTCACTCGCTTGCAATGAGAGATTGTAACAGGAAGACTGTGGTTTAGCGATGGCATTCAGCAAAGTGGAAGGGACATGACATGCAGAAGGGATTCAAGAAAGCCACCATGGCTAGTGCTTTAGAGAGCAAGAGTTTGGGTCCCATGAGAGAAAGCTAGAGAAGCAGAGGCAGGCTCTCCACATCCCCACTCCAGGCTTTCCCCAACTTTGCGTAGTAAGTAATCAGCTGTCTGCTTTCAATTTTCCATGGTACAATAGTTTTATAAAATAAATAGTAACTCACTAAAATAAGGATAACCAAAATATACATAAAATAAAATCCTTAAATGTATTTTTAGTTTCATTTGACATAACTTGACTCTAAATTTAGCATGTGAGTGTCATGATGCTTAGTCATAGCTTCCGTCCTGATCTTCCTGCAGAATACTGATTAGCTTCTGACTTTCAAATTGGACTCTGTAGCCCTGGGTAAAGAGCACTAGGAAGCACATATGTGTACTGAAACTCTCTGGCTACTCTCTGAGGAGACTGGAGTGGAGAAAGTAGATTTGGACAACAGAACCAGGAAGTCAGTGCAAAATCAGACTGACGACCAGAGATGGGCCAGTGTTGAAAACACTTTCTAAAGTGGTACCCTAAAGATATCTGACACTAATCCTCAGAAACTGAATGAGAGCTTGCACTACTGATTATTTTGTTTCATGCACATTTGTTCTTAAGGAAAAGTTCATCTAAGTAGTTCTGATTTAATCATATTCTCCCTTCAAAAGCTTAGCAAGTTTTCTTTAGTTGGTAGCAAGAGAAGTCAGGGAGATTTAAAGCAGAAGAAAAATTCACTGATGGCTGAACAGAAGTTCCCAGGACTGTGTGACAAGGAATGTGAGTCATCTCTGGAAGCTGAGAACAGTCCCCTGCTCAACCTCTGACTTATAAAACCACGACGTCATAGAGCTGGTATTATGTAAGCTACTAAATTTTTGTTAATCTGTTTTACGGTAATAGGAAACCAATACATCCAGAATAGTGGCTCTGGCATAATGAACTGGCTGAATCTTAATACTGTTCAGTTAACAAGCAGATAGAGAATTGTGATTTGATAAAGAGGATGAGGGAAACATGTCAGAGATGACCTAAGTGTCTTGCTTATGCAAGTAGATGGACCATGTTTCCATTTATTGGTAGAAAATGCTATTAGAAGATCAAGGTTAGGATAAAAGCTTTGCTTTCATTTTTGTTCGTATTTTTTTTCCAGTACTGGGAATCAAATACAGGACTTCAAAAATTTGAGGCAAGGTGGTGTCTCTGTGAGTTATGCCCCCACTCAGCAGTAGTTGTTGTGAAGTGATGTGATTTACCTGAGAACTGTTGACAGGAAGTTGTACTTATAGACCAGGAACTCAAAGACATGAATGGGATTAAGATATAAATGTGCTGTCTACATGAAAGTGATACTATCGTCTTTGCTAAAAGATGATGTAGAGTAAGCAAGAGGAGCTGGAGAGACAGCTCAGCAGTTAAGAGCACTGGCTGCTCTTGTAGAGGACCTGGGTTCGAGCACTGCCATGGCAGCTAACAGCCATTCATAACTTCAGTTTCAGGGAACCTGATGCCTTCTTCCTTCCTCCATCAGCACTGCATGACATGGATGCACCTACCTACACACAAGCAATATACTCAATAAAAAATTAAAAATAAAGCCAGGCATGGTGGCACATGCCTTTAATTCCAGCACTCAGGAGGCAGAAGCAGGTGGATCTCTGTGAGTTTAAGGCCAGCCTGGTCTACACAGTGAATTCCAGGACACCTGGGGCTACAGGGAGACCCTGTCTCAAAAAGACAAAAATTAAAATAATAAATAAAATATTTTGGCAGTTCTTTTGCATAATTTTTATTGAATTTTTGTATATTTCATACAAAACATCTTACTCAGCTTTATACCCCATTTGTACCCTTCCACATCCCCCACCAGATTACATATACCCCATTTGTACCCTTCCATATCCCCCCACCAGATTTCATATACCCCATTTGTACCCTTCCATATTCCCCACCAGATTTCATGCCTTTTGTCATTTATGTTAAGCCTATCTAGTCAAGTTAGTGTACCCAGATGTCCTGCAATGTAAGTTCATACAGTGGGGTCTAGTCAGCCTACCCAGAGTCTCTCCTGTAAAGAGGAGCAACTCTCCCTCACCAGGCAGTAATCAGCTTCCTATAGTTCTTTGGCTAAGGTTGGGGCCTGCTGCCCATTTCCCCAGTTCTATGCTGGACCAGATTTCATATATCCCATTTGTACCCTTCCATATTCCCCACCAGATTTCATGCCTTTTGTCATTTATGTTAAGCCTATCTAGTCAAGTTAGTGTACCCAGATGTCCTGCAATGTAAGTTCATACAGTGGGGTCTAGTCAGCCTACCCAGAGTCTCTCCTGTAAAGAGGAGCAACTCTCCCTCACCAGGCAGTAATCAGCTTCCAATAGTTCTTTGGCAAAGGCTGGGGCCTGCTGCCCATTTCCCCAGTTCTAGGCTTGGTTTTGTCTGCATGAGTTTGAATTGGTCTTATGCATACTCACACTGTTACTGTAGGTTCATATGAACAAGGTCCCAGGAGCCTGTAAGTCTCTTTTTCCGTGTATTTATGTTAAAGGTACTAAAAGGAATTGGACTGGGGGGAACCTACTTCCACATAACTAAAGCTATATACAATAAACCCATGGCCAACATCATTATAAATGGAGAAAAACTCAAAGCATTCCTGTTAAAATTAGGAACCAAACAAGGCTGTCTACTATCTCTACTCCTTTTTAAAATAGTTCTTGAAACTCTTGCTAGAACAATAAGACAAGAGAAGGAAATTAAAGTACTAATTGAAAAATTATCCCTATTCACAGATGATATATTATACATAAGAGATCCCCAAAATTCCACCAGAAAACCCCTAGAAATGATTAACACTTTCAGCAAAGTGGCAGGTTACAAAATCAGTCTAAGGGGGATGGAGAGATGGCTCCGTGGTTAAGAGCACTGGCTGCTTTTGTACAGGACCTGGATTCGATTCCCAGCACTCACAGGATGATCGACAACTGTCTGTAACTCCAGTTCTAGGGGATCTAACATCCTCTCCTGACCTCTGTGGGCATTGCATTACAGAGGTCCTTTTACACACATGCAGGCAATATACTCATACACATAAAATAAAAATAATAAGTAAAATATTTAAAGAAAATACAATCCATCTACAAAAATCAGTGGCCTTTCTATATACTAATAACATGCAATCACAGAAGAGTGCCTGGAAATCCTCCCATTCACAATAACCTCAAAAAACTATCTAGGATTAAACTTGAGTGAAGACATTAACGATCTCTACAATGATAATATTAAATCTTGAAGAAATAAAATATTTTAAAAGGCAGTAGGCAGAAAAGTGCATGGAGAAGAATCTGTGAGGCTGTAAATACCGAGGCAAGGAGCACATGCATGCAGAGGTGGGGTGACCCCGGCAAGAGCAAAGCCAAGGAGTTCATGTAAGTTTCTTGCTGCTGTTGCAATAAAACAGCCTGAAGTAGGGGACTTAAAAATAAAGTACCTCATAGTTTTTCTAGTCAAAGGTCTGCTACAGATCTCACTGGGCTAAAAATTGAGGTGTTGCTAGTGCTGTGTTTGCTTTTCTAGGTGGTAGGTCACATCTGTCTTCTTGCCTTATCCAGACTCTACGGGTCACTGGTATTCCTTGGCCCATGGTCCCGTCCCCCATCCAGCAATGTCACCTAATTCTTCTTCATAGTCCCGTATCTCATATCTCTGGGTATCTCTTTTGGCCTCCTTCTCTGGTTTCAAGGGCTTTTGCAATTACCCTGGGTTATCCAGGAAAGTCTCTTCACTTTAAGGTCCTCTGATCCACAAACTTAATCCAAGCTAGTATCTTAACTCTTATTTGGTATGTAACATACTATATTTGCAAGTCCCAAGGAGCAGAGCAAGGGTAGCTTTGGGGGCACAATTCATCTACACACCAACAAAGCAGAGGTTTAACTATACGATGTTTAGTATGTTCTTAATAAGAACTGGGGTATGGAGACTGAGCCGCAAAGGGACTGGTAGTGTGGGTTGTGTTGGTTACTTTTTGTTAACTTGACATAAACCTAGACATACCTGGGAAGAGGGAACCTCAGTTAAGGAATTTCCTTCACCAGATTGCTCTGTGGGCAAGTCTGTGGAACCTTTAATTGCTAATTGATGTCGGAAGGCCCAACCCACTGTGGGCCTGGGCTGCAGAAGAAAGGTCGCTGAGAAAGTCAGGGAAGCAAGCCAGTAAGCGGTGTGTTTCTGTGCACTCTGTTTCAGTTCCTGCCTCCAGGTTACTGCCTTGAATTCCTGCACCACCTTCCCTCTACGATGTACAGCACTGTAAGTCAAATAAGCCCTTTCCTCCCAAGTTGCTATGGTTGGATGTTTTATCATAGCAACGGAAAGAAAGCTAGAACAGAATCAAGTGAGAGTGAGTATGAAAAACCTTGAGAAATTCAGCTTTGAATGAAGAAAACGAATAAAAGGGGATCGAAGATGCTTTGAGTTCTGGGAAGCATTGGTTTATGGGAATGAATTAAAGTGCTTAATAGCTAATGTGAAAGGTCCAGTGAGACAGAGAAGGTGATCTGTGTAGCAGAGATAAAGATACTCACTGGTTTACTGCACCTAAGAATGCTGGCCTGTGGGCTTAATGTATGCCTACACTTTACAACGCTAGAAAAAAACAAACAAACAAACAAAAACAAACAAACAAACAAACAAACACATGGGCTGCTTAGGTATCCAGATAAGAACATTCATATTTGTTAGCAAATTTTCCTGGATTGTCCCCTTTTCCATCATAAATGATGTCAGAAAAGGAGAGTTGCATTTACAAACTAGGAACACAATCATTAGAAATAAACATAGCATGTAGGAATAGTATTTCCCCAGTGTGTGAAATGTTCTGCCTGTTATATGAAAACTTCCAGTCCATGCCGTCCATAAAGGAGATGGCTCCCTACTGTGTCCCATCTAGGCTATTGAAGACGTTATACTACTTGGAAAGCATAAGCCATTTCCCCCTAGTGCTATCATCTTAAAGCACTTCAGAGTTGTGACTGAACAACAACGGACTGAACAGCCATTTGTTAGATGAATGGGGTAAAGCCAGCGCTTTTAAATGGAATCTCAGAAGATTTGGGGAAAAGGAAATTGTTCTACGGATGGAAATAAACATGGATGCAGAATGAGAAAGTTCATCTTTTTAAGTCTTGGGCCCAAATTCATATTAAACTGAGGGACAAAAATCCGATTATGGCCCAAAGTCCAAGGCAGTTGGTGACCCTGTTTTCGACATTCAGAACGTTTAAGGCAGTCAGACAAATGCTGTATAAATATTATCTGTATTGTGAGTTAGCCAATTAGAAGAGGATCAGTAGCAGACCCTAGTAAAAGCAATCTGATCAAACAGAGGGCTTCTGGTTAAATATGAGCTTCAGAAAAAGTCAGTGTTTAACATGTTATAACTAATATATTGCAAAGAAGACACCTGCTCTAAATAGTGTTATCTGGAAAGCAAATTCAAACCTCAGTGAAGGTGATCTAATTTTATTTGCAAAATCTTGTACCCATTATACCAGTAAAAATCCTCTCTTTCTTTAGGGTACATATTTTGTACAAAGAAAAAGTTCTGGCTTGGAGGGGCAAAAAAAATTTTGAGTTACTTCAAGACATGAAGACTTTGAGCAAATTGTATGAAAGACAGAGCCGGAAAAATGTTCTCATCAACAAAATCAAATGACCAGTGCTCTGGAGTACTTGATGGCTCATGAGGGTAATATGGCTGAAATTTAAGGAGGTCTGAAACAGTCCTTCTGAGAAAAATATGCCTCTGGTTGCCCAGTGTATTTGAGCTGTAGGCTTCCTGTAGGTCCTGATAAGATTTCAGGACTAATCTTCAATGTCTGGTTTTGTCTTGCTTTGGCATGATAACTTTTACTCTAGAGAGAAATGGTGGTGTAAACTGTATGTCCATAACTTGATAAGATTTCAGGACTAATCTTCAATGTCTGGTTTTGTCTTGCTTTGGCGTGATAACTTTTACTCTAGAGAGAAATGGTGGTGTAAACTGTATGTCCATAACCTGTCAACAAACAGGCCACACGGAAGTACAGGAACCACAACCTAAATATTTTCAGTCACTTTTCCAGACGTGTTCAGAAATCAGCAACAACACAGAGTCAGCACAAAGTTCTGTGCTCAGGTGCTCTGGCTTCCAGAAATCTGCCAGCCTTGATTTGTTTCATACTTTTAGCAAATATTAATGAATGATCACACTGAAACAAGCAGTGAAGAGGAAACATGAACAGGAAGGACAAGGCCCTGTACTGGAGGAAGAACAGATGTCCTGTTCGGGACATGAAAATGGAGGAGTTATCAATGAAAACATGTAACACTGTCCTAGTTTGTTTCTCCATTCCTGTAACAAAACACTCTGACCACTACCAACTTGGGGAGGAAAGGGTTTATTTAGCTTACAACTCCCAGGTCGCAGTTCATCAGGGAGCCCAAGGTAGGAACTCAGGGCAGGTACCTGGAGGCAGGAGCTAAACCACAGGCGGTGGAGGAATGCTGCTTACTGGCTTGCTCCGCTGGCCCCTGCTCAGCTTGCTCTCTTATCCAACACAGGCCCACCTACCCAGGGGTGGCACTCCCCACAGTGGGCTGGACCCTCCCACATCACTCAACAATCAAGAAAATGCCCTACAGACATGGCCACAGGCCAGTCCAATGGAGTCAATTCCCCAATTGAGGTTCCCTCAACCCATGTGTGTCAAGTTGACACTAAAGCTATCCAGCACAAACACTAATATATCAGCTAGGCCGAAGTGATAGCTGGTGGGTGGCCACTTTAGACTGTCTTCTCAGGGATGGTTAGTTTAAGCATGTGACATTTAAGTTGAGATTCTCAGTCTGATATTATAAAGTTCAGGAAGAAAGTATCTGTTGAAACTAAATATAGACTCCATGTCATTATGGCCAGAGCAGAGTGGAACCTGGAATTCATGGCATAAAAACCTCCTGGCAGATACCACGTGGGATTTGTTAAGCTAGGCTAAAGCTTCCATTTAAATCTTATTTTGCTCGGATGCCTGGGGGTTGCTTTAAGCAAGAGAATTCCAAGACCATGCTGAATTATAATAAAACAGGTGTTGTATGGACTTGTCCTCCGCCTGGCAAGCTAGACAGGCAAGCAGTGGACAGATGCTTTCTTCTCAAGCTGGGATTCACCTTCTGGCTTCAATCACCACAAACTAACTTGACTTGGACCTTCTGTAGGAGGGAAGGGGCAGAGAGAATCAGTCATGCCTTTCACCCAACCAGCTGATTTGACAGGGGAAGGCAGAGAGGAGAGGTGGCCTTCGCCATCTTGGGTGCCCGGCTGATACGTAGGAGAAAGCCCTCACATGCCAACACCTTTGTAATTAACCTCCCCACCCCCTGCTCTGTTAGTAAGCCCAATAAATTCTTTGGTTCCCCCAACTGTAGTGTGGAGAAATATTATCTGTGTTTGTCATAAGGATAGTGGGAGGAGGGCACCGGAAGCTCCAAGTGCCTCCCAGAAGTAAAATTTAGCTTCAGTTGGTATAGTCAAGCAGGATATGACAAAACTGAGGAGGAGTTTGGAAGAGCAATGATGATGTCTCTGATATGGGGAAGGAGACCAACAACCCAGGCAAAGTTGCGCGAGAGGAAAGTGTAGTCGGAGGAAATGTTGACATGTTGGGCTATCCTCACAAGTCTGGTCGGGGTAGCAGCAGTGGTATGGATAATGCAGTGGATAGCAAGATGTGTAACTACGATGAGGCCACCTGAGCAGACAAGGTCTGTGAGGAAATCCTGGGATGGCCATCCTCTTGTAATGGTATAAAATAGCATGCCTGCTTAAACGATGAGGACTGCCACTTGTGTATGGAGATGCTTTGAGGATTGTGGAAGGTCTAGAGTAAACTTTTCAAGCATTGTAGGTAGGGAAGGGGATGAAATTTCAGCAAGCAGCTGCAGAGGCTGTTTGGCTGCTGCTTTGCAGAATTAAGGATTTGTCCCAGGCTGAGGTCATAGCCCAGAGGGAGGCTGAAAAGGTAAAAAAGAACAGCAAGAAAGAAATATAAGACTGGCCTCTTCAGTATTGGCCTCTGACCTTGCCAGCAAATTGCATAAGAGAGAGAAAGAGATGGAGATTTTAGCTTGCAGTTTTTCCATGGCTAGGGGCCAGGAACGGAAGAGATCCCAGATTAGATTGGTAATACAAAGCTCATCCTGAAAATAAAAACTGTACAATTGTTAAATAAAAATTCCAGTACTAGGGATGGGCTGCCCCCCATGAGCTGTTGGCCAGAGAGGCCCTGAAGGTCCTCAAAACAATAAAGGCTATTGCCACTAATGTTGGTTGCAATGCCAGGAACAGTTGGTAAGACCTTGTTGCTGAAGACACCACATGATACGAACTTGGGAAAGGGAGAGATCAAGCTACGACTAAGCTGAAAACTTCCTGCCACTAAATGGTCATAGCACCAGGAGGTATTTAGCAGAATCGTTAGGGGAAAATGGTCCCCAAAGTTCTGCTTAATGATGAACCTGCACGTGCTGCACTATCAACATGCCAAGCAAGATGTGTGTGCTGGTGCAATAATGGCTTAATTAATATATGTACAACTGACAAATTTCTGATTGGATGTAAGGCTTACTCCTTGGGGAGAAACACACATCTGGTACAACCTAGGCTAACGATGTCAGGGAAAGCCATAGGCCCCAGTGGGGAAGCTACTGCAGTTGTTTTATTAGATAAATATGGTGCACCTGTTAAGGTACCTTCTAAGCATTTGTATTTACACCCATAGTTTAGATTATGACAGCAGTCAGTGTTTGTTTTGATGTTCCTGCTTCTTTTCATTTGTCTCTATAGTAGGAAAAATACCACTGAGATGGATCAACAGCCACATCTTGGAAACAAACGATGAGAAGGCCCAAGAGTTCAGTGTCTTGCCACAGTGGAGGATTGTTCTACATCATGTCACCCCTCCAAAGTTCAGGGATTCTTGCAGAGGAGGCTGGCGGAACGAATTTGAGAGCTGGAGGAAGGGGTGGGTGTGTTGTATGGACTTGTCAGGAGGCTGGCAGAACAGATTTGAGAGCTGGAGGAAGGGGTGGGTGTGTTGTATGGACTTGTCCTCTCCCTGGCAAGCTAAGCTGGCAAGCAGTGGACAGATGCCTTCTTCTGAAGCTGGAATTCACCTGCTTGTTCAACCACCACAAACTAATTTGACTATGGACCTTCTGTAGCAGAGTCAGAGTCAGTCATGCCTTTAATCCAACCAGCTGGCCTTAATGGTACACGGGGGAGGGACTAAGGATAGGGAGAGAAGATGTGGCCTTCACCATCTTGGGCACCCACCGGGTGGTCATGGGGGTCCTGGCTGAAACGTAGAAGCCCTCACGTGCCCACACCTTTGTAAGTAACCTCCCCAGCCTCTGCTCTGTTCATAAGCCCAATAAATTAATAAATGCTTTGGTTCCCCCAAAGCTTAGTTTGGAGAAATATTACCGTGGTTTGTCAGAAGGATGGTTTGTAGGAGGGGGCCAGAGGCTACATGTACCTCTAGAAGGAAAATTTAGCTACACAATGTAAAAATGCCGAGACCATTTTTTATCAGTATGACTCACAACATTTTGTGCCAAAATAAAATGACTCTGATATGTCAATTATGACAAGAAAATAATCAAAGTTAACAGACAAGAGCTAGGAAGCGGAGAAAGGAGGGGATGTGCAAGAAGTTACATCCCATCCGCTGCCCTGTGAAGTAAACCTTGTAAAAAGCACAAGTTCTCGTCAATTACTCGACAGGAAAAAAATCTAACAGACAGACTTGTTGGCTCATAAAGAGATGCTCACAGACATCAGGGATTCAGCTTGTTCAAGTTTCCACTCACAACTTGTTTAAATTCACTATTACGTAGTAAATCTAACTTGGAGGATTTTAGCACTGAATTTCAGACATCCTATAATAATTACTCATTTTCTTATACTTAAAAAAAAGACTTTTCTCATGATCATCTAACAAAATATTTGAAGACTCAACCTTTGTATTGATATCTCATAAGCAATAATTTATTTCTAAAAAGAGAAATTTTAAATTGGAAATGAGCAACTGCAAAATTGAAGATTTGTAAGAAAACAATCGAAGTGTAACCCATATGGCAATGCAGGATTGCAATGCTGGGATGCACCTGAGCCTGCCATCCAAAAGACAGCAGACATAAACAGTTAGAGAGAGAGAGAGAGAGAGAGAGAGAGAGAGAGAGAGAGAGAGAACCATCCAAAAGACAGCAGACATAAACAGTTAGAGAGAGAGCTCTATGTGTATGTGGTATGTATGTACACACAGTGTGAGTATACATGTGTGTTGTGTATATTGTATGTGTATGTATGTTTATGGCGTGTGTGTGTGTGTGTGGTATATGTGTTGCAAGAAAGCTTGGTCAGCTCTTAAAACCACAATGCGGTGATTATGTCAAATTCTGTGTTTTCCTGTAGTAGTAAGATAATTGCTTTATGATTCATTTCTAATTATCCTCATGCAATAAGTAGATTTAAATGACAAAAATGAGATCCAAGAAGAAGGTATGAGAACAGTAAAGTGTGTTTGAAGCAAGTGGGTCTGGGGAAAGGGAAGATTTTATAGAGCCATGACACATATCATAGTCCATATCAGATCTCATAATTCCCTGGAGACATTCTAGCATATGAATTTGAATTTCATTTTCCCATATAGAAGAAAAACTGGCACAAATTACTGAGAAGTTTATCATAGCAAACATTCAGTATGTATGCATTTTAGTCTACATATTATAAATTGGGGCAGTAAGGTCTCGTGGCTAATGTAGGGTCTTCCATAGCACCCTTTAAGTAGAAAATCAAACACTTGATCCCATCATGTGCCTTAGCATTATTGTATTATTAGCATTATTGTTATCGTTGATATTATTATTTATTATTATTATTATTATTATTATTATTATTATTCCAGGGCTGGCAATGGATCCCAGGGCTACTGAGCAATAGCCCCAGCCTCATCACTGACATATTAAATGATCCTCAACCTAGAAAGTAGCCCATTTCAGAAGTAAAGTTTACTCTGCTATTGCCATGAGAGTGATAGCGTACAGTTCTATAAATTCTCCAGACTTTTAAAGTAGCTTTTATAACCACTCTCCGTATTTGCCAAGTGAAACACTACAAAT
Organism: Nannospalax galili; assembly: GCF_000622305.1. Classification (NCBI taxonomy): domain Eukaryota; kingdom Metazoa; phylum Chordata; class Mammalia; order Rodentia; family Spalacidae; genus Nannospalax; species Nannospalax galili. Next base: position 179,759 of record NW_008340939.1, read on the forward strand.
GGTTTGCGCTTGGATCAGCTGGCATATTAAGACAAAGCACAAAGGATGTGCTAGTTGCTAAACAAGCAGACCGATTTGTGCCGTGAACAAAAACAGACTGTTGCCAGAGAAGACAAACCTTTTATAGTTCCAATCATGCCTTAAAGTACATCGTAATTACAGTGCAGTGGTCCTCAATCAATCCACACCATGGTTCAGGAAAGCTGAAGGATGCTTATGTGCTTATAATGACTTCTCTTCTTAGCAACTGTGACTCATGTCTTTTTCTCTAATTAAGGCCTTTGATGATCATGACAGTCAATACAATGGAAAGATGGAACAATTCAAACCAGATAGCCTGGTAGTTGAAGGGAGAAAAGCCACATAAGTACTGAGTTCATTCTCCCTCAACTTGTGCTGATGAAGACACTATGTTGACCTAGAGCTACTCAGACTTGCATTTGAAGGTACTGACAAAGTTAAGATTGTGTCCACTTGAGTGATTAACTATTAAACTCATTGAAGGCAGTAATTCTTCCCCTTAGGTGAACATCTTTGGTGGCTTCAAACAGATAAATTAAATATGCAAGAAGATACATTGCTACTTTTTAAAAAATATTTATTTATTATTTTTATTTTATGTGTATTCTTGTTTTGCCTGCAGGTAGGTAAGTGCACCAGTGTCATGCGTGCAATGCCTGTGGAGGACAGAAGAGGCTGTTGGATCCCTGGGAACTGAAGTTACAGTTGTTAGCTGCCATGTGGGTGCTGGGATTCGAACCTGGGTCTTCTGTAAGAACAGCCAGTGTTCTTAACTGCTGAGCCATCTCTCCAGACCTGATACATTGCTACTTTTTATGGAAAATATTTTAATAATTAGGAAAGTTTCCTATTTAATTCTTACATGAAACTCATGTTCAGGAACCCTGGCATTCAGACTGGTTTTATCCATCATCGCATCCAGTAGTCAATACTGGGATGGAAGTTTTATGTGATTTCTCATCTTTAACATAACTCTACAAAGTAAGTTTCGTTATTCCTATTCTACGTGTTGTTTATGTGTGTGTGGGGGGGGTGTTAATCTAAGAAAAAAGGGTTGGCCTCCAAAGAGAAATGGTAATACTGTGGCAAAGGTGGCTTTCAGAGGAAGAAAGGTTTGAGATGGGCAGAGATGGGGTATCTCTCTTGACAATGTTACACCATTTTACTAAGACAATGATGAAAGCCGTTGGTGGAAACAAAGCAAAGACATAAATGAAATGTTGGTTGTTTGAACATAAATCCCCTAAATAATGCATTCACAAGGACACTTTATAGGAGCCAGCTGCCCCCATCAAAGCTTCCATAGACATAGGTTTGGGGTATTATACAGGTTATTCTTCTGAAACTACATAATCATAATGGGTCTATAGGGCCACACTGATCCCCATTTCATGTTTTCATTCTAAGTTTATGTAAAAGCTTTGCTGACAACCACTTTTTTCTGAAAACATGCTTACCAATCACTCTAAATTGTGCTGTGAAATTTGTATGTGAGGAAAATGAGAACTTTCTGGCTGGCTTGCAAGTCTCAGCAAATATAAGCGAAAGATGTGAAGTTCACTGCACAGAAGTTGGGATGTCTATTTTATTTGTCCAGAAGCTTTGAAAAATTGCTTCTTGGTATTTAAGCTGTATTCTGAAGAACACACCTTAATTACACAGACCAAGCTCCATGGACCATGGTGTTAACCAGTGACCAGGAAGGACAATGGCTTCATCTCCCACATGTGTGGGCGTCTTTCCACCTATGCGGAAGCCTAGCCTCCTAGTCCCAGATTAATTCTAGGGTAGTTTTACTGCCTATCAAATGGGCATGGTGTTTTGTTACAGTGTGTGATGTAATGGTTTATTATGTGCTTTTCTGCTGTTAGGATGCCATTCTCTCAATTGTACAAGTTCCATGATTATCTACAGCCTCCACAAGGCCAATAACGACGTCTCATTTATCCCAGGATCCCCATGAACTGGCACAAATCCTGAAAAAAAAATGAGGGTGCCAAATGGATGTTCCTAGGATTAAATGAAGAGCAAGATGTCTATCAAATGGGTGATGTTTCCTATATAAACAGTAATGATACAATGAAGACTTTCCAGAAATGCCCAATAACATAGCCATCCAATAATGTACATTTTGTCAATTTAGCTGGTGTAGTTTTGGATCATTTTAACAGCCACCACCCTCACTAACAAACAGCCCCCAAATGATATTATGCACAATTTCTTACTGAGGCACTGTGTGTCATTTGGAAATCACCAATCTAGGTTGGGCGCAGCTGGGTCCAAGCTATATTTAGAGTCATCTGGGATGGTACAATGAGTCTGTCATTTTTTTCTTGGGCCAAAGACTGTGTGTAGCATGTTGTGCTCAAGACATAAAGTAGAAGAGCGAGAGGGCGAGTAACCATCTAAACACCACACACAGGTCAAGATCATTCACGTGGTCAAGCTAAGAATCAAATGGTGCATGATCACATGCCCTCTGTGATGATGCTGAGATGTGATTATGGGAGAATTATCCTAATGTAGTGAATTAATAACATGGCTGTGCAATGTAATCTACTTCAGTCACTTTCAGGAAAATATAAAAAAGGGGCAAGGAGCACACCAATACCCACCTCCAGTGGTCACCTTCTGTATCTCCTATTACATTTAATTTTATGTGGGAGAGTCCTTTGGAACTGTTTTCTTCCTACAGGAAATGTGTGTAACAGTTTAGCACTAGACATATAGATGTTGTAATTAATTTTATTTTAAACTACTGGAGATGTACACATAAAAAATAAAGCCTGTTTATAAAAGTAAGGCAATTAATGTTTTATTTAGAAATAATATAATCAATTTAAACAAGCCATTCTAATTATGTGAAAAAAATTAATATAGGGCAATTTCACAACTTAATGTTTTAACTATGAGCAAAACAATTAGAATTCAGTTTCTCCTAAAGGCATTATTTACTAATGAAATGAACAAGATATATTTCATACCATATATGCATATGCTTGTAAATCTCATCATACACATATACAAATGTATGTATATATACACAAATATATGCATTTACCTACAAAAATGGAAGGGAAGACATAGTAAAGTTGTTAATCATAGTGTGACTAATGGTAAGGTAAGGTCTATATTTTGATGAATCATATTTTAAGATTTGAGGTCCCTAAAGTTTAAACTCAGCCTTGAGGGAGGAGAGATAGTACTTTGACAGATGCTTGAGAGAAGAGTGCTCCCAACACAAGGAAGGCGTTCCACTCTGTTCTAAAAGCTGTGAGGTCAGAGCGGCTGAGGAGGCTGTTGGATGAACAGTGATGCCTGCTAGGGTCTGTGTGGGCCATTTTAAAGCCTATGACTTTTACTCTGAGAGAGGTGGTGGCGGTGCAGGGTGTTGATGACACGGGCAAGGAGGAGGGAGGGTTCAGGGATGTGATGTGACATCTATGTTCTACAGATCCTTCTGATGACTGTGTTGAGGGCAGACTGAGAGACAAGGTGTGAGAAAACAGAGAACTTCTTGCCTCTACTGCAGCATCCCAGACAGAGTGGATGATAGTAGACAATGTGTGTGTGTGTGTGTGTGTGTGAAAGTGTGTGTGTATGTCTGTATTTGTTTGAATGTATATGTGTATATGTATGTGACAGTGTATATGTGTATGTGTTTGAGACTAAGTACGTATATGTGTGAGTGTGTGTTTGTGTATATATATGTCTGTATGTTTCTGTGTATGGATATGTGAGTGTGTGTATGTGTGTCAGAGAGTGTGTATATGTGGGTGAGTATATATGTGTGTATGTGTGCATCTGTCTGTGAGTGCTTATATGTAGATGAATATGTGTATGAGTATGTGTTTGTACAAGGAAGTGTGTGTGTATATGTCTGTGAGTGAATGTGAGAGTGTATATGTCTATATGTGTGTGAGTGTGTATGTGTGTGCATTGTTCATACATGTGTATGTGTTCTTATATGTATGCATGTGCATGTATATTTGCATATGCGTGCATATGTGTGTAAGTCTACGTGTATGTATCTGTGATGGCTAATCCTGGGTGCCAACTTGACTGCATCTGGGATTAACTGAATGAGAGAGATCTTCTTAATTGGATCATCTGAAGCTGGAAGACACGCCCTAAATGTGGGTGTTACCTTCTGATGGCAGCCAGTATAAAAGACCAAGGCAGAGGAGAATGCCAGGCTTCTTGCTGCTTGCCTTCTCTCTCACTGGTGAGTTCGTCTTGCTGCTGTAGACTGAAGACTAGCTGATCTTTTGGAATTTGTCAGATCTCAGCACCAGATTGGGACTACTGAGACATCCAGCCTCATGGACTGAGTGACTACAGATTCTCAGCCTCTCCAGTGTGGTGCAGCCCTTGTTGGACTACTCAGGCTTTATCCTGTGAGATAAGCTGATAAATCCTTATACATATATATTCATTCTACCAGTTCTGTTTCTTTGGAGAACCCTGACTAACACAGTGTTTAAAAGTGTCTGTGTGTGCTTATTTGTGCATATGTGTGTATGTGTATGAGTGTGTGAACGTGGTGTGTACGTGTTTGTGTGCATACATGTATGCATGTGTATGTGTGTGTATGCATGTATGTGTGTATATGCATGTGTATGTGTGTATATGTGTGCATGCGTGTGTGTGTATATGCATGTGTGTATATGTGTGTATATTTGTGTGTGTTCAGTAGCATGCATGAATGTATGTAAGAGCAAAAGGAAAAATGAGATGAGTCAGAATCTGCTTCTAACTTTAAGTTGAAATTATGGGCTTTGCCAGATGGATTGCACATGGATACATGAGAGAGAAATTATGATTCTACAACATTTAGCTTGAGAAGTTGTAAAGGCCAGTTTCTCAGATGAGATGAAGAGTACTTCACATGCACATGCACTAAGCTGGGAGAGAGTGAGATCAGGAATTTTAGCATGCTAAATTTAAGATGTCTGTTAGCATCAGTCCGACCGACGTGAAGGATAGAAAAGCCTCTGGATGTGGGCATATCAAGTTCAGATGTGCGGGCTAAACTGGAGAGATAACCACTAGTCACTATTATTGTCATTTTTATAGTTTTCTTTTGTAGTGGATATCTAATTTACTTAGAAATGTTCATCTTCTAAGAAATATTTTAGATATAATACATATATAAATCTTTGTGACTGTTGCTTAGTGTCAGAAAATGTCTTTTCTGTGAGTCTCATACAGTGAGTCTCAGTTCACAATCAATGCACATACTATTCTATATGCTTAAAATAATTTGTTGGGAATCATAGATATAACTCTACTTCCAGGGAATCTGATGTCCTCTTCTCACCTCCATGACTATTGCATGACAAGGGTGCACTCACATATATGCAGGCAATACACTCATACACATAAAATAAAATAATAAAATAAAATATATAAAAAATAATTTGTTGGTTTCAGGGTATAAACTATGCATATTCCTTTAAAAAGCTCACATACACTAAATTAAAAAAAATAAAGGGAGCTGCAGAAATGGTACAGAGGTTAAGAGCACTGGCTGCTCTTGCAGAGGACCTGGGTTCTGTTCCCAGCACCCACATGGCAGCTACCAACCATTTGTAAGTTCAATTTGAGGGGATCCAATGCCCTCTTCTGGCCTCCATGGGCATTGCACACATGGATGCACTTGCAGGCAAAATCATACACATAAAATATTAATAAATAATAAAAAATTAAAGCTTACAAACAGATGTTTATTTATCTATGCCTGCTTAGTTCCAAGAGAGGGATTCAATTTCATAACTCTAGTGAAAGATTTAAAAATTTAATCTGTTCTTTATCATTTTTATTAATGTCTTACTGTAGTTTAAGGCTTCATTAATGAATCTGAACTGTATAATCTTCATAGTCCTTTTATGATAACCTTTCCAAAATAAAGCACTTAGATACAGCCTTTTTAGCTTATATGTTTCTTTTATATCATATTTATTTGTATATTTCTTTCCATTTCCTACCCTTCAAACATTCATGTTTATATTGTACAATAACATTTAATTTATCTGATATCTTTGTCTTTTAGCATGAGGAGTTAATTAACTACCACAAGTAATTATATTTAGATTTTTTGTTGTTACTGTAACAATCACATTGCTCTTTCACCCGTTCTTATTTTTCACTGTTGATCAAATGTTATCTATATTTGCATTGCTTTACTTTATAGATCTGTGATCAAATATCAGAAAGAAGCACCTTAAAGGAGGAGAGGTGCATTATGATCTAATCCATCAGGACTAGGAAGGCATAACCAAAAGAATTAATTGATTTTTATTGGGTACTTCCAGTGGATCCTGAAATGGCATTAATCAGAAAGCAGAGAGGTGGGACTAGAAAATGGAGACTAAAATCTTGGAGGTCCCAATAACCTCCTCCAGCTAGGACTTAACCTCCAGTGTTGTCTGAGTTCTCCAGAGGAACAGAATGGATAAAATGAATATATATTAAAAGGGGATTTATTAACTTGATTTACATGATATCTTCAGAGTAATTCAATAATGACTATCTCACACTAGAGAGGCCAAGAACTTAGTAGTTGCTCTTTCCAGGAGACTGGGTGCTCCCAGTCTGGCTCCAAAGGCCTCTGTGATTCCTGAAGAGTCTGTGGTCTTCAGTACACATTGTAATCATGAAGAAACTGGTTCTAATACCAGTGGAGGAATCAGGAGGAGCAGCAACAGTGTAGATTCACTCACCAGTGAGAGTGAAGGCCAGGTAAGCAAAACATGAAATGTTTCCCTTTTCTGTGTCTTTTCATCTAGAATGCTGCCTGAAGGTGCCACCCACATTTAAGGAAATTAAGATAATGAAGGCCATCTACCACAGACATGGCTGCATGTCGATTTGATTTAGGAAATTCTTCATTGCGACTCTTTCCCCAGGTGATTCTAGATTGATTGTGCTGTGTTGACAATTCTAGTCAATCATCAACACTTCCTAAAGGCTCTGTAACCTCTCAAAACATTGCCACCTGTTGAGGAACAAGTGTTCAAACATATGATGCTATGGGGGACATTGCACACTCAAATCATTACAAAATGTTGTTTTCCTTCTCAGCTCATTTGAAAGCTATTTACTGTTTATTCTGCCATTGACTACAGTTAAGTTGCTCACGGGTGTGGTGTCTGGTAGATTGACCAGATTCCAGGGAATGGACCCACACCCAGGAGCAGATTGGAATTGATAGACCTTTAAAAAGAAAAAATTAATAAATACAGATAAATGTAAGTAGGATGTGAAGTGGGGAGGGTAGTGGAGCAGGACTGGAGAGGAGGACGGTTTCTGAATATGAACAAAGCACATCGAATGACATTTTGCAATCAATAAGAATTATTTTAAAGCTCCAAAATAGATTACAGACATCATTTATTTTCTGAAGTTTTAAAATACTCAATCCTCTTTCAATTTCCTCCTTTGTTCGATAATCTTTGCCTAATCTACTCCCCCTCTCACGTGCTGATACTTTAGAATTTGACATCGACAGGTCTTCCCATCAAAATTCTGATTTTTCCCATGTCTTCTGTTTAAGAAGTCTGCTGCTAAAGCAATCCCTGGCTTATAGATGCTTACTTTGGATCTGCCTTTGGAAATTTCTCTGCATTTATGTCCTGATGTCACATTACCCATTTAGGTATGAATTTAATCTTATTTTTTTTGAGTAAGAGAATCATTTTTCATGTGGCAAACTGATGTCTGCTCTACTTAAATGCCAGGTTGTATGGAGTGCAAAGAAATTCAAGTGTTTCCCCAGCCCCTGCCTAGCTGATGTAATAGCTAAAATGAGGATATATATATATAATATATACATATATATATAATAGCTCTGTCAATATTGATAATCTGGTTTTAATCCTCTACCACATACATTCATTTTACTTTTTAT
>NW_008340939.1:187757-188653 GCF_000622305.1 Nannospalax galili
AAAATGGAAATAAACACAAAGTTCAGTGAGTCCAGGATAACATAACTGTGTCTTAGAGAGGCAAAACCGTCTTTAGACATGAAGAGGAGGCACATAAGTGACTTAAAGACTAGATAATGTTATTGAATGAACACAAAGTGGAAATAGTAGGTTGAATTTATGAAATTGTCATTTTAGATAAAAAGTGGTCAAACCAGAAATTTTGCATGGTTAAAAAAACAAAATAGGTAAAATAGAGTTTCATTGTTTCCAAACAGAAATGCTTCCTATGCAAGAAGATTCTAGAAGTTATATTTGAAAATTATCAAGAGAAAATAGAATCTGCATTAAAGGAAAAAAATCCAAAGATCATAAAAAGACAAGTGGATAGGACTATATGTGATTGACTTACTTTATATCATTACACTTCAAAATATAGTTAGACCTAGTTTCTCCCCTAAGGTCTATGGCCTAGCTAGCCACTGGCTTTTGTCCCAGTCAACAGAACCAGGCATGGGTTCCATTTTGTAGAGTGGGCTTTAAATATAACCAGAAAGTGGTTTGTTACTGTCAGCATTGATGGCAATATTGCACCAATGGACATATCTTACCAGGTCAGTCATTACTGTAGTTTGCAGAGTTCCCTATTGGGAAGGATTGTTGATGACTTTTCTCCCTTGATAGCATTCATTGAACCTCCCAGAAATATAAAACTGAGCCAAGTGGAGAGAGAGAGAGAGAGAGAGAGAGAGAGAGAGAGAGAGAGAGAGGAGAGAGATTTCTTCAGGAATGTAGGACCTGAGAGGCAACTCATATCCCAGTAGATAGTACCACACCCATGATAAACTAAATGAAATCATTGTTTTCAGAGACAGGAGAGAGAGAGAGAGAGAGAGAGAGAGAGAGAGAGAGAGAGA
>NW_008340939.1:188674-191148 GCF_000622305.1 Nannospalax galili
AGTTGGGAGGGAAATTTGTGAAGAGATGGGGAGGTATGGAGGGGTGGAATGGGGGATGGATTTGATATAAACACATTGTATGAATGGATGGATATTTAATAAAAATATTTTAAAAATATTTGCATTTCCCTAATTACTAACAATGTTGAACATTTTTTGAGATGTTTCTTAGCCATCTTTATTTCTTCCTTTGAGAACTCTGTTTCAATCTTTAGCCCATCTTTTAATTGGTCATTTCACTTCTCAATTCTTTGTTTTTTGAGCTCTTTATGTATTCTGGATGTTAAACCTCTGTCAGATGTGTCACTGGTGAGGATTTTTTCTCATTCTTGGCTTTTCTCTTTACATTTTGACTGTTTCTTTTGCTGTACAGAAGCTTTTTAGTTTAATGAGGTCCCACTTAATGATTGCTGACCTTAATTCCTGAGCAACTTCTGATTTAGAAAATCCTTTCTTACACTTATAACCTGTAAGTTACTGCCAATATTTTCTTCTAATAGTTTCAGGTTTCCAGTTTCACATTGAGGTCTTTGATCCATTTGGAGTTGACTTTTGTGCAAGGTGAAAGATAAGGATCTAGTTTCATTCTTCTACAGGTGGAGATTGAGTTTTGCCAGCACCATTTGTTGAAGATTCTGTCTTTCCTCCATTGTGTGTTCTTGGCACCTTTGTCAAATATCAGGTGGCTGAAATTACATGTACTCAAGTTTGAATCTTCAATTAATCTCTGTGTCTCTGTTTTGCACCATACTGTTTTTATGACTATGGCTCTGTAGTATACTTTGAGATCTGGTATAGTAATCCCCCCAGCATTGCTCTTCATGCTTAGGGTTGCTTTGGCTATCTGGGGTCTTTTGTGCCTCTATATGAATTTAAGGATGGCTTTTCTTTCTAATTCTGTGAAGTATGTCATGGGGATTTTGATTTGGGATTGCATTGAATCTATATATTATTTTTGGTAAGATGGTCATTTTAATAATATTAATTTTTCCAATCCATGAACATGGGAGGTCCTTCCATTTCCTGGTATCTTCATTGTAGAGATTTGAAATTTTCATTGTAGAGATCTTTGGTGTGTTTGGTCAGATTTATTCCAAGATATTTTAATTTTTGAAGCAATTGTGATTGGGAGCAGTTCCCTGTATTCTTTCTCCAACTGCTTGCTATTGGTATATAGAAAGGCTACTGATTTTTGTAGATTGCTTTTATAACCTGCCACTATACTGAAAGTGTTGATCAGCTCTAGGAGTTTTCTGGTGGAACTTTTGGGATCTCTTAGGTATAGTATATCATCTGCAAAAAGTGATGGTTTGACCTCTTCTTTTCCAATTAGAACTCCTAAGGTATCACCTTACCCCAATCACACTGGCTAGGATCAATAGAACAAATGATACCAAATGCTGGCGAGGACTTGAATAAAGGGGAATGCTCATTCATTGCTGGTGGGATTGCAAACTCGTGCAGGCTTTATGAAAAACAGTGTGGGGACTCTTAAAAAACTAAAAATGAACCTACCATATGACACAGCTATACCACTCCTTGGCATATACACAAAGCACTCATCCTATTGTAGAGACACTTGTACAACCATGTTTGTCGCTGCTGTTTTCACAATAGCTAAGACATGGAAGCAACCTAAGTGTCCCTCAACTGATGAGTGGTTAACAAAAACGTGGTATATTTACACAATGGAGTTCTATTCAGCAGTAAAGAAAGATGAAATAATGAAATTTGCAGGTAAATGAATGGATCTAGAAACTGTTATACTAAGTGAAGTAACAGACTCAGAAAAACAAATGACATATGTTCTCCCTCATATGTGGGTCCTAGCACCAAATCCTTTTAAATTCCAGGTCCTTTTAATAAGATGACATTATACAGCAGTCCCTTCTGCATGAAATAACTACCATCATCACGACTTCGGCTGAGCCTGATCGCAAAACCTAGTCACAATTGGGCTTGTTGACAGTTGTGCTCATTCATTAAAGGTGTGCCAAGCAGGGTCATTGGACCCTCACTGCATTATCCAGCCACTCTTCCCAGCCAACTGAGTGTAATTTGACCCTAATCACAGATGGCCTCCTGGATTTGGGGAGGGCTGAAGTAGACAATCTGGGGAAGTCTAGGAAGAGAAGGCTTGACCCATACTGGGTAAGGCTTTCCAGTGTGCATCCCCTAGGGTCATACTTACACCTCAGCAACCCCTCAGTTACCTTGGTAAGTTAGCTCAGTAAATTCATTGGTTCCCCAGGAAAACTTTAATCAAAATCGGTTTGATACCAGAACGTTAGAAGTGGATAAGCATTGCTTAGTATCACCAGGAAAAGAATTTTCACAAAAGATGGAAAATTTATTTGTTAATGTTATGTTTTGTAATTATTAAAAAAGAAAAAGAGAATGTAAAAGATGTTAAAAGGATATGGGAATGGAGATATTTTCTAAAATAGAAAAGATGAGAAAGCTTAAGCAAGTGA
>NW_008340939.1:191432-193366 GCF_000622305.1 Nannospalax galili
TATATATATAGTAGATTACAACCAGCTTGTAGTAGTCCAACATGGATGGCTATTGGGACAGCAGAAATAATGACTGCATTGATACTTTTCCTATAACTATCTGAAAAGTGGTAGCAATTATAGGGTAAAGAGAGGCTTAAAGAATTTAGGTCTTAGGGTTAGATGGATGACTCAGTGGTTAAAAGCACTGACTGTTCTTGCACAGGATCCAGGTTTGGTGCCCAGAACCCACATGTAAGCTAACAAGCATCTGTAACAACAGTTCCATGGTATCTGACATCCTTTTCTGACCATTGCAGGCCTTGCATGACATGGGTACACTCAAATATATGCAGGCAGTACACTTATAAGCATAAAATAATAATAAATAAATAAAATATTTTTAAACAAGAGTTTAGTTCTTTTTGATTTATCACAGTAAATTTATGGTTATTCACATTTTTGTACAGAATATTTCTCTGGTTTACTCAGATGAGAATTATGTTTTTATCCAGAGGTCAAAGTTAAGAATTCCCTTGCAAATGTTAATGCAGAAACATCTGGTACCAAGGGCACTCTGTAAATATCTCATCATATTAGCAAAATTAAGGATGGTTCTTGCCTGGGTCTTACAGACTCTTGGCCATATAAAGTCTTGTTATATATAACTAGTATCCACACAAAAGCTGATGACTAAGCCAGTTTTGTAAAAGGATGAATGTCTCTCACATATTGACATAATGATCACCGCTGTCTTAAGTTGAATGCACTTACTTAAAAACTTGCCTTCAAATGAATCAGCATATATAATGTTGCTTTGTGAAAGACACTAGGTATCACAAACTAAAACATCAAAGTGGTTTGTCTTCCTAAATTATTGCTCCAAATTAAAGTGAGTCTAGAGAGACTGCATCTTGATTAACAGATAATCAAAGAATAGCAGCATGTTTCTTTGCACACATAAGCCTTAGAAGTAAGAGGATTTCCTTAGAGGGAAGATTTAAAAACCAAATGTAGGCGAGACTGTTCTGTTGGGCATATGCTCTGTGCGTGTGTCAATGGCAAAGTCTTAGAAAGAAGTGAAACTTTAGGGTGACATGCGTTTCGTTTTCCTTGTACTGGATGGAAGGAGTGAATGAGAGTGGCGATTAAGTCATACCATACAATATGGAATATTTGTTAGCAAAGAGAAAGTAGGATTTGGAGCATGTTTTTATTTATCTTTTCATGGCAAGGTTATGACAAATGGTGCCTGGATCATTGCATCAACTTGTATCTCCCCCCTGCTACCAACTGCATATCATAAAAATGGTTATGACAATAAATGATAATGAAAAGAATATTTGTGCCTGTAACCAAGATGACTTATAGCAATAAATGACTTTCATAATAGAGAGTCTACAAGATCTTGAAGGGAACTAAAAACAAATTTCTAAAAAAAAAAAAATATTTGAAGATTTTATACGTGTATACAATGTATTTGATTATGTCCACCCTCCAATTCCCCTCCAATTCTTTAGAATCACCACCTACATCCCAGCTTCATGTCCCTCTTTTTTAAACCCACTGGGTTCAGTTAGTGTGCCCTGTATGCACATGGGTGTGGGCTCATCCACTGGGTCATGGGCAGCCTACCAAGAGCTACAGGCCTGAAGAAAATGACTCTTCCTTCTTGTACTAAAGATCAGAATTTATTAAGTTATCAAAATGCTTAACATAAAATGAAAAATCAAAATAACACAAAAACCACATTATAAAATTCTTAAGTGGGAGAGAAACTATTTTTTATGTTTCTTGTTAGTTTCATTGTCAAGATAATCTGTTTATTATCTGCACTAGCACATTGGGACATTTAGTATAGGGAAGAAATCAGAATTGGGATGTCAATTTTTTTTTTCACTGTTTCTGATTTTTGGGGGGGGAATTAAAATACTTTAAATTTTCTTCTTCTTCAC
>NW_008340939.1:193625-201166 GCF_000622305.1 Nannospalax galili
TCTTCTTCTTCTTCTTCTTCTTCTTCTTCTTCTTCTTCTTCTTCTTCTTCTTGGCTCTTTTCATTGTTTTTGTTTTATTTCTTGCTTTTTGTTTGTACATACATTTTCATTTTTAATTGCTTAAAATTTTTCTTTGGCAGTTTCCTCCATGTAAATAGCGCATTCTGTCCACTCGTACCCCTGCCCTACTGCACCTCCTTCTGTCCTGGTTAGCCTTCTGTCTCTGTGATCAACACCATGACCAAAACAACCTGGGGAGGGAAGGGATTATTTCTTCTTACAGGTAGTCCAATATCAAGGGGAGTCAAGGCAGGAACTGTGAGGGAAGGTTGTTCACTAGCTTGCTTTCCATGGCTTTCTCTGCTCCCTTTCTTATACCACTCAGGCCCATGTGCCTAGGGATGGCACTGTCCACAGTGGGCCAGAAACTCCTGCATCAATAACAATCCAGCATACCCTACAGACAATTCTGATGGGCTTTTCCTCAGTTGAGATTGCCTCCCCCAGGTGACTCTAGGTCTGTGTCATGATGGTAGGTAAAGCTAACTAGGACACCGTCCATCTGTCTTTCTTCCCTATATGTCCCTTCTCACATTCATGCCTTTTTATTGTGCTTTGTTACCCACTAATTTTAACCAGAGGCATTTTGGGTCATGTTTGGAACTGTCTATCGGAGCCAGATTGGTAGCACACACCTTCCCTTTCTCCTTCTTGTTCATAAATCTTCACTTCGGTTAAGTACAATCTATGTTACCAATTAGATTACTAAGTTCAATTATTAAGTTTTCTCAGCCTTAGAATTTGTACTTGGTTATTTAAAAATGAATAAACTTTTTACTTATTTAGTGAAAATAATAATTTCAATTTGTCTTCTTTAGTTAGTCAGTGATAATTCCAACTAAGTCAGTGTAGGCCATGATTTTGAGGGTGCTTCTATTTAGGCTGCTTTTTATTTTCACATTGGGAGTCTGGATATTGTTTATGAAGAGATTTTTTTGGTATGTATTTTAAAGAAAATACTTGCTCCGTCTTTCATTAGGCAGCTTGAGTACAAGGAAATCGCCACAAAATTAAAAGGATGTTTTCATGCTTTTTGGTATTTGCTAGAACTTCTTAGAAAAGATTTTGCAGGCCATATTTTACTCCCATTACCATTGCTTTAATAGCATAGTCTTTTATACATGTGAATTTTGGGTTTTTAAAAATTTATACCCAATTTTTTTTTGAGACAGGGTCTTTCTGTCACCACAGATGGCCTTGGAACTCCCTATGGACACCAAGCTGGCCTGGATCAGATCTGTGGACTTCTGCCTTTCAAGTGTTGGGATTAAAGGCATGCCCAACCATCCCCTGCTTTTATTATTTTTGTATCAACATTTTTATTTATAGAAGCTACTCTTAAATTAAGAATATTAACCTTCGTGGGTGTTATAGGGCATGCCTTTAATCCTAACATGTAGGAGGCAGAGATAGGCAGATCTCTGTGAGATCAAGGTCAGCCTGGTCTACAAAGTGAGTTCCTTACCAGCTGAGGTTACAGAGAGGTTCTGTCTCAAATATTAAATAAAAGGAATATTAGCCTTCTAAGTCTTCCAGAGATTTAAATTATTTTCCTCATTTATTTTTCAGTCCAACTAAGGCATTCTTAAAGACCTGCCTATTTAAAAATATCATATCATATCATCTATCCTTCTAAATAATTTTGTCACACATCATTCCAAGACATTATGCCTTTATCACAAAACATAACGTTTATCTGCATTGTATTAGTCATTGTGTGATTTTTCATTGGATAGATAGACATGAGCAAGTGTCTAATCACCCCGGACAGGGCACCAATGACAGACCAAAGAAATTATTACAACCAGACTAACTTTTAAACTAGTGAGTTTATTGGAGATATTTGTAGGAGCATGTGTGAGGATTTATTGACAGAATCACGGTGCAATGCAGCTGCATCATTGGAAAGACCAGCCAAGCCTAGACGACAAGTCGTGAAAGCTGAACCCTTAGAGCTCCCGTCACAACAGCTCACTCAGAAAAGCCTCCTCTTCCCAGTAGGATTTACTGCTTCTATAACCTTCAGGAGGTGCTCTGCGAATCTTGTAACTTTCTGAATCTCTTGAGTCTGGTAAATTTCATGAGCTTTGTGAGTTTTACGAATGTCTCTGCCTATTCTCTCTAGTTTCTCAAATTCTATGACATGAATGTTTATATTCCACATAGTTGGGTTGATGCAGTACTTGGCCTTCTCTGCTTGGCTTTCTTCACTTAGCATACTAATCTCCAGTTCCATTCATATTCTTGCAGTTGGTAGGATTTAATTGTTTTGGTGGCTGAATAGTATTCTACCATGAATGTATACCCCATTTCATTATCCACTCAGCAGTTGATAAACACATACATTGTTTTCATTTTTAAAGTGTTTGAATTCAAACCTTTCCCTTCTAGCTCAGCAACTAACTTTCTGAATTTGATATCTTGCTAACTTCTCTCTGTCTTATTTAACTCACTTGGAGAAACATCCCAGAATCTCACTTGTTATTATCGAATGAATGATGAAATAATACATGTTCTTACTTGTAATCCTTTTAGTAATACTTCTATTGCTGTTAATTAAAGCATCTAGTAGTCTGTATCTCTAGATCTAGGGCATCAAAAATCCCCTTCTGGCTTCTGCGGGAACTTACAGTCACATGTACATACACTTAAATATTTTTTTAAAAAAGAAATGGAGATGAGGAATTTTGAGACTCATAAAAGGCAAAACTTGAAGTTATCTACCCAGTAGCTGCAGACAGTGATGCGGCATAATAAATATAATAATATTAAATATAATATAATTTATATATAAATAATAGCATATTTAATCTTCATAATTTATATAGCTATCTTAGAAAACAGTTTAGATGGCCCATTTGTCTTGCTGTGATGCTACAATATATCATTCAAGTAAAGGATTTGTTTTAAGAAAACAAAAAACATTTAACCTTTTGGAGATTTTAACTAAATTGGGAATTTGATATTTCAGTTTTAATAACCTCATCTGCCAAGATGTTAGAAGTCTGAGGATTACATATAAAACACAACAGGGGAGTTGGTTGATTTGAAGTGGAAGTTCTATGGTTTGTCCTGAGGCCTCGTGATTATGCTTGATGATTTGGAGGTCTTTTTTCTATACATGTTGTGCATTTCCAGGCACATAATAGACACTTAACAGATATGTATTGATGTCTTGACTGATTGGGAGAAAACTTATGGTATAAATAGTAATATACAACACTGTAAAGCAAAAGACAGAAGACAGCCTTTGTGAACAGTTGTTTGGCAGGCAGAATTTAAAAGAGGCTGATGTAGATGAAGTTTATTGTTGGGAATCTGATCAAAATAAGTAAAGTGACTTCATGGCAGTAAGATCACTCAATGCCTTTCCTTTTATCATAGATCTGGCACTGCCCCTCTGCAGCTACTGGTCAGAAAATTATAAATTTTGCCTTTCATGAGGTCTCAGGATTCCCCACTTCCATTTCTTTTTAAAAAAATATTTTATTTTTAATTATGTGTATGTGTATATGTCTGTGTGTGGGTTTGCGCAGCTGAGGGTAGGTCCCTGCAGAGGTCAGAAGAGGGTGTTTGATGCCCTATATCTGGAGTTACAGACTATTATGAGCTGCCTAATGTGGATGTTGAACAGTGAACTGTGTCCTCTGCAAAAGCAGCATGTGCTTTGTGGTGGTTTGAATGAGGATGTCCCCCGTAAGCTCCACACATTTGGATATCTTGCCCCGAGTTGGTGGCACTGTTTTGAGAGGTTTTAAGAGGCATGGCCTCGCTGGAGGACGTGCATCACTAGGAACAGGATTTGAGAGTTCTTAAGGTCTGTTTCCTTGTCTGCTTGAAGATTTAAGTGCTTAGCTTTCTGCCCCTGCTTCCCCACCATGACAGATGCTAGTCCCTCTGGAACCTGGAGCCATAAGTTCAAATAAACTCTTCCTATCAGTTCTCTTGGTCATGGTGTTTTATTACAGGGACAGAAAAATTAATAATGCTCTTAACAAATGAACCACTTTTCTGCTTCCTCTCATTTCTAATGGACAAATATCTTTTCTTTGTTAAAAATATTATTTGTCTTTAATACTGTGTGTGTGTGTGTTCATGTGTTGGGGCACATGCCACAGTGTAAATGTGTGGAGGTCAGAGGACAGTTTGTGGAGTCAGTTTTCTCTTTCCACCTTTACATGTGTTCTGGGGATCGAACTTAGGTCACCAAGCTTATGAGGCAAATGCCTTTACCCACTGAGCCACCTCACCAGCTGACATAAACTCTCTCCATGCCTGGAGTCACCATCAAATAGCATAGCACTGTTATTTTGTCTTTTACTTTATTTGACTTCTTGTTATTGTTCTTTCATTGTGTGCAACTTTATCTTTCAGACACTGTCATCTTTTCTTCATATTTAGATCTTACCAGCATTTTATTCCAACTGCCCTGCACTGACAGAGAAGTATTTGTGACTGTAGTTAACAATGCTTAAAGTGGTCACCCAAGTTCCAGTAGCATTACCCCAAAGTCTCACAGCTAGTAAATCTGGAGATGAGAACAGAGCACCAATCCTGTGTCGCTTCTGATGGGCTGTTTTCTCTGTGGTTTTTAATTGCAGTCGTTGCAGATCATCACCACTAAACATCTCTCTTAGTCCTTCTACGTTCTCTAATGGAACCTTCTACTTTTCCATGCATAAAATATGCATAGGAGCACCATCGTGCTGAAGCTGGCCATCTATGCACTGTCCTAGAGGATTCCCAAGATAGGCTCAACCTGTCCCCTCATCCACAACTTTAGTGATTTTTCTTTTTTCTGTTTAACAAGTACAAGAGCAAAGTCCTGTTCAAAACCCGGAGCGTATCAGATTGGGGGCTGGGGGTGATTGACATTAAACACTCAATAGTGGATTGATACATAAAACCAAAATATGTTTGAAATGTCATTAGCATATAGGCATACTGTCCATAAATAAAACCTAGATGGGGTTTGCCTTATGAATGTGAAATCTTGGTGTGGAGGGATTGGGGAAGAAAAATGGATAGACTCAAATCCATTAACTTTCATTGTGTGCCTATCTTCTCTGCCTCTCTCTCTCTCTCTCTCTCTCTCTCTCTCTCTCTCTCTCTCTGACTAGACCCAGGAATGAGTATGTAGCTAAACACACATGCACGTACTGCTGACTAGACCCAGGAATGAGTATGTAGCTAAACAAATTTTCTCTCATTAACATTGAAAAGAACTCCTTTATTCCTCTCTTTACCATAAGGAAACATTTTAACTTAGGTAAAGCTGAAGTTCTATCTGTATTGCCTTAATAGTTTGATTCTCAAAGATTTTTTAAGAGTTCAAATTCAATTATCAAGTATGCAGTGTGCATTTCCTGCAGTTATTCATACACGTATTTATTCAGTGAGCACTTTCCAGAAAGTTCCATGCACAAGACCCAGACTTCAATAATTCTGTACAATCTGTATGCTTAAGGAGTTTATTGGTGGAGAGAGGAAATGCAAAAGATGGTATTAAAGTGATGATGGAGCACTGCATCTCAGAGGGCTCCATGTGGTGACCTGGTTATAGATCATACGGTCTGTAGAGGGAACTAAGCATGTCAATCTTATAGTCTATGTACTGATTTCAGCTGAGTGAACTGAAGCCAAGTGGACAACTATATATGTCAAAATAAGCGCAAATAGTTCAAGTTTTGTTTAATACCCAACAAATATTTTAGAGTAACAAGCAGGGTAAAACATGTCCTCTAGTATCAAAGAAACACTTATTTTGAATATAACTTGGAAAAGATTATAGCAAAGCTAGAGAAAATGGCAATGTTATTGCAGTGCCCTGTCTGCCTTTTACGTCTCTCTCAAACTAGATGTCTTATCTTATTTCTAATGTGTGACCACATAACATACAGGTAAAATAAGAAAGAATGAAACTAGGATTCTTTCCAATGCCTAGATGAATTTAGGGTTTTTCTTCCACATTATCTTTATATAGTGCGATCAATTTTATATAGATCATAAAATTCAAGAGTTTCAGCGTTATGTGACTTCTTACAATGATTTATCTTGCTGTTGCCCTATCATATTTCTAGACCAATGGCTTTTATCATTAAGACCATGTGATAATTTAAACGGTCCAAGTACACTGCATCACATAATCATCATAATTGGCCTTTATGGTTGGAATCACCATTGGCAAGTTGTACAGAAAAAGAAACCAATTCAAAGTGATAATGGGCCTATAATTACACTTAGCTTTTTAATATTTAATGTATTATTTTTATTTTATGTGTATAAGTGTTTTGCCTGCATGTATACAGAATGCATCTATGTCATGCAATGCACATGGAGGTCAGAAGAGGGCATCAAATTTCCCTGGAACTGTAGTTACAGATGATTGTTAGCTGCTATATGGGTGCTGGGATTTGAACCAGATCCTCTGCAAGAACACCAGTCCCTTAAACTGCTGATCCACCTCTCCAGCCCCTACACTTAGCTTTTTATTCACAGGATCCAGGTAGAAATAGGATGAGCCACAAAATTATGGATTTGGCTAACTCCTAAATCTTTTTCTTAGCTAACCATATGAACTTGACTGTTTGACTTGAAATCTCTGAAAGGTATCCTGTTCATCACTAAAGTGAGAATTCCTGCAAGGAAAATTAAGTGTATTGAGCATACATCCTCCCTGGCATATACTGAGTACTTAATAAACATTAGTCCCTGTGATGGTTAGTGTTGTAAATCTCACACAACCTAGCATCATTTGGGTAGAGAATTTCAGTGAGATTGTCTACATTGGGATGGCCTAGGGGCATGTCTGTGGAGGACTGTCTTAGTCAAGTTCTTTGATGTAGCAAGACCCAGCCCACTATTGGTAGCACCATTCCCTAGGCAAGGAATCCTAAACTACACAAAAATGGGGAGATCAGCATAAGAAGTGGGGAAGTTGGTATGAAGCCCTAACCCTAGCTGACCGACTATTAGAAACTGACAGTTGTGTGGAGATGGGAAGGGAGTTTTCTTTAAGTGTGTGATGCTGGATATGTTAGCCAGATGCCAGTGAATCAACCCATACTGAAGAATATTTGGGGACATAAGTTTAATTTGATCTGTCTCTCTCTCTCTCTCTCTCTCTCTCTCTCTCTCTCTTGAAATTGGGCAGAAGGTAGTAAGGGTGGTACAGATAGGTGAGAGAGGGTCTAAATATGATCAAGATGTATTGCATGAAATTTACCAAAATTCATTTTTATAAAAAGTGGAGAAATCAAGCTGAACACAAGCAAATGGGCCAGTGAGCATTCATGTGTCCATTTCTCTCTACTCTTGGCGATGGGTGTGATATGACCAGCTGTTTGAGGTTCCCACCTTGACTTCACACAAAGATGTAACCGGAATTGTAAAAAAAAAACAAACTTTCTTCTCCAAGTTGAATTTTTAAGGGTATTTTAATCACAGAAGCATAAATGGAAATAGGACAACTCCCATTCTCT
>NW_008340939.1:202612-256602 GCF_000622305.1 Nannospalax galili
TAAGATCAATAAGATGTGAAGGTACAGTAAAAATGTATTATGTATCTTTCTAAAGGGTTATTGGAAAAATACAAACCAAATGAGAATAAGCGAAGATGGGGAAAACCACAAGATTCAACACAGGCAATAGCCAAAGGCATCCTCAGTATGACATGGTGCATGTACAGCTGTGTAACAGTCAGGAGAGTAAGCACAGCATGATGAAGAGGATCATAGCAGCCAGGGGGCATTGTCTTCAAAAGGAAAGGACCATATCATTTACCTGATATACTTGGTTATAAGATTTAACCACATAAAAGAGGTTTTAAGATTTGAACTGCTAAATTTCAACAAAATTATAAATTTTTCTCAATGTGTATTTTATTTTTTGCTGCATTTCATATAATACATCTTAATACTATTTAGACCCCCTACCCTTTCTGTATTACCCTATTGCCCACCCCCCAGATTTCATTCATTCTGTCACATATGTTAAGGCATATTGACTCAAGTTTGTGTAACCAGATGCCCCTCGGTGTGAGTTCATCCACTCACTGGAGACTAGTCAGTCAGTCTTGAGTCACTCCCTTAAAGAAGATCAATTACCTGTCACCCAGCAGGGATCAGCTGCCAGTAGCTCCTCTATTTGTACACACACACACATACACACACACACACACACACACACACACACAGAAAGGAGGTAGGACTGCTGTGTAAGCTGAAACAAACTCTTCCCCTAGGTGGTATTGGTCTGTATTTTATCACAGCAACAGAACAGACTAAAACAGAGTGAGAATAGAGAGTAATCTGAATATATTCTGTGTGTGAAAAATTTAAGCAACAAAATTAATCAATAAAAAACGAAAGCATAGGGGCTGGAGACATGGCTAAGCCATTAAGAGCACTTGTTGCTTTTGCAAAGGACCTGGGTTTGGTTCCTACCACCCACATGGCTCTTTCCGGGGATTTGACACCTTCCCCTAGCCTTTGGAGGGACTGTATGACACAAGTGCATTTACATCCATGCAGGCAAAACACTCATGCTCATAAATGAATGAATGAATGAATGAATGAATTTTATTTATTTATTTAATAACCACACGATTAGAAGAAGCATTTCATTACAGCTTTAACATACTCAGTAACAATTTCCAGAGCAAAGATACATCTCTTTCAAAAGTGGCTATAAATTTTTAGGTTTGCTGTTCAATGAATACAGTTACACAATATTGAACTCAGTATAAGCTCTGCCTCTTACAATCTTTCTGCCCCTTCTTGGTCAACAACTCAAATTTTTAAATGAAGAAAAAAAAAAAAAAAGTACAGCATTTGCTCACAAGAGCAGGAATCAGCATTAGAGTGAGGTTAAGAAGCAGCTTTGCTCCTGATTCAAACGAAGACTAGTATATAGGTGGTATCAATCTTAGAAACACAAGGAGTGCAGAGGAACACTATGTGTCCATTAACAATCCCTCTCACAGCATTCGGGGAACTTGTGATTGAGTTCTCGTATTGATGTGAGATACAGAGAAGGAACAGATCTCTCCCCATCATCATTCCATAGTGTACACTCTGTGCTCTCGTATCTCTGCCTGTGCATGGTCAATTTGCCAGAGCAGTTACATTACTGCTGCATTTCAGTGCATTTAGTGGCAGGCATCTCTTTCCAAACCAACCATGACTCTGCACAGTTCTTTCTCTCACTCACATCCGCCTCTTGTGCAGGTCATAGAGTACTCTCTCCATGAACACTGCTTAAATGTAGATGATGAATTATAAATTTATGGTAGAGTAGTGTTGTTGAACCTAACTATGCGTCAGGGTTGTCTGAAAACTTTTTTAAAAATTCTGTTATTCTACTTAATCTTTGAGAATTTCATGCATGCATATAGTGTGCTTTGATCATACCAACCCCCACTCTCCCTTCCAACTCCTTCTGTACATCGCACCACAACCCCCCATAATTTCATGTCCTTTGTTTTTAACCCATTGAGTTTAATTAGTGTTGTTCTTATGTACATGGGTATAAAGATATCCACTGGAGCATGAATAATCAGGTACCGAATTCCTGAAGAAAACTGATGCTCTCTCCCAGAGCAGCAATCAACTGTCAATAGCTCCTCCCCTAGGAGTGGGGATTCATGAGGCTCTTTGCCATTCATGCTGGAAGTTTGAGTCCTTTGGTCCTGTGCAGATGATCATAGCCCTGTCATGTCTACAAGACACCATGAAAACCCATCTAAAATAGAGAGATCTTGCCTGTACTTTCCTGTAATCTGATACAGTTGCTAATCTGTGGCTACAGAATGTGCATTGTTTAAACTGCTTGTCTCAGTTTGTTTCTTCATTGCTGTGACAAAATACTCTGACCACTACCAACTTAGGGAGGAAAAGGTTTATTTAGCGTACATATCCCGGGTCACAGTTCATCCAGGAGCCCAAGGTGGGAACTCAGGGCAGGAACCTGGAGGCAGGAGCTAAAGCACAGGCCATGGAGGAATGCCGCTTACTGGCTTGTTCCCTTGGCCCCTGCTCAGCTTTCTCTCTTAGCCAACACAGGCCCACCTGCCCAGGGGTGGCACCACCCACCGTGGGCTGGGCGCTCCCACATCGCACAATCAGAAGATGTCACACGGACATGGCCACAGGCCAGTACAATGGAGGCAATTCCCCAATTGAGGCTCCCTCAACCCAGGTGTGTCAAGTTGACACTAAAGCTATCCAGCACACTGCTTAACACATGATTCAGAGGAAGTAGGATGCTGTGGATCTTGTAGGAGAATTGCTGTGTGCTGTGGGATTTGGAGGAGAATGGAGTCGTTTTGGGGAAAGGAACTTGGAGAAGACTTCACAAAAAAGAGTTTCCATCTTATGTCCCTGTAAAATTCATCTTTGTTTTGGTGCCTTTAGTTCTCAGAGTATATTGCTATCTGTGGTGGCTAGCCTCGTTGTCAACTTGACTAGGTCTAGAATTAACTGAAATGAGATACGCTATCTTGATCAGATTATTTGAAGCTGGAAGATCTACCCTAAATGTGAATGTTGCCTTCTGATTGCGGACCATTTAAAGGTCATGGCAGGAGTGAGCTATTTTATCTGTTCTTTTCTTTGCATTCATTTTATCAGTTCTGTTCCTTTAGAGAAACCTGACTATCTAAAATGTGGATTTTTAGAATTAGGGTAGCTCTGAGGCGCTTCTCCGAATATGAAGATTCAGTGTTTGAAGGTTGCATAAAAGATGTTCTCCATGTGCTCTCACCCAGTGAACTGTAGATGGTTTCTCTATAGCTTTAAAATTCTTTTTATTTTTTTCTCCTGAAAATACTAGGAAAAACATGGGCTGGTATTTAAAAATTAATGAGTGTTGGTCCTCACTGTGCCCATCACTGACTAATGTTATAGCTTCAGGCACAAGACATTAACCAGCCCGAGCCTGTGACTTCATGTAGGAAATGTCAATAATAATAACCCACTATTTGTTTAGAGTCGAATGAAGTTGTTCATGGAAAATGATGAACTTCTTGAACGGTTTTTGCAGGTCTTAGAGCTTCCTGCTATTATTGTTGCTTAAGTATCATTTATATATTTGTCATGAGGTTGTCATCTTCTCTTTAAATGTGGTCACATAGATTTACTGTCTTGGGATTAAGATTGGCTGGCAATTCACTTGAAAATAGCAAGCCAATATTGTGTTGTTAGTTCATGAATATGGATGATCAAAGTCAAATTTAAAACAAAGCCTGTTTCTCGGCCCACTGTATTGAATAGTCTCCCAGTTTGGGTTTGTTACTACCGTGACGGGGAGAAAATGGAAAAGAATTGTAAAACATGGTTGAATGTAAGAAATATAATTTGAATTTTGATGTATTTAACTCAATTTAACTCAATTATGAGAAATACTTTGTAGACTAAAAACTTAATGATACCAGGGCACTCAAAATACCAAACATAATGGTCCAGGTGATTAGAACGTTAAAGTGTAATGTAGTACTTACAATGAGAATTTTTTATTAATTATAATATTTTTTATTTTTGAGTTTCTTACATGAGTATTGTCTTTATATCGTCTCCACCCTTTCCTTTCCCCTTCTAACTCTTCCAAAATCTCCCCTCTTAATTTCTTGTGCTCTTCTTTCATTATTACTACAAATACACACACACACACACACACACACACACACACACACACAATGCACTGAATCCATTTAGTTGTGTTCCTGTATACATGTGTTTAGGGCTGGCCACTTAGAGATAGATGACCAATTAGGGAGAACCTTCCTGGAGAAAAGTTGGTTCTCCTTCCTTTAACAACAATGGATTGCCTCTAGGTCTTCATCTGGAATTAAGATTCTATGAAATTTCCCCATTCCGTGATGCCATGTCAACTGGTTTTGTATCATGCAGATCTTGTTTATGCAACCATATTGTGGACACTCATGAGTGCAGCTTCTCTATCATGTCTTGAAAACACTATCCTGGTCCTCTGTCTTTTATGGTCCTCCCCACCCCGACCCGCCGTCACTTTCTGTGATGTTCCCTGAGGCTTGGTGTGCTGGATAGCTTTAGTGTCAACTTCGACACAGCTGGGTTGAGGGAGCCTCAAGTGGGGAATTGCCTCCATTGAACTGGCCTGTGGCCATGTCTCTGAGGCATTTAACACAGCTGGGTTGAGGGAGCCTCAAGTGGGGAATTGTCTCCATTGAACTGGCCTGTGGCCATGTCTCTGAGGCATTTTCTTGACTGTTGTGTAATGTGGGAGGGCCCAGCCCACTGTGGGTGGTGCCACCCATGGGCAGGTGGGCCTGTGTTGTATAAGAAAGCAGGATGAGCATGGGCCAGGGGAGCAAGCCAGTAAGCAGCATTCATCCATGGCCTGTGCTCCAGCTCCTGCTTCCAGGTTCCTGCCCTGAGTTCCTACCTTGGGCTCCCTGATGAACTGTGACCTGGGAGATGTAAGCTGAATAAACCCTTTCCTCCCCAAGTTGGTAGTGGTCAGAGTATTCTGTCACAGCAATGAAGAACAAACTAGGACACTTGGGTATAGGGGTTGCATTGTAGATGTATCAGCAGAGGCTGGGCATGATGTGGTCTCTTATTCTTTGTATTTTGATCAGTTGTAGAACTCTGTAATAGTCTCAATGTGTTGCAAAAAGAACCTTCTTTGATAAGTGGTGAGCGCTACACTGGTCTGTGAATATAAGGATACGTCTTTAGAATACAGTAAGAAATTACATTGGTTTAGGAAAGGGGAAGCAGTAGGTTCTCTTCTAGGGTCTAGGACCTCTCCAGCCATGTGCAACTGGCTATGTTCACAGTATCAGGCATGGATTCCCTCCTATTGAGTGGACCTTATGTCCAATTAGACAAGCGTAGCTACACACTAGAACATTTAGCTAGTGTGGGTTACGGAGCTAGTCCAGAGATCTGAGGAACTGGAGCGGGTTTGCGTTCAGGGCTAGCAGGGGATGGGGGGGTAGATTGGAAGTGTTGAGGCTGCAGGGGAATAGAACAGAGATGAGGTGGGCAGGATCTGACTTACCAGCTTGTAGATGGTCCAGTCTGTGTCTTCATAATCTTTATTGGAATTCATCTAAAGTAAATTGTGTTGATCCTGTTCATGAGCATATAGATATGCATCACATATAAAGTATAGCAGTTAACTTCTTTATAATCTAGTACAAAAATATCAGGGGATATAATTTAAAGTTGAAGGGCCCATTTATCTAAATTTCCAATTTAAATATGCATGCCACATGCAAAGCACAAATTACCTACTTTCATCATAAAAACAGAAACAAACTGCGAAGCTTTAAAGTCAAACAGACACCACCGGCTAGCACCAGATATGATGACCTATTTTTCAATGGTCATTTTTCATAATAATCATTTTAAAAAGCATTTTCTATGATACCAAGCTGTAGAGAAGCCATTTTTAGGAATAACTTAGTTTTAGGAATGCAAGAAAAATATTTCTCTACAACATAAGAGAACTTGAGGACAATTCCACCCTAAAAAAACCAAAACTAATTTTATTATTTTTCAAGTTGCTGCCTATAGTACTTTCATAAATATCAAAAATAAATTAGAACTATGAGAAAAGTTATAAAAGAAAGTAAAAGCATCATTCATGGTGAAATGTGTCACCCTCAAGCACAAGCCACTTTTCTATTCTTGGTTTCCTGGTAGGGCAAACATCAAGCATAACTCCAGTTCACAGGAAGCTGAGTTCTAAGTTCTAGTCTATACAGAAAAGTGTTCCTTGGAAAGAATATGTTACTATGAGAGATTACAGATAAAATATGAGCTTCCCAGTTGAATATAAGTTTGAAGTAAACAAGTGATATATTAAATATAAGTATAGCTTATTCTAAGATAATATATTTCTGAAATTTTAATTGAATTGGATATTTTCATTTACTAAATCTATTTTCATTTGGACTAGCGTTGCTTTTGCTGAAAGCAGTCATGAGAATACTGAGTATTATCTTCTGCAGAGTGTTCCAACAGAGCAAAGTTTCTATTAACATCTCCTACATGCTGTGCTTGCTACAGTGAGGTGATTCCTAAATCTCAATGCTAGTGGGGTCATAATAAGACAATCAGAGTTCTGGAAAAGATTATATTCCCTAGGAAAGGAGGGATGGGATCCTGGGCCACTTCTCACAGATAGGACCCTCACATGTTGAATAGAGGTTGGGAAGGCACCTTCCTAAGAGTGGACGGGTCCTTTCTTCTCTCATTGGGGGGGGGATGTGAGCACCTCACAGTAGAGAGCACTCAAAGATACCATGAGTGAGAGAGGTAAAAGGGATGTCCAAGAATATCCAGGAAACTTCTACACATGGGGATATATACTGTGAACTAAATGCCAATGAACAGCTACAACTGGCAGAGTTCGGAGTGAATCCTGCTCTTACTTTCTTCTTCCCTTTAACAGTCCAATTATGTTTATATTTTCATGTGGTATCAGGTATAACCGGACCACTAAGGAGAAGCTTATGTTGGCAGTGAGCAGACCATCCCATAGAAGACTAAGAAGAGAATGATGTCAAGGATGAAGATGGGCTAGACCCGAGCCCTACAATCACCACAAAGCTAAAGAAATTCCACAGTTTAGGTGCTGTGAGTGTGTATGGTTTTCTCCAAAGGATTCTGAGCAGATAATTTGACTGAAACAGCATTATGTGCCTTGGCTGAGTTAATTTGCAAAGAATCAACTAAAACAAACAAATGTGAATTGTTAATTCAGCATCTAGAGCTGCCTATTTTATTAAATAATCATAGTTGTTTTCTGAGGAGAAATGGTGGTTAACAACAGAAATGCCCAGGCTGATCCAAATCCTTGAGCCATTGAATCACATAATTCCTAATGTGGCGGTCACCCTGGGGCCATTTAGTTAAAGCCTTATGTTTTAGTTTCCCTTGTTTTATTTTTTTGTTTGTTTGTTTGTTTAGACACAGGGTTTCCATGTAGCCCCAGCTGGCCTTGAACTGATCATGTAGGCCAGGCTGACTTTGAGCTCACAGAAATCTGCTTCCGTCTGTCTCTGGAGTGCTGGGATTGGGGCAAGTACCACCTCACCTGGCTAAGACCTTAAAACTTGCATCTTGGACTTGTGTACAGATGTTATTTTAAGAAAGGACTATCATAAAGATGATACAAAAACTTCTTATATACTGTTCATCTAGATCGCCCTATAATCCCTACATAATTATGGTTTGTCACCTCTATTGGTACATTCATATTAAGGTATAGAAGTCTTTGGATTTCATTAATGACCTTAGTCATGCTCCTTTCCTGACACAGGATCAGTTCTTATCCCAAACATCACACTTCATTTAGGGTCCAGATTTTTGTAGCAGTGTTGGGGTAGCTTGGGCAAGCTGCCAAGGATAGGGAAAGAAAGGAATAAGTTGCTGAGCCTATTCTATGCAGTAGGGTGGGACAAAGCTCACTTCATGTTTTTATTTATAATCACTTCTTAAGTGATAAAGAGCTGTTTAGCTCAATGTTGTCAATGTGGCTGCATCCAGAAACCTAGGAAGATCTAAATAATACCTTGTTTGAGCTCTACCCAGGCATGATTATTTAATCAGGCATGATGATTTAATTGGCTTGGAGTGAAATTTGACACCTGTATTTTGTGTAATCTTTCAGGCGAAGCAAGCCTATAGAGCTATGTGTTATGTCTAGATGAGTCCAGAGCCACCTGGTGTCAGTCTCAGGAGTCAGAATGCAAGCGTCACAGACCAGGGCTGTGCTCTGTGTGGGTATAAAAATGGTGTGCTCTGTGTGGGTATAAAATCCTGACTCCTTTTCTTAGTTCATGTTCATAGTAAGACTTTTCAACACTTGGGAAAGAGACACGACTGGGATGGTCCCAAGAATGAAGATTAAATAGAGCTTTAGTTTATGTACATGAAGGAAAATTTAAGTTGATATATTAGAGGTATATTTGTTTCCAAATTACACAAGCTCAACTAACACAAATATCTCAGCAGTTAGATTATAAGATGGGTCACTTCGGATGAATAAAACCAAGGTGTTAGTAAGGCTACAGTCCTTTCAGAGGTTATAGAGTAAAGTCCATCTGGTTGGTTTTCCTGTCATCTAGAGACTACCTGTATTCGTTGGTCCATGGACCCTGATTCATGTCATCCAGACTTCAGCTTCTCATTCCCTGGCTATGACTTCTTAATAATGATGATGGTGGTGGTGGTGGTAGTGGTGATGGTGATGATTATGATGCTGATTGTGTGTTTAAAACATTTTATTTGTTTTCTATTTTATGTGTATGAATATATTGCCTGTTTGTGCTTAAGTGCACCTGTGTCATGTAATGCTCTTTGGAGGTCAGAAGAGGGTGTTGGATCCCCTGGAATTGGAGTTATGGATTGTTGTTAGCTACGATGTGGGTGCTGGAAATCAAACCCTGGTCCTCTGCAAGAGCAGCAGGGTTCTTAACCACTGAGACATCTGATGACTCATCTCTCCAGCCCTGATGATTGTATCTTTAATAATAGTAATTTTAATATATCTTTAATAATACAATATTATTAGTAATGTTATTATGCCTTTGATACTTGGGGATCATTATTAAGGAGCCAAACTTAAGGTGCCACAAGTGAGTCAAATTTTTAAAAGATCCTGAGTAGGTCATTTCAGCAATAAGAAAGAAGGAGTTCAGGAGACTAAAATTTATAGTAAATTACTTTTAAGGTATCAAGCGTATATCAAGCTGAATGGTGGAGCCTCAGGGAAATCTATTCCCTGTCATTTCATTTTGCAAAGACACTGCCTGTGGTCAGTTTAGACAGGTTTGCGCCAATACGTACTATACATGCTCTCTCAAAGTGTCTTTAAACAGTGTATTAGTCAAGTTCTCCAGAGAATTACAATAAGCAGAGTATACACAGATACTCAGGAGAGGGGATTTACTAGGATCACTGGCCTCTGGGACTCTAGAGGTTGAGGGGTCCCACATCAGACCATCAGCGAACTGAAGAACCAGAGACATCTCAAAGGTCTCAGGGAGGCTGGTGGAGTCACTGCCAGTGATAGGCTTATAACTTGAGACCCAGAACCAAAGAGGGACTGGTACAAGTCCTGGAATCAGAAGGCTGAAGAACTCCAAGGCTGGGTGTTCCAAAGCTGGCAAAGCAGAGTGCCTCAGATCCAGGAGAGGGAGAGATCAGCAGACCCTCCCTCTGCCTATCCCTTCTGTGCTCAGCGGATGGAACTGGCACTTACCCACACTGAATGAGGGCAGATATTCCTTACTCCACAGTATTTATTACATTTACCATTGCAATGACAAACTACCTGACAAGAAACAATTTAAGGAAGGAAGGGCTTGTTTTGGTTGGCAGTTCAATGTTCTAGTCCCCTTGGGGAAATCCTTGTAGAGAGAGCTTGTCAAATTGTCTACACAGGGGAAGATGAACATTAGTGCTCAGCTTTCCTTCCCATCGTTACTTAGTCCAGGGCTCCAGACCATGTACTGCTACTGTCCATTTGCAGTTAAGGTAATCTGGATAATCCAGTTAACCTAACCTGGATAATGTCATAGGTATGGCCAGAGGCTTACTTTCTAGGTGTGCGTCGGTCCCGTTCACTTGACAATCATGTTAACCATTTTACTCATACATGGATTAAAATGCCAGTTTCAGGGCTGGAGAGATGGTTCAGTGATTAAGAGCACTGACTGCTCTTCCAGAGAACCTGGGTTCAATTCCCAACACCACATGGCAGCAAACACCCATCCTTTACTACAGTTCCAGAGGATACAGCATCTCTTCTGATCTCCTTGGGCAATACACGACATGGGTGCATTCACACACATGCAAGTAAAACACTAATACACATAAAATAAAATAATAAACTAAACATTTTTTAAAATGCCAGTTTCATCCCAAATCATTTCCATAGACATACCAAGAAATGATGCTTTGCCTTTTCTCTGATTATCCCTTATTCCAGTGAAGCAGGCACATCAAATTAACGAGCAATCAGAAGTTAGTTGAATAAAATTATTAACTCAGATTATTTGTTCCTGGACCAAAAGTAGTCACCAGTGGAATAAGCTAATCAGAAGATTCAGATAGAGCTGGGATGGGAAGACATTTCCCCAAATCACTCAGGCAACAAAGGGTCCTCTGAACACTAGAAGGAATCATCAGCTTTGACAATAAGAAAACAGCTCCATGTTGATTTCTGCATGAATAAACTATCCCCCTCTTCTTATCAGGAGACACCAGACAGAGGTGAAGGATTTATTAAATTCAGTTGCTTCCATCATGGGTTAATGTAACCTTAATCTAGCTATTAGAATTAGACTGAGTTCCATCATAAAACAAGTCATTTAGATGATATATTATCTTATACTCGCATGTATTAACTCAGGTGTGCCTGTTTCAATAGCAGACAAGGGCTGCTTTTCCATGCCAGTGTTTATATTTAGATCCATTGCAGGCAATGGTTTGGTTTCTGGCCCTTCCTGTCCAAGTGAGCACAGCTGGCCCGCCTCCCAGTGTCATTTCATACTTCATTTAAACTTGTTACTGTGATTTCAAAATGCCATCGGGCTCAACAAATGCAAAGTACACCCACACAAAATTTTCAATTTCCATTTTGATTTGTTTTTACTTCTCGTACAGCAATCAAGGGTATCTCTGGAACCTTAAGTTTCAAATACAAAGGTTACAGGGATGCTGGGAGGCACGGGATAGAAGATAACTGGGGGTAAACTAAGCTGGCCCATCATGTAATCTACTCAATGACTCGTCAGACGTTCGTAAAAATCAAAACTGCTCAGATCTCTCAATTATTCTTGCTGGTTTTTTTTCTCCTCTGTGGCTTCTTTTTTCCTGCATCACTTGCTCTGTAGTACATTATATTCATTTTATATTGAAGCTGCAACAAATTGCCTCATGTTTAGTGTCATCAAAGAACTCTGGCTTGTTATCTCATACTCCAGAGGGTCTGAAATGGCTCCCACTGGGCAGACACTGAGATGTCAGTTGGGCCTTGCACCCTCTGAAGACTAGTGAAGAATCTACTGCCTGATTGCTCATCACGAAAGACTTCCTGAATTCTAAGGGTGCTCTATCCTTCCTCCTTCATCCAAGATGGCAGTTTTTCTCATGCTGCCTTCCCACCATACTGTATATTTTGCATTCTCCCTTCATCTAAAAGGATTCTTGCAATCATATTAGACCGACTGGGTAATTCCGGGTGCTACTCCTGTCATAAGATTTCTAATAACAACTGCAAAGCAACTCTTGCTATATAATAGTTTCTAGAATTCAGAGGTGGATATTGTTGGAAGTCACTATTCTGCCTGCCACATGGAAAGAGTGGACTATTTTGTTATTTATACCCACAATGGCTGATTGATTCCTTCAGCCAATATTTGAAAGGCTATGATGTGCTGGGTCCCTAAATAGCATGTGTTTTCTTAAGAGTCAATCAAGATTACATTTTGGGAATATATGTACTGCCTACTGTTAGGTAGCTCTGGGTAAAGTTGCTTGCTTTGTAGCTAATACTTTGTCAACAGTAAGGCCGTGAGCTGCTGCTAAGTTTCTGCATGCCACACATCTGGGTTGCAGCTGCTATCAGTCTTCGTTCTCCTCCATTTATTCATTTACTGAAATTTATTTAACCTTTAATGCTAAATTAAGTTTTCATTCCCTCGGGACAAACTTTGCTGAAGTTTTCTTCTGCAAAAGTTAACTTTTATCTTTGCTTTCATTCCTGTGGTAAGCTTTGTTAAATTGCTATAGTTATTATTATTTCTTTTTGGCATATCTGCCTTCATCTCTAGTATGTGAGGACTTGTAGAGAAGGATTCGAACCAAATCACTTTTGTATTGGGAACTTTGCGTGTGCTGAGCAAGTATTAGTTGAAATAGATGAAAAGTTACAAGTTCATTTAAAAATCATCCAAAGCAACTTTCAATTTTTGAATGTCAGTCTTCAGTTATGTCTACTTTCTAGCATATTATAGTTTGGACTCTCCCTCCCTTATTAGCCATCAGTAACTAATATCTCCTCAGCCAGGACTAGGGACTTCATGAGCCCCTTCCCCATCCCGGCTGGTAGTTTTTGCTGACTTGCTCTCCTGCAGACCTTAGACATGTAGTCACAGCTGCTGTGAATTCATGTGTACAGTGGCCCTGTCTTGTGAGGTAAATTCTCTTTTGCTAACTACATCCACTACCTCTGACCCTTACACTTTTTCTGCCCCCTCTTCCATGATGATTCCTGAGCTGGGAGAAGACGTGTAACGCCGAATCTCTCCTGGCAGGCCTGAATACTCGGCTCTGTCAGTTCTCAAGCCCTCTGTGAGGTGTGCTGCATCCTTCTCCGCTCCCAGGCCCCACACTGTCTTTACGAACGACCAACAAAACTGACACAATGTCCTTCTAAGCTGCGTTTGAGGAATAAGGGTATTTATTTGGGCTTGCCAACAAAGCTTATGCTATTCCGGAGGGAGTCACTTTCAAAGGCATGAACATTCGTGGGCCCTTTCCCCTACATCTCGGCTGAGTGTTTCAGACCCACCACTACCAGCACCCCACCAAGATGACAACTTAGGGTTCAGTGCTAGTTCTTTTGGAGGACACGCCTACCCAATAGTATAAGATACAGACGTTTTATTTAGAGCTGAGTAAACCACATGCCCACTGGTACATTAGTGGCATGGATATCATGGAAGTAACAACCTCTTTCTGGTCGAATTTAAAGCCCACTCCACAAGACAAACTCATGTCTGGCACCATTATCCAAATATATATATATGCATATGTATGTATATATAAAATGTATATATATAAAATAATAAAATCAGAGTAGTTAGCATGACTAGCTTCTTAATTTTTTTGTTTTACAAATTGATTAACATGTAGTAATTTTAAGTATTCACAGAGTACAGTATGGTATTTCAATACAAGTATAAAATATGTATTAATCATATCAGGGTGATTGATAGTTCCATTTCCTTATCATTACTTTGACTTTAGAGCCCTAGTGCTCCTCTCTTTTAACTATTCACAAAACCTGTAACAGACCTTGTGAACTTTAATCCCCTGTAATTTTGTAGAATACTCTAATCTACTTCTAACTGCATAGAGATACCTGTTAACTAATTTCTCACTCTTAAACTTTTCAGCCTTTAAAATGTCAGTATCGTACGTTCCAATCAAATCTGAAACATAAACTATAAATTGCACCGCATGCGCTCTACTTGGAGTTTGTGGTCCTTATTAATACATCATGTGAAAAGTAATTCATGAGCTGGAGAGATGATTCAGCAGTTCAGAGCACTGGCTGCTCCTGCAGATGAACCAGGTTTGGTTCCCAGTATCCACATGGCAGCTAACAACCATCCATCACTTCAGTTTCAGGGGATCCAAATTCCTTTTCTGATGCCATAGGTATTGCACAACACAGGTGCACTCCCATACATGCAGGCACTGCACTCATACACATAAAAAATAAAAATAGCAAATAAAAAATAGAAAAGCAACTCACAAGTTATTTTGGTCCTTTTGAGACCGGGTCTCCCTGTAGCCTCAGCTGGCCTGGAACTCACCATGTAGACCAGGCTGGCCTCAATCTCACAGTGATCCACCTACCTCTGCCTCCTGAGTGCTAGGACTAAAGGCATGTGCTACCATGCCCAGCTAGTAGTCTTCCATTTTATGTGAATGTAACACATATATGTGTTTTTCTGGAGAGGTAAATTTTTTTTCAGTATATATTTTTATTGAATTTTGTTCATTTAACTTTTATGGTCAGCTATCATTAAGATTTCCTTATTTTCCTTTGAAGTGTTTTTCTTTTTGTACTTTTGTAACCTACACTATAATTAACCATAATTATTTAAAATTTTCAGTTTTGCTTAATATAAGCAATGTATTCTCTTCTAGTATCCTCTCCAATGTTGGACTTTTGACAGGATTTACCATCAAATATCTGGCATGAAATTACTCCTGTGGACTAGGCCTCAAATCCAATCAGAGAGAAATTTGTCACCCCCATAACATCTGTTACACAATTGTAGCAGTGGACACATCTTGCCTGGTAGGTTGGTACTGTAGATTCAGGGTTCATTTCTGGGTAAAAATCCTGATGTCTTTTCTTTACCATCATCCTGAAATGCATCCTTGAGCTTTATGGAAGCCAACAGAGAGGGATCTAGCTAAATTCCAGCTTGGATTCTCTATATCTTGCAACCAACATTTATAGATTCTTCAGAAATAGGTCTTATCATCTAGTTCAGGTGAGAAACCAAGAGGAATGTCAAGAATCTATATTGTTTTGAGAGCCTCTGGAGTCTTCCTGTCCAACAACTCATAAGGAACTAGTCCAAATCTGACACTGGGATTTTGGTTTAATAACCCATGGCTTCTAGAAGCATCATTATCTAGACTAGTAGGATGCAGAGATTCTTGGGTGCTGTAGGTGCTGAGAATAAGGGACAGTTGGGTGATTTCTCTAAGCAGGACAATTATATTACCTCTCAGGGTCAGAGACTATGAAGGAAGAGGGAGTGGAATAAGCATAAGAATCAGAAGTTAGGGAAAAGGGCAGGGAAATGCTGTGTTCTGGGCATGACAGAGCTGTTATAGACATGAACTCACAACAGCTGTGCTTGCCTTCACTGGGCCTGCACAGGACTGGGTCTATCAACAGGCAGTCATGGAAGAGCCCTCAAATCCCCCCTGCTGAGCTGTTGGCTACTGATGGATTCTGGGTTGGAGAGCCATTGCTTTCAGATGTGTCCCCACTGATAAGCCTACCAGGCTCCATTGGATGGTTTCATGCTCAAAGTTATGCAAATGGCCTTTGTGAAACTCAGTGGGTCACAAAACAAGAAAAAAAAGTATGAACATGAGAAAGGGGTCTCTAGGGAGGAGGGGGTGGGCAGGGGAGGGAGGAAGATAAGAGAGGGTAGGGTGACAATAATCAGAAGGCATTAGATACATGGACACAATTGTGAAACAATCAATATAATTGAAAAAGAAAACTATGAGGGTCTGTTTCCTTACTGGGAAATGAAAATTTAAATTTGTTTTGCATTGTTTGAATATTTTGTACACCGTGGTTTTCTCTAAGTATTAATAAATAGTGCATTTCATTTTTTTAAAGAAATTACTGGGAAATGAAAAGTTTAAATTTGTTTTGCATTGTTTGAATATTTTGTACGCCGTGGTTTTCTCTAAGTATTAATAAATAGTGCATTTCATTTTTTTAAAGAAAATTAGATACTACATTCATTGTAGTTCATACTAATTAATGAAAATTCTTATACTAAATAAAAAATATCTCCAATGCTTTTGTTATGACTTAACCATGAAAATGCCTCAAGTGTTGGTCCTTTCACTGGCTGGTAATAACTGATTGAGGCATCACACCATTGTCAGCGCCCAGAAGTCCAGACACAACTGAGCCTTATTGGACATCCTCCTGATAGAGCTCCAGGCTAGATGAGGGATGCTGCTTCACTAATTTGGTCACTGGTCAATGAGAATCCCAAGGAGAGCTTTACTTATTGTAGAAGTTCTTTTATATCTCTCAAGAAGTCCTTCGACAGACTGGGTGCTTTTTATGTGATTGGTCTGTTTTAGAACAAGGAAATCCATACCCAAGAATAGTGAATAAATCAAATACTTTTTAGTACAAGTTAGTTGTTGGGTTTTCTCGTTATCACTTACTGTTCCAGAAGAAGTAGAAAAACCTGTCTCATTAATATGGACACAGTAGAAAACAGGGTGACCTGTTCTAATGACTCTTAAAATCCCGTATAAAAGCTTACATGTCATTTATCTCTGTGGGGTCTCTCATCTCTGAGTCACCCCAGTTATCTTTTTAAGTCATTAAAGCTATGTTTAGAACAAAAGCATCAGAGTTCCAAGCAGAGTTTGAAAAACATGCTGGGAAAGAAATGCCTTTCTTGGTAGGAGCAAGAGAAATAAGATAATATTCTGACAATATAAGTCTCGTTTTCCTTTGTGATGCTCTACTCTTTCCACCAGCGTACATGGTGGAGCAGAGTTGCTGCCCAGCCCACAGGATTCCTCCACTTTCTTGCTGTTCTGTCTTCTTAAATGATGAAGTGGAAGGACCTTGGTGTTTTGGAAAAGGTGAATCTCACCTAAACTTCTCAGTCTTCTGCCTACTAGCTGACCTTCATTTTCTTATTGTAGGCAATTCCCTCCTCTTTCTCATCCTCCCCCTCCACTGTCTCCTCCTTCTGCTTCTCTTTCTTTTTAAAATTTATTCTTCAGTAATTTCTTACATGCATACAATGCATTTTGATCATCTCCATCCCTACTACCCTTACGATTTCTTCCAGAACTCCCCACATACCCCTTCCAACTTCATGTCCTCCCCTCCCCTCCCCACCCTCCCCACTGAGTCTGGTCAGTGCTTCCCATATGTGCATGGGTGGAGGACTATGTTCTGCTAAACTGGTAACCTACTTTGGGTCACATTGCTGAAGAAAACTGACTCTCCCTCCTCCAGCAGCCATCAACTGCCTGAGCTCCTGAGCTAAGTAGGAGTTCATGTTCCTCCCCCATCTATGATAGAATGTTGAAAGGCTTGATATTGGGGGCTGGAGAGATGGCTGACTGGTTAAGACCACTGACTGCTCTTGCAGAGGATCCAGGTTTGGTTTCCAGCACCCACGTGGTAGCTAATGACCATCTGAAACTCCAGTTCCAGGGAATCTGAAGCCCTCTTCTGACCTCCGTGGGCACTGTACAACATGGACGCACTTACGTATATGCAGGCAATACACTCATACACATAAAAAAATAAAATAATAAAATATTTTTAAAAAGACAAAGACGATCTTGTGGAGGTCTTGTACTGGGAACCACAGCTTTGTTGAGCTTATGAGTGCTCTGGCCCTATCATATCCAAGAGACACTCTTGAACTTATTCTCCCCAAGCGTGGCTCTTACACTCTTTCTGACTCCTTTTCTGCTCTCTTTCTTGAGTCTCGTGGGGGAGAGGGCGTGCTCTAGATGTCCCCTTTATGTCTCAGCTCTGCACAGTCCTTATTTTTTGCAATCTGACCAGTTGTGAGTCTCTGTATTAAGACCATTCACTGCTACAAGAAATTTCTCTGATGAGAGTTGAAAGCTGCATTCATCTATGAGTATAAGGATTGTTGTTTAGAAGGTAACTTGATACTATGTTCAATTAGCAAAGCAATAGTCTTAGGTTCTCCCCTTGGGCCTCTGACCATTTAAGCCACAGATCCTTGGCCAGGTTTATAGTACGAGGCATGCGTTTCATCCATGGAGAAGACCTTAAATTCAATTAGAAAGCTGTTGATTACCACCATAACAGTCATACCACTATTTCACTAATGGGCATATTGCCAGTGTGAGCACTATTGCAGGTCACAGTATTCACAGCTAGGTAAGACTGTAGATGATTTTGCTCCCTCAGCAGTAGGCTATTATTTAAATGAAAATTTATATTTTTACAACCTTCAACAACTTCATGTTGCTTGATATTGTAGTTAAAATAATAAAATCTTTGATATCTGTGCTGGATAGCTTCAGGTGTCAACTTGATACACCTGGGCGGAGGGATCCTCAGTTGAGGGATTTCCTCATTGGAATGGCCTGTAGTCATGTCTATGTGATATTTTCTTGATTGTTGAGTGATGTGGGAGGACCCAGTCCACTGTGGGCAGTGCCACCCCTGGGCAGGTGACCCCGTGTTATGTAAAAAAGAAGACTGAGCACAGGTCAGGGAAGCAAGCTAGTAAGCTGAGTTTCTCCATGGTCTGTGCTTCAACTCCTGCCTCTAGGTTTCTGCCCTGACTTCCCCCAGTTATCAACTGTGATTTGGCTCATGTAAGATAAAATAAACCCTTTCCTTCTCAAATTGATTTTGGCCAGTGTTTTTATCACAGCAGCAGAAAGTAACTAAGGCAATATCTAAAGTGATATCATTAATCAAGAGGACATTGATACAAATGCTTTGTAACCCTTACTATGAATACTGGTACATTGTTCACACATGCAAAACAAAGAAACAGCTTTTCTCACAAGTTGTGCCCATTGTTACATTCTAGGATTAATCCAAGTATTTAATTCTTACTGGAAAAGGACATGGTAGATAGCCATCATTTACTTCTAGAGCAGAGGGTACAGACTTGTTAGAAGTATTGACTTGGACAATTCTCCTGACAGTTTCTCCAAGGATATAAAAACTTTCATTTCTTACCAATAACAACTGCAATCAAATTTTTATTTCAGCATTTACGCATTTAGAGGCCTCTGGGAGCCTTGACAATGCCTCTGGTGTTGGCTAAAGGCTTTTAAATTAAAGGCAGGTCCAGAGTTGGCCCCAGTTGTTTATTTAAAGCAGACTGAAAATGAATGACAGGAATGGATGTGTCAGTGGGTGCCAACTTGATTAAATCACTTGACAGTAAATAACTTGGCAAACACAATCACATGTAATGGTTGAAAGGGCAATCAGTGATGTAAGTGTTGAAAACTCAAGGACTGAGATGCCTGGTGGTAGAGTGATGGGTGTCTCCTTACTCTCTCACTAACGAAAGTGTAGACTGCACAAAAACTAAAAAGTAATTCTCTGAAGTGTTGGAGGCTGTCCCAGCAAAGTCCAAACTCAGGGAAGCTGTGATCCCTGAACACATGGATTGACCCTATCCCAATCCAGGCCAATAGTTTTTAACTTTTTAAGAAATATTTTATTTTTTATTTTATTTTATGTGTATGCGTGTATTGCCTGCATGTAGGTAAGTGCACCCATGTCGTTCAATGCCTGAGGAGGACAGAAGAGGCTATCAGATCCCCTGGAACTGGAGTTATGGACAATTGTTAGCTGTCATGTAGGTGCTGAGATTCAAACCCTGGTCTTCTGCAAGAATAACAGTGTTCTTAATTGCTGAGCCATCTCTCCAGCTCCTCCAGTTCAATATTTTAATGGCCCTCTTTCTGCCCTAAGCACATGCCCCAGGCCTTGTTACTAAAGGGAATAGGGCTTAGTCAGAAAGCTCTAGTCACTGAGTCACAAGGTAAGAGAACAAACAGAGCCAAGGGGCTACAAGAGCAGTAAGAAATGAATCTCTCTTCTTTTCTTCACAGCATACATATTGCTTATTGTGTGTGTATGTACATATTACATATTATATATATTGCTTATTTTGTTTTTTGAGATAGGGCTAG
Source organism: Nannospalax galili (assembly GCF_000622305.1). NCBI lineage: Eukaryota > Metazoa > Chordata > Mammalia > Rodentia > Spalacidae > Nannospalax > Nannospalax galili. The sequence continues at coordinate 222,317 of NW_008340939.1, forward strand.
AACCCCCCTATGTAGACCAGGCTGGCCTCAGTCTCACAGAGAGCTGCCTGCCTCTGTCTCCCAAGTGCTGGGATTAAAATCTTGTATTACCATGCTCAGCTACACCTTTTACCTTTTTGGCAAACATCATTTACAATAACATAATATTTATGGCAATAACTAGTGCTTTAGATACTGATTTGACTGTTAAACATTTATTAACATGCTATAAAATGTTGTTTCTTGAAGGCAACAAGTAACAGTACAAAGTTCAAAGCTGGGGTTGGAGAATAGTTCAGCAGTTAAGAGCACTTGCTGAGCAATCAAGAGGCCTGGTTTGGACCCTAGCGCCCTCAAAACAAGCCAGACATCCTGTGTATACCTATCACTCAGGGGTGGGTGGAGACAGGAGAATTGCTGGGTCTCGGTGGCTTCCAGCCTAGTCAAGAAAATGTAGGGAGAGACTCTGACTCAAAAGAATAGGTGGTAACGGAGGACACTCCATGCTTTCTTCTGGCCTCCATTTCAACATTCCAGCACACACACATGTACATACCCCCCCAACACACACACAAAGTCAGTAATAAATCTTTAAAAATTCGAAGCCTATCTAATGTTTGTGAATGTATCTGTGTCTAAATCTAAGAGTAATTATGGTACTAAGAGTAGTAGCCCAGTGCTGGGTGCCACATCGCAATCTTAGCCGTGACAACGTCATAAACTCTTGAACCCTGCTCCAGGTCACTTACAACACCTGTATGAAAAACTAAGCTACTGAGTTTAGTGTCTTTACTCACTCCGGATGCAAGAGGAAGAGGAGCCGGAGTCCGTTCAGCTTTCTAAATAGTTACTCGGCATTTGTGTGATGCACGCATCTCACCTACTGAAGTTCCTCCATATTTAAGTGGATTGACTTCCTTTAGGCTTTTGGCTGTCTCAGCAGGTTGAATTTAATTCCATAGTGGGAAATCAATAAGGTCTGAAGTAGAGAAATTACACCAGAAAGAGCTTTTCTACTGTTCTATCAGACAATTTATATGGGGTGTTTAGTAGTCAAGGGTTGTGCTAGTCTGAACTGTGCTGTTGTTAACAGTTACATTTAGTGCATGTAGGCTCCAAATGGCTGGTGTTGCCTTAAGCTGAGCTGAGGTTGAGGTGCCTAAAGGCTTTCTTCAGAGATTTAGTTGTGCTGACACTGGTTTCACCTCTGAGAGAAGCTCTTCAGGTCTTCACCTCTCCCAATGGCACCCACAAGGTGCCAGGTAAACTGGGGCCAGGAAGCTTAGAGAGCGCAGTTTCCTGCTGTCTTGATTATCCAAAATTTAGACTGATCTTGTGTGTTTAATGAAGTATTCCTATTTCTCCCCTTTATGGAGGTCTCATGTTAATTTGAAGCTGTAGTATTTCTAATGCATGAAAGGTGTTTCTGCCTCTCCTTCAGTAGTGGGGATTCACTATGCCCTCATCCAGGGGTAGAGGATTGTCTTTCTCCCGATTTTTTTCAAGTTATAATGGATTAGCTGATTTCTTTTACTGACTCTCTTCATGGTGACGGGTACCTCTTCCTCCCGCAGATGAGCCAGTCCCAGACCCTCTTGTCTCCTTTACATTTGAAGGAGCCCAGGCCTCACTGCAATTCATGGTAATTTGTTGTTTTCTGCCCATAGTCCTTTGGTGTCTTTAAGAAACATAACTTAGCAACTTAGCAGTTATTATGACTTTTTCTTAACTGTTTAATTAGAATATATATATATATATTACACAAAAGCATAATGTTAGCTTTTCATTACAAGCATGTTAGGTAATGGGTGGTTCTTTTCAATATTATTTAATGAGTAATGTGAGCACTCTTTGTTTACATGTAGCTGATGTGTAGGAATATGATTTTTTTATATTAAATTAAGTAGGCTTGCTAAATTCACATGGTTCTAATGGATTTTTTTTCATGGAATATCTGGGTATTCAGTTGTTAGTTTGCAAATTGCTTTTTCCTTTACAAGTTTTGGAGCACCAGCTCCCTTGTCTGGATCTATTAAGAAGGCTGAAAAGTCCTTTTGTATATGACAGATAACCCATTGGTGACACGGGAACATTTTAATTTCATGGAAAATTTTTACATATTTCACAACTAAGCATGAATTTATTTTGTAGAATTTTTCTCAAGCTTCTAGATAAGATTTTGGAAGTGGCTTTTCTGGTTTTCATACATAGGTTTCGTACATAAGTTTTCATCCTAGTGTATAAGTGTACTTAGAACATATCACCCAGGCCCTATATTATCTTTCTCCTCTTCCCATATCTCTCTTTTTATAAAAGGGGGAAGGAGTTTTGCCTCTCCTTTCAAGTTGTCTGTCTGTGTAGTGTGTGTGTGTGTGTGTGTGTGTGTGTGTGTGTGTGTGTGATTTTATGTATCTATATGAGTCTAAGAAAATGTGATACTTGTCTTTCTGAGACTGACTTGATTTGTTTAATAAGATTATCTCCAATCATTTCCACTGTCCTGCAAATAACATGACTTCATCCTTCATGGCTGTATATGCAAATCACATCTACTTCATTAGTTTCTACTTTTAATTTTATGATGTCTACATACATTGGATTAACTATCTTTTTGTCTAAACTCTTGAGATGATGACCTAGATCATTGATTTTTTATGCTTTATTATATCCTAATTACATATCTAATGCTGTATCTTTTCAAATCATTATTTAGATATATCTACATATTTGATACATGTTTCTTCATAATTATTTGTTAAATGTTTGCTGACTTCTGTTTGATTACTTCTTATAAGCAATATTTCTTTAGATGTGTATTAACTAAAATACCTTTTGATATTGATTTCTTATTTTTCTTTGTAGGAAGCACGCTCAGAATTATTACTCTTGGCCAGTGTTTGAAAATTTTCTTACTTGAATATCATATACATGATTTTGTAAATGTTTTTTGTGCGTTGGAAATAATAGATATTTCACACTATGCAATTTCAACTGGAACAAGTTTCTAAGTAGCGATGTTCAAAATTTAAAAATAACATTTCTTGCTTTTCATCTTCCCCCCTTAACTTCCGTTTACTAAAGATGATGGTTTAAAATCTCCCAGCATAACTATGAATTTATTTATTTCTCTTTTTAGTTCTGTTAAGATGTGCATATTTTCAAACAATTTGTCAGCTGTAACATGTTTGAAGACTTTTTCATTGTGTATATAATAACTGACATTTTAACAAGCAATGGGAATCATTGGCTTCAGCACTATGGAAATATTAAGGACTTTAACCAAGTTAGTTTTACCGGGAAATTGAAAACTAAAAGTTAATTGCAGTACATTTGTAAGAGAATGAGAGGAGACATATGGAGACAGAAACTGTAAACCGATAACTGTGGTCAAGATATTTTTTTTAAACAGGACACAGAAATGTAATGCTTGCCAGAGAAGTGTTACATCAAAAGAGGCTACTGTGGTGCTTGCTCCTATGTGCGCGTGTGTGTGTGTGTGTGTGTGTGTGTGTGTGCATGTCTGTGTGTGATTTAAAGGGGAATTCTTATAATACACTTGTATGAAAATGAGCTGATGTAGCAGAGAGACTTGGCAGTAGAGGACAGCGGGGTACTAACCTCAAGAGCAGATGTCCACAGAATCTGAGCTTGGCATACAATGGCCAACCGCTTTCTCATTTCTTTATGAGGAAAAGAAGAGACAATAGACATATGTGTGATTAAATAAGCCAACTTTTTGATGGAAACCAAGAAAATGGAAACTTTTTAAACTTTTTGTTTTACTTTTCCACACACAAGAAGAATGTGTGTCATCCTAGTATGAGGCCAGTCAGGAATACTGAGGTTAAAGATACAGAGACTTTGTAAAGTACATCCATGAGACAATGGGGAATAGGTAACTAGAAAGAAGGAGGAGGATGGTAAGTCTTCAGTGACAAGGTCCTGGAAGGTAGTTGGGGAGCAAAATGAGGTAGTTCATGTCCTTCAAAGGGCATATCCTGCCTGGGTTGTGGGGGAGGGATTACATTCTAGATCAACAGGCAGGGCATGAGGTCTCCTTGTTTCTTAATGAAAGTTTTCCTTATCTACTGCTTAGAACACAGGGGTCATCAAACGCATGCCTCAATTTAGTGCAATTTGTTCTCCACGGATTTTGTGACTACCTTGTATTTTCTACAGAAGTTGGATTCATTCTCCATCCTGCTTCTCAGACTGGAAAGCCTTGCCTTTTGTTGCTGTTATTTGCAAATTTGTTTCAGTAGGAAGCTCAGAAGGATTAAGCAGACAATTTTAACAATTGTCCCTTTCAGTCAGAAGGAAAGGAGATGACTAGTTGACCAGCTACCTAAGGAGAGAATTCCTACTTTGTGAAAAGATACCCATTTTCTCACAGAAACATTTCACAGGGTACCATCTTTTCTCTACTTTGAACTTTCTCGTGTCCTTTTCAGCAAACCTGTAAATACCAGTGTAATTGTTTCCTGGAGCAGGAATTCATGGACTCAATCAATTCTCCTTTCAAGCTCTTCCTTGGGGTTCAGGGTCATCTAAAAGTCAACTCTCCGTGATGAAAGAGCTCTATTTTTGTTCTAACTTAAAACGTCTGAAAAACTAATTTATCTGATAGATTAAACTGACAGACAAAACCACCCTAGGCACAGTCATTTCACATAGTGCAACAGATTTTCAAAGGAAAACGGCTTTTACTTCAACATGGTATCCTCAAGAGAACTGGATACTATGTGTCTATTAAGTCCTTCATGCACCATTAATTCCCAAGCAAGAAGGTGACAAGTCTCACCATAAAACTAGTTTCTAGTACACATAAGGCAAAACAGAGTTGAGATTATGTTTCACTTAAACACAGACTATAGGGATGGGTAAAAACAAAATACTAAATTTGCATGCAAATCCACGTTGATAAGTACATATTCTATGAAGAGGCTGCTGAGGATGGAGGTTCAAGCATGGCTTCCCATGTTTTCCACCCTAGTCAAAAAGTCTACCTGACGCATGACATTTGGAGTCTATAATGAGAAACTTATGCATGTATTTTACAACTCTAGTGTGTATATTCAGATGTGAGCAAGGGTATTCTTCATAGTCTCCATTCACAGTTATCTCTTCTCCTTTAGGAATTGCCTAGGTATAGTTTTCATTTTGGACTGAGTTAGAGATAACCTGTTGGAGGAACATGTCTGATTTATGAGAGCCTATATCATTGCCTGGTTCTCAGTCCCTGCTCATCCTACAAAGAAGTCTGTTGATAGCAGTGCTTGGGGCACACAGCCTGAGAGCAAAACAGGGAAGAAAGCCAAAGTGTTGTTTTGTGTTTGTTTTGGTCTTTTTTGAGATAGGACCTTCCTTAACCTCAGCTGGCCTCATTCTCACAGAGAGCTGCCTGCCTCTGCCTTCTGAGTGCTGGGATTAAAGGCCTGCACCACCCAACCTGGCCAAGGTCCAAGTTTTCGATGACTACATGGACATCATCCTTTAGTTGGGGTTTAAAAGATGAATGACAACAGGAAAACTATCAGGATTAGTCTAAGCAACAAATCTCTTCTGTATTCTGTCCTTGAGATGTTATATTTTTAAGGGACAGTAAAAAAAATCAACAAGACAAAAAATAATATTAATGAAATTCAGTTAAAGATTGTTCTTCTTCTACAACATTGTAAAAGGTGAAACCAAATCCAATGCCCAAATGATTAAAAGTCTTTCAAGGAAAATCCACATATTTCCTATTTTACATCCGTGTATTCAGGCTACAAATGAGGCAGATGATAATTAAGATCAAGAGGATATTTTTTTCTTCTAGTCAATTCTTTATGTAATGGTTGCTTGTTAAAATATAAGAAAGAAAATAGTTTCTGTCACTGAGTTAATTGGAATCAACTTTATATGGAAAAACATAGAGTAAATAAAAAATTAAATTGTGCAGTTTCTTACCCACTTCTCATCTATATATGAGAGTTCGTTGGGTGGGGCACCGGGGTATGTGTGGATAGGGGAAGGGATTTAAATACCATCAAGTTATATTGTTTGAAAATTGCAAAAATTCAAACAATAAGGAATACTACCCTAGTCAAGGAACTACTGGCAACAGATTACTGCTGGATGAAGGATAGATTTTCTTTAAGGGAGTAACTCTAGACAGACTGACTAGACTCCAGTGGGCGAACTTGCATTGAGAGACATCTGGGTACAAATATTGACCAGTTAAGACTTAACATATATAACAAAATGCATGAAGTCTTGTGGGGGACAGATATGGGGGAGCGAGGATGGCAGGGTGGTCTAAATTTAGTTAATGTTTGTTACATGAAATGCAAAAAAAAACCTCAATAAAATATTTTTTTAAAAAAATACAGCAAGAAGACTTAATTTGTGGAAAATTGGTAAAAAGTAATATAAATTCACAAACCCTCATTCTTGAGCTTTTACTCCTGTTATCAAGTAAGTATTTTGTATTTCAGTCCTTCCATCTCTCTAGTACCAGCTGTTCCAAAGTTGCCAAAGGCATCCACATATTTACTGATGATGCTCACAAAACACATTACCCTAGGAGGGAAAATGCATGCCAAATTGGCAGAAGGAACTTTTTTTTTTTTCTGTAGGATCCTTACATAGTGTTACACACTACCATATAGCAAAATAAATAACACAGTGAATCTCATATTAGGTAACTTGAGACAACTGAGAGATGAGTTATAAGAGTCAAGTAGTGTTCTAGCTATTGTGACATGAACAGCCTTGCAAGTCTCAAAGCATTTCATCATACTACGTAAGTGTATTTGAAGCACTGTTGTTCAATATTCAGTTCCATCTGAGATATTTGAGATGGAGAGGATCTTTAATGGTCTGTGTCTTAGCAATTTGTTTCTGAAGATGCATTACAGTCCACTGATGATTGTGTGGAACTGAGTTCCTGTTACATGAAATGCGAAGCAGCTCTTGACTGACACTGGATTATAAACATTGAGACTACATGAATACCTTACATCATGTAATTTGGTTATACATTTGCTCAATTATCAGTATGTCAGCAAAGATTGATTGAGGAGTATGATGGTTAATTTTAACTATCAACTTGACTAGTTGAGGGGACAGTCTGAAAGCTGTAAAAACATTATGAATGATTGCGTGTATGAGGCTGATGCTGCAGCAGACTGTTCTGTGAGATAGTGAACTAAGTGGGAAAGATCCTCCCTCACCTGAGTTGGCACCACCCAGTAGGCTACGTGTATAGTTAGAAGAGAAAGGTTGAGAAAAGGCAAATTTGCTTGTATTTTTCCTAGAGCTGGGCCATCCTCCTGTGCTTCAACATCAGAACTCCATGTTCTCCAGTCTTTGGATTCTGAAGTTTGCACAAGAATCTACTCTTTCTGCCATAGGCTCACATGAGCAAGCCTCTAGTGGCTTGGAAACCTCTACTTCCCTGTAATCATGAACCATCCCTGGCTCTTACAATGTTTCCATCTCCTCTTCTGCAATGGTCCCTGAGCTGTGGGTGGGTGAGGTTCCATATAGAAGTCCCGTCCTACTTGGGTAAAAAGACCTGAATGAATAGAACTCGGCATGTATGCCAGAGTGCATAGGGTTCAGTGGGGGGATGGGGGAAGCATGGATGGGGGTGTGGGAAATGTGTGAAATTTTGAAAGCCCAATAATTTTTTAAAAAAAGAATTTACTCTTCTGATTTTAAAGAATGCTAGTCACCTCAGAGTAGCATTTATACTGCTATCTTCCCTGGTTCTGGGGATGTGGACATGAGCTGGGCCAAGTCACTGGCTTCTGTGATTCTCCAACTAGATGGTCTATTGTAGGGTCAGTAATCACACAAGTCAATGTCCCATTGATTCTGTTCTACTGGAGAGCTCTGACTGATGGAATAACTTCTGTGAAGCACAGGATTACAGGCACTCAAGGAAGCTATGAATCCTTCACAATGGTTAACATCTAGCATAAACTTACAACCAAGACTTTATTAGTTACTTTTCTTGTAGATGTTGTAAAATACTTGACAGAAGCTACTTAAAGAAGAAAGAGTTTATTCTGACTCATAGTTTGAGCACACAGTCTATCATGGTGGGGAAAGCACAGCAACAGGAACATGGGGCATCAGGTCACCTGGCATCCACAGCCAGGAAGCACAGAGGGATGCTGGTCCTTAGTCTGTTTGCAGTTCAGGATCTCAGTCCAGGGGGTGCTGTCACCCACATTTAGGGTGGGTCTTTCTAGCTCAGTTATGCCAATCTAGAAACTCCTTCACATACATACCCAGAGGTTTGTCTCTTAGTTGATAATAGATCCCATCAAGTTGACACTGTTAACCATCACATGAGCTTGCTAATTAAATAGAGTAACAAATATCTTTTACGTTAATATTTTTTCAAAAACATTAGATTATTTCTAATGTGTAATCTGATTATCCTGATCTATACAAATTTTACTCCTTGCTAAATATTTAAACTCATATTCAGTGTCACCTTTTATCAGCCTTCTTCGTCTGTTTCTCATCGTATCAGGGTGTGAAAGCTGAAACACATTTTTAAAAAAATTTTATTTATGTATTTTTTAATTTTATGTGTATTCATGTATTGCCTGCATGTAGGTAAATGTACCCGTGTCATGCAATGCCCATGGAGGTCAGAACAGACTGACAGATCTCCTGGGACTAAGAGTTACGGACAGTTGTTAGCTGCCATGTGGGTGATGGGATTCGAACCTGGGTCTTCTGTAGGAACAACCAGTGTTCTTAACAGCTGAGCCATCTCCCCAGGCCCCAAAGCTGAAATATATTTTATAAGCTTAAAAGGAATTTGAATGAAACACTCCGTGAAACCATAACAAAAATACAACAAAATGAAAAAAAATGTGTCTGTTTTTCCCCTTCACCCAAGCCATTTTCTTTCTTTTTCAGACATACCTCCTTTGTAATTCACTAATTTCCTGGGGCCACATGCATCATCACTAGTCTATCATGTTGTTTTCTTATTTTGCTTTGAAGAACCTTTTTTTTTTCCTGAATTTAAGTATGTGACTTACTCATAATTAAAACCTTACGAAACACAGAAAAGTAGAAGAAAGTTCTTAACTTCTTGAGACAATAGATCATATAGAAATATCATCAGCAAAGCCAAGTAAATTTGGAGCTGGGATGTTATTGTATCAAAAAAGTCAGATTTAGCAGATATAAATACAGGATACCCAGTTAAATGTCAATTAAACAAGAAATAATACTTCCTTTGTATAAGTATATACAATGCAAATATTTCATAAATTGCATAGTTAGAATAACAACTTTCATCATGTATATGAGATTTAAACTTGTGTTTTATTTTTAACTTGGCAGTTTTATGACACAGTGAAAACACAGTACTTATTTGAATATTTTATTTTATATTCAACCAAAGTTATAATTATAGTCACACTGTTAGTGCAGCTTTCTTCAAATGAATCTCATGTTGAATATTATTTTTTTAGAGTAATTTTCGTTAGAAAATTTTATGAAGGTGTAACAGGGCATAGCTTTATCTTTTACTCTCCAAGATTAAACAGCTCATGAATAGATTTTACATACTTAACGATTGGATCGATTCTTGGGAGATCTTTTCTTTGCCTTTTGTTATTTAAACTGTCTTATCCTAAAGCAAAGATAATGCTGTCCTCCAAGTCCACTTTCTTTGCTCAAAAGGTCATCTGATCGATGGCTCATTGCTGTATGCTAGCCAACGTCACTGTCATGTGCCTTTATTTAGGAAAACTTGTATCTTTTACAAATGTTCAGCTTTACTTAAAAATTAATTTGCTTTCTTCTTGGCACTTTAGCACTCTGTAATAAACAAGAGATTGGTGAACAAAGATGTCATTTAAATGAACAAGGAAGATTGTTTTAATCAAAGAAAACTGGGGAAGGGATGAATGTTGTGAAAGGAGAGGCCCGTGGTATTCCTTTCCCTTGGCATTGTGACTTTTGCTTTTTTCAAACCTTCACAATAGTCTAGCTTTAAATTTTTATAATAATTAAAAATAACCTTACCCTCTAAAAAGTCCCCTGCATGCTGTCATCATTGACAAATTGAGGACCCTTCAGAAATTCTCTAAGCATGCTCAAGAGTGTCTGTGTTTGTGTGTGTGTGTGTGTGTGTGTGTGTGTGTGTGTGTGTAGTGTGTTTCTGGGAGTATACATGTATTAATTAGATGTGTATAATTAGATATATGTGTTTTTATCATATGTCCAAGCGTATGCATGCACAAAAGATATCCTCCCATATATACAGATCTATATTTTATTTTCTTCACTAAGCAGCATATTGTAGAAATTATTTCCTGTCAGTCATAAAAGTTATTCTTCTAAACTGATGATACCGTCCATAGGGATATACCATCACTTTGTGAAACAGTTCCTTGGAACTTGGCTTGTGTCTTCATCCTCCTATAAAATGAACACCCTGCAAGGCATGCTAGGTCTTTGACTGCCCACAGCACTTTCATTAGGAGCAAAGCCTCAGCTTTTTGGCTTCTTTATGTATTTGGCATATGGCTTCCATACTCAAGGTCACTTTGCCATTTCCAACTACCATGCTTAAATTTCAAGACCAAATAATAATAACAATAATGATGATGATGATGACGAAAGAAGGAAACAAAGAGATCCCATCCAGCAGAGTAAGAAAGTTTTTAATGGGAATCTATGCCGTTGACATAAGCTTTCCATTTGTTGGTTATTTCCGGGAACTTTTTCACATTGCCACACTTAGTTTCTGGGTATGTTGGGAAATGTAGTTTTCATTACAGATGGGTGTGCTTATATGTTAGTGAGACTGGGTGGACAGTCACTGCACAGGCACATCGAGACAGTCTGTGTGGACTTCAAAGCTCGATGGCCATTTCATAAGGATGCCAGTTTCCTTGGATATCATATCTTATCCATGAATGTTATCTTTAAGATATGGCAACTTGTAGGGAGGAATGTAACATTTCAGAAAATTTTGTTTGAATTTCTTTTTTTGAAGAGGAGACTAGCTAACTATGATGTTAGTTGGTAGTTATTTGCATGACCCTTAGTTTATATTTTCAACACATTTCCTTTTGGTATGCTGATCTGCTTATTAATAGAAGTTCAAATAGATATTGTTACAGTTACCTCTAGTTGTCAACTTGGAGTACCTGAGATGAGGGAACCTCAACTGAGGAATTCTCTCTCTCAGATTGGCCCATGACTGTATCTGTGAGGCATTTTCTTGACTGATTGATGTAGGAGGAACTAGACTACTGTGAGCAGTGCCATCTCTAAACATGTGGACTTGGACTGCCTAAGAACAGTAGCTAAAAACCAGGTTTACTGGCACTTGCCTTTAATCTTAGCACTTAGGAGGCAAGAGGCAGGCAGAATTCTGAAAGACCGAGACCAGCCTGGTCTATACAGTGAGTTCCAGGCCAGCTGGAGCTATAGGAAGATTCTGTCTCAAAACAGTAAACAAAAACACACACACACACACACACACACACAGAGAGAGAGAGAGAGAGAGAGAGAGAGAGAGAGAGAGAGAGAGAGAAAGTAGATGAACATCAACCTGAAGCAAGCCCGTAAGTAGGATTCTTCCATGGTCTCAGCTCCTGCCTGCAGGTCTCTGCCTTGAGATTCTGCCCTGGCCTGCCTCAATGATGTACTATAACCTAGAAGCTAAAATAAACTCTATTCTCCACAACTGCTTTTGGTCATGGTGTTTATCATAGCAACAGAGAAGCAAACTAGCACACAGATGAAGGAGACATGTGTCATGCGCTGCAAGTGCCAGATTGCTCTTTTCTTATTTTAATGGGGTTTAATTAGGGTTTAGCTTGTTTTACTGAGTGTTTTCTTTTACATTAGTACTTTCTGTAATCTGGTTAAGAAATTTTCACTTGTCTCAAAGTCGCATGTTTTCTTCTAACTTTACGTCTTAAGTTTAGGCTTAAGAACCCATCTCAAGAAAATTTTGTACACGGTGTGAGGCAGGGATCGAGGTCTGTGTTATTATTGTGGTTATTTTCTAACAGATACCCACTAGTTTAGCATCACTTATTACCAGGTGTTACTTCGCCACTAGATTGTTTTCATACTTGTGTTGAAATATACTGTATAAAGATTTATTTCTGGACTATCTGCATTAATCAATATATTTATATTTGTGCCAATATTACTTTCTTCTAATGAGTACAGATTTTTATATTGCTTTAAACAAAATAATATACTGAAGTTTTGCTCCTTTTAAAATAGGTTTGTGAATTTTAAGTTTTTAAAAATTATGAAAAGTATCCAGATAGCCAATTACTAAAAAAAAGTTATATTTTGAAAGTAATTTTACTTTGTATATATATATTTGTGAGTGTGTGTGTGTGTGTGTGTGTGTGCACATATGTGCACATGTTCAGGCTGGATGACAGCTTCAGGTGTTGTCCACAGGCATCTCTCACCTTTTATTAAGACAAAGACTCACATTGGCTTAGAGATTGCCAATTATGCAAGGCTGGCTGACCATTGAGCTCCAGGGATCCACCAGTGTCTGCCTCCTCAGGGCTGGTGTCACAGGGGTAAGTCACAAATCCTGGTTTCTTCATGTGGACTCTTGGGATCTAGTTCAGGTCCTTAGACTTGACAGGCAAGCACTTTACTGATAGCTGTCTCCCTGCTTCTGATTTTTTTGGTACCACAGAATCCAGCCTTCTAACCCATAAGCATTTTATGTTTTTAACATTTCTCAACATCAATTTTTAGTTTTTAGTATATGATATTTTATACTTTTCATTTAATTTGCTTCTGGTTTTGTGAATGAATTTGCAGCTTTTATTCACAGCATTTTTTATATAATTTTACTTCTTATTTTTAGTATACAGGAAAATAGTTGATTTTGGTATATTGAAAACTGTACCAAGTGACTTATTGAATTCATTTATTAAAACTATTTTGAGATACTTATTAATAATTTCTATACAAACAAAAGTATCAATTTATAATAGTATTTTCCTTAATATTTATGTTTCTATGTTTTAGCATGTTGTCGAATGCTTCCAATATTATACTAATTATAAAAGACAGAGGAAATATTTGTGATATGTTCTGATGATTCAGGGAACCCTCTTATTATCTCACTGCTCTGAAGCTAGCTGACTTACTTTCTTATATTTTTTAAAATTTTTTATTGAGCTTTTATAATTTCATACACTAGTTCTTAATCAAATTTAGAACCCCTTCCCCATCTATGTCCCCCAGCCTACCACTGGACTTCATGTATTCTGCCATACATGTTAACCTCTATCTAGTCAAGCATTTGTTCCCAGATGTCCTTCAGTGTAATTTTGTCCAGTGTATTCTAGTCAGCCCATCCAGAGATTATAAGCATACTTTCCCTCTCAGTAGCAATCATTCTCTAATAGTTCTCAGTCTAGTGCCAGCCCATCAACCATTTCTCTGCTCCCCTCTGGGCACTTGTTTAATTGTGTTAACATGGGTCCCGTGCTCCATGCCACCATTGCCACAAGTTCACACGTGCAAGCTTCCAGTGGCCTGAAAGCCTCTGCTTCCTTGTGTTCATGAACCAGCTCTGGTTCTTACAATTTTTCTGCCCCTTCTTCCACAATGGTTCCCAAGCACTAGGTGGGTAAGGTTCAACATAGGAGTCCTATCCAGGGATACATACTTTAAAGTCTCTTATTCTTTAAAACTTGGCCAGCTACGGCCTTCTCTGTGTATCACACTTTGTTGTATAAGGAAGTTTCACTGGTGAGTGTTGAGGTATGCATTAGTCTTCTCACTACCCCTTGTTCCACTATATTCCATGAGCTTTGCATGTAGAGATTCAACTGTAGATATGTCACCTAGGACTGGGCATGTCTCAGACTTATATTCTCTGTGTCTGACCAGTTGTGGAATTCTGCAGTAGCCTCCAGCTGTTGCAAAAAGAAGCTTCTCCAATAAGGGGTGTACATTGTGCGTGTCTGTAAACATAAGAATCCATATTTAGCATATGGTAAGAAATTTCATTTGTCTAGAGATATGACAGAGATAGGGTTTTCTATAGGATCCGTGTCCTCTCCAGCCATGTGTATTTGGCTGAGTTTACAGTGCCACCCATGAGTTCCTTCCCATTGAGAGGGAACTCATGCCCCTCAGGTAACAGTACCACCATTGCACCAATAGATATAGTTTGCCATGCTAGTCGTGATAGTTATTAGGCTTTAGGGCTAGGTTGGACCATTGATTGATTTTTCTCCCTTAGCAGTTTGCATACTATTATCCAGCATTATGAGAGCTAAACTTCAGGTAGAAGGCTTCCAAGTCGATTGAAATTAAAGCTTCTTTTGTTTCCTAATACACTGACAAACTGTGTTTTGTGACCTTGTGTTGAATTACTAAATAATGTTTCTTCCTTTATTGAAATTATGATTTATTTTAAAAACTTAAAGTAGTGGATTTCTTTGACTGATTTTTGTATGTTAAACTAAACCTGTTTTCCTAGAATCAATTCAACTATATGTGGGTATATACGTGTGGGTGTGTATTCTATATTTAGCCAGATTATGAGCCTGATATGATATGTATCACTTTAGTTATTAATTTAAATATCACTTCTGTTTGAGATTTAAGCTTTTTAACTTGTCAGCTTTCCATTCATGTTTGCATTTTTCTTTTTGTTTTCAAGGTAGGTCTCCCGTGGCCCACGATGGCTTCAAACTATATACTTGAGGATGACTGAGCCTCTGATCCTGCTGCATCCACTTTTTGAGTGCTGGGATCACAACTGCACACCACCATGCCCTGTTTATGCCCTGCTTGGTACTGAACCCAGGGCTCCATGGATGCTAGTCAAGCACTCCAATGACTGAGCTACAGTCCCAGCCCACATTTGTTTATTTTTATATGAAAGCTTCCAGGTTTACACAATCAATTTTCTCATTAAACTACTTCTAAGAGTTGTGACAGATATATTTCCAATATTATGCTTTTCCTTTTAATGTCTGTAGTTCTAGAACTTTATTATTTAGGGGTTAATAAATTTGTGATTTTTCTCTGTGATATTTTACATCTCTTACCTGCTTTGGGTGAACACAGTTGTTTTAAGGCTGTGCTGATCTGTTTACTAATTTTTAGTCTTTTACTTTAATTCATTTGGATTTTATTATAATTCCAAATTTTATTTAGAAAATACATTTCTATAGCAATACAATTGATCTTATTAAATTTTAGTTTGGACAGTACGGTTTGAAAAGTCCTAGCATCATGGAATGCCATTATTATACAAACTTAACTTTTTTAAAAAAGTCTTAAATGTATTATATTTTATATTGTTTTAAATTTTTTATTAAACTTTTATGTACTTAATGCAATAGATTTGGATGATGTTTAGACTCCTTTCCTACCTGACCGCTTTCAGGGTCCCGCTGCCCAGTTTCAGGTACACTGTCATACCTATCCAGTCAAATTTGTGTTTCCAAATATCCTTTGCTGTGGGTGGATCCACTGGAAACACCCCTTATCTAGCATCACACCCTTAAGGGAAACAGACTCTCACTCTCCCAGCAGTTATCAGTTGCCAGTAGTTCCTCAGCTACTGTTGCGGCTTCCTACCTACTTTCTTCACTTTTATGCTGGGTTTTTGCCTGACTTGAACTTGAATGGCTCTTCTACATGTTGTCACTATTGTGGTAAGTTCATGGAGCAACTTCCCAGAACCTGGAAAACTCTGCTTCCTGTGGACCTCTATCACTTCTGGTTCTTACAATTTCTGCCCCTTCTGCAATGATTCCTGAGCCTTGGGTGGCAGAGGTTTGACACGGGTGTCCTGTTCAAGGATAAAGAATCCTTAGTCTCTTATTCTCTGCACTTTGGCTAGTTGTGACTTTCAGTGTTAATCATCATCTGTGAGGAAGCCTCTCCAGTGCGAGTTGAGAGACATATTAATATTCCTTCTGTCCCTGTTCCACTCTGATTGCATTGAAGATGTGTCACTTCAGACTGAGCACTTTACAAACACTTTTGGTTTGACAAGTTGAGGAAATTCATAGTAGTCTCCATCTGTTGGAAAAAGTCGCTTCTTTGATGAGTGGTAAGAGGTACACTTGTCTAAAAATATAAGGATATGTATTTATAATATAGTAGGAAATTATGTTGGCCAGGGATGTGACAAAAGTAAATTTTTCTCTAGGGTCTATGCATCTCCAGAAATTTGTATTTGCCTATGTTTACACTGTCCCCGTGAGTTCTTTCCCATTAAGTGGGCCTTAAGTCCAATTAGACAGATGTTGGTTACACCCAAGATAAAAGTGTCATGAGTGCACCAATATAGATTATTTCCTGGCCTGGTCATTGATATGGCTTGTAGACTTCATAGTTGGGTAGGAACATTGATTGGTTTTCTCCCTTGGCAGATTGCATAGTATCTTCTGATACTATGCAAGTTACTCATCCATGAGAGGCTTCCAGATCAGTTCCAGCTCCATTGGTCCAAGTCCTGTGTCTGAAATACATCCTGTCTTCAGCAATAGTCTTACCTTCAAGTTCTGGGAGGCAATCAAGGGCTGGAGAAATAGACTACATAATTTTGTGAGTCTTTTGGACTATGTTGATCAACAGCTCAAAGGGAGGTGCAATATAATGTCACCTCCCTTCGAGTGACATTTTATTTTTAGACACAACAAAGCCCATACAAGTTAACCATTATTATTTGTTAACCTGGACTGAGAGTTGTTTATGAAAATTTAAGATGAGAAATTCCATTACATTCTATCTCCCCTTCCCAGGACCTCCTCCCCTGCCCCATAGCCCCTTTAGTTTCCTGATCTTTAAGGATTTTCTAATTGAAACACACCTATCTAGCAGTGGAAAGCTAGCAACCCCTTATGTGAGAGAACATGCTACATTTGTCTTTCTGGGTTTAGGTTACCTCACTCAGGATGATTATTTCCAGTTCCATTCATTTACCTGAGAATTTCATGTTTCTTAACAACCAAATAACATTCTATTGTGTAAATGTACCATACTTTCATTATCCATTCATTCATCAGTTGGTAGACATCTAGGTTGTTTCCATTTCCTGGCTATTGTGAATAGAGCAGCAATAAACATGGATGGACAGGTGTCTCTGTAGCAGGCTACAGAATCCTTTGGGTATATACCCAAGAATGGTGTGGCTGGATCATGTGCAATATCTAGTCTTTGCTCTCTGAGAAACCTCCACATTGATTTCCATAGAGGTGACATTGTTTATACTCCCATCAGCCATGAATAAGTCTTCCCCTTCCCTGACATCCTCACCCACATTTGTCATTGTTTTCTGGGTCTTAGCCATTCTGTGTGGGGTAAGATGGAATCTCAGAGTAGTTTTCATTTTCATTTCCCTGATGGCTAAATTGTTGAACATTTAAAAACTGTTTTTGGCCATTTGTGTTTCATCACTTGAGAACTCTGTTTAGTTCCTTGTCACTATTCTAATTGGTACGTTTCATTTTTGGATGTTTAGTTTTTTGAAACTACAGTGATATAAGTGGGAATGGGGAATAACAGGACAGGTTTAGTGGGGTGGAGGATGGGAGGATTGGGATAGAAGAGGGAAAAAGAGGAGGGATAACTGACACTAAAAGCCCTTTGAAAGAGTCATATGGAAGCCTATTGCAGAAGCATCTTTCAATATACACATGTACAATATGAAAGGAGTTTAAATGTGGTTACTCTATAACAGGAGTTCAGTGGCCCTACCAGATACCACTGGCTAGTGAATGAAAAGTCCAATATCAGGAAAGGACATCCTTTTGTGTAGTTATTGACCAGAAAGATTCAGGATCCTCAAACAATACTGGCTATTGCCATTGCACTTGGTTACCAAGCAGAGCTGGATGGCAAGACCCTGTTGCTGAAGACATAACATATCTAAGTCACAGCACAAACAAGGAGAAATCAAGCTGGTTCTGGCCTTGAAGCCACATCTCTGCTGGCTAGATTTTATAGTACTATGAGGGGCTATGCATATTAGCTGCAGAGAAAGTTAATCAACCTTACCCAGCTGTGAAACCTGTGATCTATAACTGGCTTGTCAGAATATGACCTATTGGTGCAATAGTGGCATGAATACTATTGGAGTAACCAACCACCTACTAATTGATTTTAAGGCCCACTTCACAAGTGGAGTCTATATCTGATACTGTTATCAGTCCTATAACTGGTGACTATACAAATCATAGAACATAGGGGAGAACCTACTACTATCATTCTGCTAAATAGACATAATATTAAACTGACTCCTAATGACATTGTTATATTCATAGAGTAGTATACCTCTCAACCCTCACCAGAGTAGGTTCAACACAGAGACCCACAACTGATCATCATATAGAGAATAAGAGACCACAACATGCTCAGCCATAAATGGGTCAGCTACCTCACACCCTCTCCTCCCAAGGCTCAGGGATCATTGTGAAAGAAGGGATGGAAAGATTGTAAGATCCAGAGGTGGTGGTCAACTACAAGGAAACTGTGTCATCTGGACACTGGGTAGTTGCACATATGGACCCACAGCACTTATGACAGCATGCACAAAACCTGTGCAACTCAAACCAGACAGGAACCCAGCATGGATGCCTGAAATGGGAAGGAAGCTCCAGCCCTAGCTGATAGACGCTGGAAAAGAGAGAGAATCACTTTTCCTTACTGATGTAGCACCTAGTCGGTTGGTCAGACTCCAAGAAATAGACCCATCCCCAAGAGCACTTGGGAAATACGGATTAGATTTGATAGGTGTGCTGGAGAGCTTTAGTGTCAACTTGACACACCTGGGTTGAGGGAGCCACAGTTGGGGAATTTCCTCTATTGGACTGGCCTGTGGCCATGTCTGAGGGGTATCTTCTTGATGAGTGATGTGGGATGACCCAGCTCACTGTGGGTGGTGCCACCCCTGGGCAGGTGGGCCTGTGTTGCATAAGAAAGGAGGCTGAGCAGGGGCTAGGGGAGCAAGTCAGTAAGCAGCGTTCCTCCATGCCCTGTGCTCCAGCTCCTGCCTCCAGGTTCCTGCCCTGAGTTCCTACACTGGGCTCCCTGATGAACTGCAACCTGGGAGATGTAAGCTGAATAAACCCTTTCCTCCCCAAGTTAGTACTGGCCAGAGTATTTTGTCACAGCAATGAAGAGAACAAACCAGAACAATAGGCCAAAAGACAAAAAATAAATACAGGACATGAAGTTGAGGGTCAGTAGTAAGGTGGGAATGAAGGGGGTGTTGCTACCATGATCAAGATACATGTATGGAATTCTCAAATCAATAAAATAATAAAAAGAAATTTCATTACACATTATTTCTCAAATTTAGTCTTTGCTCTGTTGCTTGGTATAATATTGAGACACTGATGGAAAGTTTGACTGCTCAACTGTCCTGATTTTTCATCTTTGAATCAATGTCCTTCCTTTGTCCTTGGAATTGAGTCCAGCAGCTGATCAAATTTAAGAGGTCAAACACTACAGTATATAGTAACCATGAGAATCTCTTAAATTGTTAATTTACTTAAACTTCATATGAGACTTTGTGTTATAGGCTGATTAATGCTAATTTAATAAATGTGTACTGTAAGCAGCCCATTTGCTAAGACTATTATCTGGACTAGTCCATTAAATAGTGACAATAACCTTTAAAGAAAGACATGTATACAATGACCCAAGTTGATAAATGAGAAATCTGAGTTACAGAGCATATAATCTGCATAAGCTCAAATATGTAAGAGAAGGAGCCAGGTATAGTTGTTGGCCATCTGACTTCTCAGCCCATTTTCAAAGGATGAGGAATACCTTGATTTCCTAGGGGGCACTGCTGAGCTTGGCTTTCTGTAGGTCTCTTGAAAGCCCTTAAATGGCTTCAAGCTTTGAAGACATGTATGGTTGATGAGATTCCTTTGAAATACTATAAAGAAAAAACTAAATATCCCACACTGATTATTTAATTTACTCTGTTGCTTCCTTCTTTTTATGCCTGTGTAACTTCATGCTTAAAGCATTCCTAATCCTCAAGAGCTATTCCACAATGTAACTCTGAGATTCTTTTCATATTCTCCTGTGATCCTCCTACCTCCAGTAAGCTTTCAAAAGTGCATGTGGTTCTATCTTTGGAAATTGGAATCAGAAAATGAACAAGGAAATAATAATGAAAATTAAAAATACTTTAAAACATAGCCTGGAAATTCATCTTTCATGATATCAACAAGAATCTTACCACAGATCCAAATAAAGACTGTGACCTAATAACAGCATGTGTGTCTTGCTCAGCCTAGTGCATATTTATTGCCTCTTAGCTTGAAAATAGCATCATATTTAGGCAGCAACAGGCCCGTGCTTGTTTTCTTTCCTCAGCCAGATGGCAGATCATCTTGGGAAATGGTGTTACCTGTCACAATACATGAGCGTGATCTTGTGTGAAAAGAATTCTGCATGCTTGGGATATTCTCTGCTGAGGCCGTGTGCTGTCTCTCATCATTTCAAATACTTAATATTTTGTATTTTCCCTGTCAGTCATCACTGGGATTATCAACTAATAACCACTGACTGAGTCAAGGAAACAAATGGATGATAAAAATGAACCTATTTCTATCTTTTTCTACCAAACTTAAATCTACTTAACCTTAAGTATGTGCCAATTCTCAGAGAAAAAAATATCCCTTGAGTGTGCTCAGACAGTAAGATGCTGTGGACATCTATATGGAGGATGCATGTACATTAGAGCTGATGCAGAAATCTTCTCAGGGACCAGCAAGATTTATAAAACCAAATAACTTATCTTTTGAGTGTGACCTCCTTAACTTTGTGATGAGATTTCATGATGAAACACTAGAGGCTTTCTCTGCCTATGGAGTTAAAGGAATCTGAGTCCAGTTGTAATTTTTCCATTCTCATATAACCCAGGACAAAGAGATTACATTTCATTTATCATCTATGAATTAAATAGTGATCTTAAATGTATAAACCCCAGAATTAATGCTAATAATGAATGAGATGAGTGATGGAAAGTAGCTGTAAGTGGTAAAACAATGATAAATTGAAAATATTATATTTTAAAAGCAAGAAAGCTATCCTTCTTGAATACCTCTTTATTTTTGTGAGTTTTCTCAAGATTATAGACCAGATTGATGAGGAAAATCATTGGAATTGTTTAACAATTTATTAAGCATAACAGATAGTATCCAGCTGGTAGATAGAAAACCACCCTAAGTCTTCCAGCAGGAAGCAGCGACATCCAAGGGCTTACTTATCCATGTGGTGTCAGAAAGACCACAGACATCAATGAGTCAGAGGCCACCAGGGATGTTTAGGAGATGAGGCCTCATCCACAGTGGCAGAAGCTGTTGCTGCTCTGGCTGAGGTCTGGCTCTCTTCGTTTTGCTCTGCTGGGGCAATGTTGAAATTACACCAACCTGCTACAGGGAAGCCCAGAAGCCCACATCGCCTCCTGCCCAGCTCCTTGAGGCTCTGTACTTTTATATCTTTCTCTGTCTCCCACTGCCCTGCATCTGTCTTCCCAAAGGCAAGTCAAACCAGAACCTAGCTGGTAAGGGTGTTCAGAGCACAAAATTAGAGCTTATTCCTTTGTCTTTCCAGTAAAAGTTTTACTTACCCTGGAATTTGAAGCTAGATCATACATATATTTATTGACCATTCATTTGAAGACTATGATTTTTTTTTCTGGCAACTGGATCAAATTTGCTTTGTGTCAGAATGCCACTCATTTGGGAAGTTTGCCCTAGATAAATAAGAGAGAATGCTCATTTTCTTGAACTTATGGTGAAATAGGTCTTTATGAAAATGTCTGTAATAAGGATAAATTTTAGACTTTCAACATAATGTTAAGAGAAGCTCTTCTAAAAATATATCTAGCTATTTCCACTAGACAGAAAGAGAGAGAGAGGAGTCCAAAACCCATTTTAGATTCTAGATAGCCTCAAAGACTCTTCATTTTATTCATGCTCTTTAGTAACTCTAGAAGAGAGCGCTTTTTCAAGCAAGACAGGAATCAGTGAGGGAAATTACTTAAACCAGCATTCCACTACCAGTGTACAGAAGTGATTTATTGACTGGTTAAATGATGCTATGGACTGAATCGTGCTCCCCATTCAGGTTTTGAAATTCTCCTTCATCGTGTGACTGTGTTAGAGACAGGGCATTTAAGGAGATAACTGAGGTTAAGTGAAGTCATACATTTACAGCCCTAATCCAATTGAACTGATATCTTTATAGCAAGTAGAGAAAGAAGCAACAAAGCCCACTTTCTCTCTGCCTAATGAGAAACAGGAAGAAGGCAGATGTTTGCAAGCCTGCAAGACAGTCCTCACCAAAACCATTGAGCTAGTGATATGATCTTGGATGCCCTCACTGTAAGAAAATGTATTTCTGTTGTTTAGATAAAAATGTCTGAAGCACTTTTTTAAAAAGACAGTCTAATTATAGTAAGAAAGGTTGTATCTTAGTCCATTTTATGTTGTTATAACACAGTACAAGAAGCATGATGCTTTTATAGACTAAAGAGGTTTTCATAGCTCTCAGCTCTTCATTGATGTTTGTCTGTTTTTGAATTTTTGGTAAAAAGGTCTTTTGTAGCCCAGGATGGCCTCAAACTCACTATATTACTGAGACTGGCCTTGCACCTCTGATTCTCTAGACTCTATCTTTCAAGCACTGGGATTACAGGCATGTACCACCACTCCAGATAACTCTTGAGTTTTGGAGGCTGAAAGTTCAAAAGCAGGCTTGAGTCCAGGGTCCTCTGTCAAAGTTATGAAATGGCAGGTGGCATCAGTTGGCAGGAGCTCAAGAAAAAGAGATGACATGGTGAGAGGGGAAGGAAATAAAGAGGACCTGGGAATATTCCTTTGTAACAACTCGGTCCACTCCTGAGAGATCCAGCACAATTTGTGGACCAGCATCAACCCCTGCATATGAGTGGTCAGTCACAACCAATCATCTCTCACTAGGCCCCAAGTCTGACAGGGTTCATCATCTCTCAACACTGCCACAGTGGGAACCAAGGCTTCAGCACAGGTACCTTGGCGGGACACTAAGCACATAGAAAGTGGGAATTGGGCAGCAGGGCGCTGCAGAATGTTTAGACTGACCACCTTTGTTCTCTTAAAATCCCCACTTCCGGGAGAATGCTGAGCTAAGAGTCGTATGATGTACTCCCTCTGCCAGTGTCTGAGTGTGAGATGTGACCACGTGACCCTGCGTTGCTCCCATGCTATACAGTGACAAGCTGTTGGTCACTTTTTTATATAAAAATAAGAAAGTAATAGCTAAAACAGCTTCTATTGTTTTTTCAATTGTTCACTTTTTCCAGATTTATCTTTCCCTTCCTTTCAAAGCTAGCACTGAGTTTTAGGGTTACGACTTTTATCTGCTGGCCTTGATCTTGGCTGTGTCCTGGAGCTGAGCTCTCGTTTGATGAACAGCTTTCATATTGTAACCCAAACCTCTGTGACTCTTCCTCCATGAGTTTTCACCTCCAGCCGCACTTAACTTTATACTGATGCCTGACAACCTCAGTTCTGGAAAATGTATTTGGGAAACACTCTCAGAAGCTGGCGACCAGCCTGCACTTATCGTTAGGCCTGTTGCCATAGCAACCACCCACGGAACCGCTGCGCTTCTAGAGGGAGCGGGGTCTGTGCTGTGTTTGCAGTTGCCCCTCATGGCTCTACAGGGAGCAGCTGGTGTCACACTTGATGCCAAAATTCAGCTCATCCCAGGAGTTCTCTTTCTGCCTAGTGTGACATTTTCCCATCCCGAAAATTAATATAATGATCAAGGAATGAAAGTCAAATGTCTGACTTTCATGAAAAGTCCACCACTTTGCCTTTACTTGGGGCAAGATGATTGAAGTCCACTGAAAAGCCAGTTACATTGACAGTTCCACGTTTAAGTCCACGTATTTTATATCCTGCCTCAGAACTGGGGTCCTTCACCCGATGAGGTTGGTCTTTGCTAAGTTCGATAGGGTTTTCTCAAAGGATTTTATTCTCATGCCTTAGTTCAAAATTCAGCAAGCCTTAACAGAATTAACAATCTTCTGAGGGTTAATATTTGATCCTTGTTAGTTATCAAGAATTTTATGGCATCTGTACAGGTTTACTTGGCAAAACTTTCTTGATCCCACCTACCTTGTCTGAGTTTTCTCTGATCGTGGGGTCTCCATTGTGTGGCAGAAATGATCTCACAGGAAACCATTTTGAAAGCAGAATAAAAGGAAAAGAAGTCACAGACACAGACCGTGCTTCCTAACAGCATAACCCATTAGAAAGGATTTGTCTTCTGTTCCCTTTTTGAAATTATTTTAAATTTATTTTATTCTTATGTTATGTACATGAGTGTTCTGCCTGCCTGTATGTAAATGTACCACGTGTGTGCAGTGCCCACAGAGGTCAGAAGAGGGCATTGGATCCCTTGGAACTGGAGTTGCAGATGATTGTTAGTCCCAATGTGGGTGCTGAGAACAGAACCCAGGCCTTCTGCAAGAGCAGCCAATGCTTTTAATTGCTGAGCCATCTCTCTAGCCCTTTGTTGCCAAGATCACAAAGGTGTATAAAGCAAAACAGGATGGATAACTGGCAGGTGTGGACCACGTTAGTTGTACCAACAACCACACTGTGATTTCTGTAGTAAGGGGAACACTTGGGTTCTGGGCTTTGTTCTAAGCATACTGCTATTGGATTATATACTTATTCAAAGGATTATGAATAGAGTTGCAGGTTCTCAAAGGCTATGGCAACTCTCGTTGTTTAGCACATCTCAACGGCATGGCTCCTGCCAGGTCCAGCTCTGAGCACTTTAAAAAAAAATTGTATCTAACAGAAACCTGTAGAAAACATTTCTGAAATAAAATGTACAGTCAGAAAAGCACATGCTCATGAGAAAATAAAAATTCACACGACAAACACATCTGTCTTGCCAGTGGATTCAAATTCCAGCAACCCAGAATAATCATCATGGGCCTTCAGTCAGAACACCCTGAAGCAACCAGAATAATGTAAACTAAGCAGATCTCAGAAACTATGTGCTGCTGAAGGCAAGGAAGGGGCACTTCTAGACACTAAAAGGTTGGCCCAGTCAGGAGGACGAAGCAGTTCTAAATCTGAGCATTGTGAGCGCTCTAAGATACAAGGGGTGCCAGAACTTTGTCCTCTGGTTTTCTAATCATGTGATGTTGGGAATTTCACTCACGCCACATGTTGCTGCATACAGCCTGAATCCATCCATTTAAATCCATGACATGGGGAAATTATGCCAAGCCCAACTCTTCTTCCACTTGACGTCTCCCATTTAAAATCTGCTTTCCATGCTCACGTGATAGCAGGTCTCTACTCCCTCCTGCTGAGTGACTATGTCCTTTATCTGTGTGCAACTGTGTTCCTAGAAAATATTACAAGTTGGGCTCTGTGTGAGTGCACGTGTATGAGTGGGCATATATGTATGTGTGTATGAGTGTGTGCATGAACATGTGATTATGTGTGCATGCATGTGTGTGTGTGTATACATGACATATGTGAACACAAGTGTGCCTGCACCTGTGACTGTTACATGCAAACATGCATATGTGTGTATGTGCACACATGTGTGCGTGTGTGTGCTTGTGTGCTGGAAACACCTATTTTGACACATCTGAAGTGGTACATTCATACATAGCTTATATATTGTACTGTAGAGATCTTATACATCTTTCCTTAGATGTATTTATTAGATTTTGGCTGCTTCAAGTGCTACTATGATGGAATACTTTCTTTGAAGTTTCCCTTCCTAAAGTTGTCCATTGAATTTTTAGCTTGTTGTATTTTTTAGTTCCATAAATTCAATTTTTAAAATTATTTATATGTTTAAGACAAAATTATCCATATTTGCCTACCTAAAAATACTAGTTACTAATAATTTAAATTCTGCGTCTTACCATTGTAACATGTATTTTACCTGCAATGCTGTTTCTAACATTTGAATTTTCTTGTTTTATTAGCATTCAGGTTTTGGTTTCTAGGCACCATGGTTTATTACTATTATTATTGATTTCTCAGCAGCACATGAGAAAACTTCAGAGAATCTGTGGGATATCTTTTACCCAAGAGAATATTTTTGCTATATGCCACTAAAGAACAAACATGTAGCCATGATATAGTTGAAACCTGATAATTTGGGGTTGTTCCAGATTCTTTCTCTCTCTCTCTCTCTCTCTCTCTCTCTCTCTCTCTCTCTCTCTCTTTCAAGACTGGTTTTCTCTATAACCCTGCTCTGGCTGGAACTTTCTATATTGACCAGGCTGGCCTCAATCTCACAGAGATCCGTCTGCTTCTGCCTCCCAGGTGCTAGGATTAAAGGCGTGTGCCACCATGCCCAGCTGTCCAGATTCTGAAATGCAATCTTTTACAAATATCTATTAAAATCTTAAACCCTTTCTTATTGGTCATAAACCTAGTTTTGTTTTTTCTAACACCAAAACACTGCAAATTCTACTTTCTGATTTTTTTCTTAGCACTTGTTTAATGAGTTTTCATTGTTTTCTTACATGCGCATCTCATGAATTCTTTAGCAACTTAAGGATAAATCTCAGACATAATAATCATGCACTTTTCCTGGGTTGTCTTTCTTTGGGATCTCAGCTTCTGTTGAGGCTGTGTTGATGGTCCTGATCTCCAAAGTTTACTCGGCAGTTCAGTGCGATTGCCACACACTCCACATAAGTGCTTTCTTTTTAGCATTTATATCCTCTGTTGTGAATAGCAGATGCCCGATTGTTCAAAGCTATGCAATAGATATTCTTCACTTTTAATTCCCCTCCTATCTGGGATGTTTCCTGCTAAAGTTTTTACTGCCGTTATTGTTCTATGATACATTATGATAGGTGGAATTAATTTTATTCAGCTAATAGGGCGGTTCTCATCAAATGTATTGATATGATGTCAACTCTGTCAATGCCAAAATCAAAGTTTCTCAGAGTGTAAACATGCACAATATTAGTTCACTCGACTATCATATCATCTCCACATTGCAGCTGAGAAAAAAAGAAAGAAATGGGAGTTTAAATCACTTGATGGATGTCGCCTACCACAGAGGCTGCAGATAAAGTTTGGCCCCAGGACTTTTGCTTTTTAAACGAGTATTCTATATTCTAGGTACCAGAAAAGTCTGAAGAGTGGTTAAATAAGGGGCTGGAGAGATGGCTAGGCAGTTCAGAGCACTTGCTATTCTTGCAGAGGGCCTGGGATCCATTCCCAGCAACCACATCAGGCAGTTCACAGCTACCTGTAACTCCAGCTTCAGGGAATCTGATGCCCTCTTCTCCATGCATGTGGTGCACAAAATACACCCAGGTCAACATATATACACAATAAAATAATAAAAGTTTCAAAAATACCTGAAAACAGAGTAACTAACTAGAACAGATTGCTACCCAGGATGGCTCTCTCTTACTAAAGCAGATCGTTACCTCAGGATGGCTCCTGCTAACTAAAACAGATCGCCACCTCAGGATGGCTCCCACTGACCTACCATAGCCCTTTCTCCTCACTGCATTTGTGTTTCAAGAAGGACTAACGGGTATTTAATAAGAAAGTCACAGATACCCCCGCCACAGCAGTTCATGCATATACCCGTTGATGTTCCGTGGAGACTTTTCATCTCCGTGGAACTGCTTATATAGAGGGAAATCTGAGACTTGCCCTTGTTGACTGTGCTCAGTTACACAATCAGCAGTCAAACCAAAAGAGTAAAAGTTCAGTTTGGATTTTAAAAACAAAAACAATCTTACAACTTTCTTCTTTTCCTTATTAGATAGCTTCCACTCTCCAACAGTAAAAGATAGGCATTTAATCCCAGCACTCAGGGAGGCAGAGGCAGGAGGATTTCTATGAGATGGATCAAGGCCAGCAAGGCCCAGGCTCATCTTTTGCTATAGAGAGATTTCAAGAAAAAAAAAAAAACAAAAAAAAACAAATAAATGATAGGCATATGAGCAGAACTTCTGGTCCCATTCCTGCACCATAGATGTGTTCATGTCAGGCACAGCCTGTCCTTGCACATGGCCGCAAATAATTCTTTAGATTCTAAGGAAATCCCAAAGGCTGTGCTTATTAACGTGAGATAGCTTTTATGAATTCATTTTGTACATGACACAGTTTATAAGGATTATGTGGGCGATGAAATAAGAATATTTGGTGTGGGGCTTGGAGACTGCAGCTTATTCCAATTTAACTTTTGAAACTGTACCAAGAATGAAGATATTTTGGGGAGTGTTTACATTTTATAAAACAATTGACGTGTCAGCTGAGTGTATCTCATCACCCACCATATTGCTCCATCTCATTTCCTGTTTGGAAATGCAAAATGATCTGTGTTATCCACAGCTATCACCAATATAAATAACAAGGACAGGGACATTTTATACTTTGTGAAAATAATTCTCTCTAGCCAGCAAAACTGGATTTCTCTTGTGTCTCTGCCCTGAAGCAAGTACAGAAACCTGAAGAAATTGTTTTCTCTAAGACTGCATCCATAGTAGAAAGCCAAGTCAACACTGATGTCTAAAAAACAAGTAACTCTAAAAGCAGATTATATAAAAGTTGAGATGCGCATCTCCAAGGCAAAAGTTTGAAGTCAAGCTTACAGTGATTCCGTACTATAAAGCACCACCTGGCTCTTCAAAGAGTAGGGCAGGTTAATACCTTTTCATTGAATTTGATCCAACTAGTTGAATTTTAACTATACTTATGCTTCACTTTGTAAAATAATAATAATAATAAACATTAAAAGGATAGATTAGAATAGATCAGTATGTTGATTTTCTGCAGTTAGATACATTGGACCAATCTGAGTGGTAAGCATTTGGACTCAAAGAAGAAAATGAGCAATGGTGTGACTTCGTATTGGGCCCCTCTGGTGCAGAACTCCTGAATTCCACTGTTGTTTTGCCATTAATGACTGTGTCAATGGAAGACCCAGAATTTAAGAATTTTAATACCACTTTTCCTTACCAGTGCTTATTTTTTTTAAGTTTTCAACTGTTTAGATGAGACCTACTCACAATACTAAGGGAAATCCACTTCACTCAAAAGTCCAATTTAAATGGTCACCTTAACTAAAACACACATTCATAGCAACATTTCAAGTGGTGTTTGACCAAGTAGCTGTGTGCTGTGTGTTTGTGTGCTCCTGGTTGACACAGAATTAGCTGCTGCATGAACTGCACCACATGGGACATCCTAACATCCAAGGTATGATGAATGTTTGTGGCCACTAGCCTCAGACTGAAAATGCCTCTTTACAGTCTCTTGAGTTGCATGCATCTATCATTCACAAAGGCTCTAGCTCGACCTTGCTGATCCCTCCTTCACAAAGCCTGTTCTAGGCTTCTCAGCCCTCCACCATCAGACACGTCTTCTCATTCTCTGGGCATTTAGCTTCTACTTTAGCTCCTACAACTCTGAGATCAATCTGCGTTTCCTGTCATTGATGTTCTTCCTCCAGAAGATTTGATCTTGTTGGAGTGAGGAGATCTTATTTGGTTTATTTTAGTGAACAAGTGCAAGAACTTGTTTGGAAGCAAAAGTTAGGGGCTGAAGAGAGGGCTCAATGGTTAAGAGCACTGGCTGCTCTTGAAGAGTATCCGGGTTCCATTCCCAGCACCCACATGTCAGGTAACAACCATTCGTAGTTCCAGGAAATCCAATGTCCTCTTTTGAACTCCAGGAGCATTATACAGTACAGGTGCACTTATATACATGCAGGTGATACACTCATAAAATTAAAATAAAATATACCACTCCTGGGCATATACCTAAAGGACTCACGCTATTGTAGAGACACTTGTACAACCATGTTTGTTGCTGCTCTTTTCACAATAGCTAAGACATGGAAGCAACCTAAGTGTCCCTTCAACTGATGAATGGTTAACAAAAATGTGTACATTTACACAACAGAGTTCTATTCAGCAGTAAAGAAAGATGAAATAATGAAATTTTCAGGTAAATGGATAGAACTAGAAACTGTTATACTAAGTGAAGTAACACAGACTCAGAAAAACAGGCAACATATGTTCTCTCTCATTTGTGGATCTTGGCTACAAATCCTTAGATATGAGTATATCCTGATCTAACTGCAGGAGCCAGGAAAATGAAAAGGAACCATGGAGGTAAAAAGAAAGAAAGAGCCCAAGAGAGGGTGCTGAGCCTGATCACTAAACCTAGTCACAGTTGGGCTTGTTGACAGTTGTGCTCCTTCATTAAAGGAGCGCCAAGCAGGGTCACTGGACCCTCACCTGAGTATCCAGCCACTCTTCCCAGCCAACTAGTCCAGCCTTGGAAGATAAAAGAAAATTGAGGAGGAACCCAATAGAGGGATGCTTTTGGAAACCCTTGTCAAGAGACTCCAATGGACTCTCACATGAACATTTGAAAATTGCCGTTCTGACTTTTTTCTAGTTCCCTGTCTAGAACTTATAATGCTAATTACTCTTGCCTTTACTTCTCCTTCACATTTCCCATTCAAGATTCCCCTGTCTAGAACTTGTACTGCTAATTACTCTTGCCTTTACTTCTCCTTCACATCTCCTGTTCACAATTCAAGGACTTTCTTTTTCCCTTAGAGACAAGAGTTATACAATTTGGGAGTCTTTTAGATTGACCCACTGAAGGGGTATTCCAGTTGCCTCACCGTGCATCCCCTGTTCAGCATGGAAGAAGCCAGAGCAATCTGCATCCTGCTCTTCAGAGGATGGTATGATAAGAACAGTAGGTAGGTATTGGCTAGGCAGTTAGGGTAAAAAGACCCCAAAGAAATGTAGCCAGTTTCTTGGCTAAAAGTCAAAATGTCCTTGGGCCTGTTAGGAACATACTCTTCCAAAGGCCAAAAATGTCAAAAGTATTTGGGAGCTTATATCTAATCCTTAAAACATTTTAGGGTTATCTCTTCAGAGAGGGGAATGTTGGAGGAGGAGTAGACATGGATTTGATCAAAACACCTTATATGCTTGTATGAAATTCTCAATAAAGTTTTTGTAAAAGTTAAAACACAACTAACTAACTAAATAAATAAATAAAATATTAGAAGCAAAATTAGTGACTGAAAGTAAAGGTACATCCAATGTACATTTGGATATTGGAGCAAGCACTTTATTATCTCAAATTTGGATACAATGATTGTATGACTATATATAATGTCCCTTTCCTGAGTTTGGGGAAAGAAACCTTCTGACTTATTTGATAAACAGGACATCTAGATAGTATATCACAAGGGCTTTATGCGTAGGATAAGGGGAGAGAAATCAGTACTAGAAAAATGTCACTCTGTTGGGCACACAAATAGAAGTGATGACTGTGTTGTACTCCATGGGTGACTTGTGCACAGAAATTTCATCACAAACACAGAAGTGAGCAAGTACAGGTCTCCTTCTTGTCTTCCATAGAAAAGGTAGGTGTTTGTCTCCAGAGCTGTGCAAGATACTGAACACATTTTTTATGGGCATGCCAATCTTGTGAGATGCCGTGGTATCATTTAAACATAGAAAAACAGCAGTTGAAAGTCAGAAGATGTTTATGAAAAACTAATAACAACTTTGCAGAATTATTCCAGATGCGTACAAAGGACCTTACAACAAAGCAAGTCAGGACAAAATTTTGTCCTTCATCCACTCCACCCCAACTATCCATTAGGTCTTAATGTGCATTTGTATATGCATACTTTGAGACTCCTAGAGTTTGTTGCTATTTAGAGTATTTCTCTCAGGATCACATTAGATATCTGAAAGGCCAATTTCTTTTGTAATATACAATGCTTCATATCACTAAAAAAAATTAAAAGCAGCTTTTGGGTCCATAACTGGATATGAAATGGAAGCCTTTTCTTCCACAGCAGCTTACATAGCGCCTTCTGGCTGGACGAAATCTCTCCAGAAGGGAGAGTTTCCTGGCCTGTTCAATACTGATTTCTCTATGTACTGTAACTAAAGTGTGTGGCATCTTCAGCAATAGGGTCTTACCATCTAGTTATGACAGGCAACTGATAACAGTGGCAATAGTTGTATTATTTAAAAGGACACTGGGGCCTCACTAACCAATAAATCATGGGAGGTAATGCCATGTTCTGGGATTTTAATGTAATAACCTTTCTCTTTGGGGATCAACATTGTTCACTAATGTGGAACACAGCTGTTTAAACTCCTTTTTAAAATTATATTTTAATTAGTTTATAAACTAGCATGGCTTCATAAGATTTCTTCATTCATCCTTAGCTTGGGATAACCCTCCACCCCCAAACCGCTCTCTCTATTGAGTTTCAGGCCCACTTCACAGGAGAGAACTCGTGACTGCTAATGTAAATGTGATTAAAAACAATGGCTAGGGAAGCGATGTCCCCTATGGGAGAACCTATCAATGTTATTTTTTTTAAATGGTCATGTTGTCAAACTGCCTTGAAAATGCTTATGTATATGTCCATGTAGATTTGTGTTGCTCTCAACAATGACCTGGAACTGCTACACCTAAGACTGACAGAACATAGTGGAACAAGGGATAGAGAGAACACTAATGCATTTCTCAACTCTCATCAACAAAGCTCCCTTATGCAATAGAGGTCCATGAACACAAAAGGACACAAATAGCCAAAATGTAGAGGATAGAATCTGTAGAGTGTGGGTCCTTGGACAGGATTCCTTTATTGAAGTCTACCCACCCAGGTTCAGGGAGCATTGTGCAAGGGGGGAGGAGACTGTAAGGGCCAGGGAGGAGGTGCATGACCATATGGAAATAGAGTTTTACAGGTTCCTGGGACCCTGCTCATGTGAACCTACAGCAATACAGTCAGAGACACTTTTTACTGTAGTGTGTAGTAGTTGATGCAGAGACTCATAGCTGTTCAAGGAACTTAGAATAATAAACTGAGTGCTCAGTCTTAAATGGGACATGTTTATCAACCCCCACCCCACATCATAAGGCTCAGGAAACATTGTGGAATAGTTTAAACGACTGAAAGAGATGGAGGTTGTGGTGAAGGGCTGTGAAATACTGTCCTCTGGACAGGACATGGATAATGTACTCATGAACCCTTAGCAGTTGCAGTAAACGACACAAGATCAAGCCATTTAAAAATTGTAGCATGGAAAGGAGAGGGGGTCCCAAAGCCCCACCTCTACCTGAGGAAGCATTAGTTATTAACAGCTGCTAGGGGAGGGGAAGTCACTTTTCTTCAGGAGTGTGGCTATTGTTACATTGTCCATGAGTGGATGACCCCCACTCATGTGTGTATAGGCAGCACTAATTGCACTCTGGTTAAAAATTTAACTTGTTTAAAAGGAGGGCTTAGGGCCGGAGTAATAGTATATGCTTTTAATTCCAGCACTAAGGAAGCAGGGGCAGGTAGATTTCTGTGAGTTTGAGGTGAGCCTGGTCTACGTAGAGAATTCCAGACCAGCCAGGACTACATAGGGAGACCCTTTCTTAAAAAGAGATGAGATGTACAAGTGTCTCTGCAATAGGACGAGTTCTTTGGGTATATGCCAAGGAGTGGTATAACTGAGTCAAATGGTAGGTTCATTTGTAATTTTTTAAGAGTTCTCCACACTGCTTTCCATAGGGGCTGAACCAGTTTGCAGCCCCACCAGCAGTGGATGAACATTCCCCTTTCCCCACATCCGCTCCAACATTCGGTATCATTTGTTTTCTTGATCTTAGCCAGTATGACTGGGGTAAGGTGAAATCTTTAAGGGGTTTTAATTTTCATTTCCCTGATTATTAGTGATGTTGAACATCTTTTAAGATGTTTCATAGCCATCTTTACTTCTTCAGCCCATCTTTTAATTGGACTGCTTCTTGTCTTGGTTCTCTGGTTTTTGAGTTTGTTATAAATTCTGGTTATTAAACCTCTGTCAGATGTGTTGCTGGTGAAGATTTCCTCCCATTCTGTGGGTTTCTGTTTGCCTCCTTGGTTGTCTCCTTTGATGTACAGGAGCTTTTTAGTTTAATGAGGTCCCACCTCCTTGGTTGTCTCCTTTGATGTACAGGAGGTTTTTAGTTTAATGAGGTCCCATTTGTTAATTCTTGCCCTTGTTTCCTGAGCAATTGGTGTCCAATGTAGAAAATCCTTTCATATGCCTATATCTTGTAGGTTATTCCCAATGTTTTCTTCTAATAGTTTCAGAGTTTCAGGCTTTACATTGAGGTCTTTGATCCATTTGGAATTGACTTTTGTGCAGGGTGAAAAATAGGGATTAAGTTTCATTCTTCTATGGGTGGAGATCCAGTTTTGCCAGCACCATTTGCTGAACA
>NW_008340939.1:256722-257171 GCF_000622305.1 Nannospalax galili
ATCAGGTGGCTGAAATTGCATTTACTCATATTTGGGTCTTCAAATTTATTCCATTGATCTATGGGTCTATTTTTGTGCCATTACCATGTTGTTTTTATGACTATAGCTCTGTAAAGAGCTTGAAATCTAGTATAGTAATCCCCCTGGCATTGCTCTTAGTGCTCAGGGTTGTTTTGGCAATCTAAGGTCTCTTGTGCTTCCATATGAATCTTAGGATAGTTTTTTCCAATTCTGTGAAAAATATCATCAGGATTTTGATTGGCATTGCGTTGAATCTATATATGAGTTTTGGTAGGATGATCATTTTCACAATATTAATTATTCCAATCCATGAGCATGGGAGGTCCTTCCATCTTCTGATGTCTTCCTCAATCTCTTTATTTAAAGATTTAAAATTTTCATTGCAGAGGTCTTTAATGTCTTTGCTCAGGTTTATTCATATATATATA
>NW_008340939.1:257343-258005 GCF_000622305.1 Nannospalax galili
TTCTTTTAGATATAATATCATATCATCTGCACAAAGGGATAATTTGAGCTCTTCTTTTCCAATTATTACTCCTTTAATTTCTTTCTCTTGTCTTATTGCTCTTGCAAGAATTTCCAGCACTATGTTAAAGAGAAGTGGGGCTAGTGGGTAGCCTTGTCTGGTTCCTGATTTCAATGGGAATGCTTCCAGTTTTTCTTCATTTAGAATGATGTTGGCTGTGGGTTTGTTTTTATGGCTCTAATTATGTACATCCATGTTTGTTGCTGCTCTTTTCACAATAGCTAAGAGATGGAAGTAACCTAAGTGTCCCTCAATTGATGAGTGGATAATGAAAATGTGGTTCATTTACTCAGCAGTAAAGGAAGATGAAATCAAGAAAATTTCAGGTAAATGGATGGAACTAGAAACTGTTATACTAGGTGAAGTAACACAATCTTAGAAAAAAAATCGACATATGCTCTCCCTCATATGTGGATCCTAGGATCAGACTCTGATAAATAAGTATGCAAACAGACATAACTGCAGGAACCAGGACAAGTGTAAGGAAACAGTGAGGTAAAGGAAAAGAAATAACATGAAGGAGAAGAATAGTAGGCAACAGACCTTAAGAAGGGAGATATGGATAAAAATTGGGTCAGATTAGGGGAGGGGGGAGGGAAGGG
>NW_008340939.1:259064-277510 GCF_000622305.1 Nannospalax galili
ATCAAGAAATACTTGTCTAGGTAAAGTTTATCTGAGAACAACTAGTCTTTGCCCAAGATTTATCTACATGACACATAGTAAGTAAAAATACCAGACTCGTGGAACTAACTTTCTTGAGTGTTTAACAGACATACTTTGAGGTCTATAATAATTTGGTCAGAGGGACATAAAGGACACTTTTTTCTCCTTGCCCTCCTAGGTTGATTAGTTCCATGGGACTATGAGCATCTCTCAAAATGACCTATTATGGTGGTGGGTCACCTGTCCTCTTTGATCAAGGAGGCTGAGGAGATCTCACCAGATGGACTTGAACAAGTGTCCAGGTCTATAAAGAGGAGGGTCAACACAGAGAAATCATTTCCTCCATGCTTCCAAGTGAAACTAACCATGGTTGAGCAGGACCTTTGACTTATCTTCATATAGGCGGAACTGGTAAAAGAAAGGGCCCAGGGGCTCCTCCCAAGCCCATGTGACCCCTCCGGAACAGATCCTCAAACGACCTTCAGAGTAAAAATAAATCGGTTTATCCGGTCCAACTGTGTGGCCTTAAACGCCCAAAAGAAAAGTATAACCAAAGATTAAAGGGGCCAATATAATTTCATAAGAGTCCATATGTATAGCTAAACGCTTCATAACAAGCAAGAATGCCAGACAGGCGATACCTTCTTTTGACTTGTTGGCCAGGGTGGCCAAAGGGACTCCCAGACAGTAACCCAGCACAGAACTGGGAAAATGAACAGCAGACCCCAATCTTATCCAAAGGAATATTGACAACTGATTACCACTAGATGAGGAACAGATGACCATCCTAAAACAAAGACCTCTAGATAGGCTGACTAGATTCATGAGAAGGGCAAGTAGTGGGGAATGGCTGTGGGTGCCAACAACACAGCAGACAGTAGCAGGCATATCAGAGTATAAGGGCTCTAGTGGGGTGGGGGAGGCTATGGGAGGGTGCTATCTGGGAAGTGGATGTAAAAATAAACTAACTGAAAAAAAGAGATGAGATTATGATGCCGGAGGGAAAGTTCTGAGGGAAGTTGGACAGAGTGTGGGAGATGGACATGGTCAAGGTACATTTTATACATGCATTAAATTTTTAATATAAAATAATATATGAGTACTATGTGGTTGTAGTTACTGTGGTAACTTAGGACTGAGCTGTTGACTACTGAGATTAAGATTCATTTGTAGTTCATCAAAATATCTAAATTATAATTTTTAAATAAAAACAAGTTTGATTCCCAAAGCAAACTAATTTGTCAAATAGGTAAGTAAAAATAAACAAAATCCATTGTTAGTTGAACTAAAAAAAGATTCCTTTGTGTTAGAATTATGAACTAGTAAGTCATCTCAAGTATACGGCCTGTAAGGATGACGAATTGGCTAAACGAAATTCTAAAGATTAACTTCCTGATCTTTTTCATTCTCTAGTTATGCGATTAAATATGAGTTGAGTCCCTTTGAAGTGATTATGAAGGTTAGGCAGGAATTAGTTTACTAAACATAGGTTCATAAAATAGGGAGAGTATTGAGAGATACATTACTATTCTATCTACCCCCTGTTCCACTATGTTCTGTGAACCTCAAGTGTAAAGATTCCACTGTAGATGTGTCACTAAGGGGCATCTCACAGACGCTTATTCTCTGTGTGTTGTGGAACTCTCTAATAGTCTCCATCTGTTTCAAGAAGACGCTTCTTTGATGAGTGGTGGCTGGTATACATTTCTGTAAATATTTTAGCCCCAACCTTAGCTGAGGAATTATTGGCAGTTGATCACTGTTGGGTGAGGGAGAGTTGATATTTAAGGGAATGATGCCAGATAGGCTAAACAGGCTCCAGAGGGTGAACTCACACTGAGGGACATCTGGGTTCACAAACTTGATTCGATAGGCCTTACCACAGATGACAGAATGCTTGAAATTTGTGTATGGATTAAGCAGGGGGGTACAGACAGGGAAGGAGATCTAAATATGATTAAGATACATTATATGAAATGCAGAAAGATTTGATTATAACATGAATGGAAAAAAATACAGGGAGGGTGTCACATGAGCCCAGTCTAACCACTTGATAACTAAAAGGCAGAAGGAAGGTCAGAAAATTAGTTTTTTCTATTAAATGACAAATTCGTTGGCACCAATGTCTACTCTGGGTACTAAGTAGAATTGAGCTAAACCATGCATAACAAGTGGTGCTGCCAAGGACTCTTACTTGAGGAATGATTCTTACCTTGAGAACATACAGACTGTAGCTCTTTACCTGCACCAAAGGTGAGATTTCTTTCAGGTTTTGTAATCTTTTTGGCCAATTGGCTATACAGTGTTTTCCAGTATGCTTTAGTACTTACTCAAAAATGGAACTTTCCTTTTTCTACTTTTGTGGGGATGTTTCTGGTGTGTTAATAAGATGTTGATATTAATTCTTTGTGCCTAGAACCCTCCACTGAAATGCAAGAGCCTCTAGAGCAAGAACGTTCACTTTGATCTCAACACTCACACCCATGTTCCACACTTGGTAGGTGCTCCATAAATATTTGAGGATGATGTAAACAGGAAAACCAGTAATAATTCAGTCAAAACAAGGCTGCTGGATAGACCAGAAGTTCCTGATGGTGACGTAGAACTCTAGCAAAAACGCCCAACCTGGAAAACAGATAAGGGCCAAGGGAGCCAAGAATGACAAGAGAGCTCATTGGGGAATCACAGAACACGCATGAGAGACCAACAGGATCCCCACATACTACTATTTCTGTAGAGTAGCGTGAGGCATCTGAAGATAGTAGAACTTAGGTAATGTACACATTAGATATTGTCTCTTGAAGAGTTAGCTAAGAAAATCTTAACTGGTTAAAATTTCAATCTGCTTCCCATCCAGAGACTATAAATGTTACAGGAAATAAGAAAGTAAAACCCCAAATAATGCTGTATGAATATTCCTAGGACATGGGAACAAACCTCTATCATCCCAGATAGGAAAAACCAACGAAAGACAAAAGGCATGATTCTATATCCAAGTGTAGGTTAGCAAACCAGTGGGTTTAACAAGGTTACTTAGAAGCACATGAGTGGATGATTACGTACAAGAGTGTGGATGACTCAGACAAAACACAACTATGTCACTGAAAAGACCAACCCAGCGTGAGTGACAACTCAAGAAAGCATCAGCCCTGGAACTCCCTGCACAACTTGCTGACAGGCTGATCAGAGTCTTTTCTCCCCAGCATGTAAGGAGGGGCCTTGGGACTCTTAGAAGTTTCAGAAGCTTTCTGGGCCTTGGACTTTCTTAATTATTATTTTCTAGGCCTTGTATGTTTCTTTTGCTTGCTGAGCCTCATGAGGCTCCCTCTTCTCTCCAGGAAGGAGCATTTCAATTTGGAGGATACAGCTACCCAGCAGATAGGAAGTACGACAATGCTTTCCTAAGCATTCTTTGCTGAGGAACAGAACAGCAAGGCCATGAACTATCAAGATAACTGTATTTGAGCTTCCCAAAATATTTAATGAACTGTGCAATTAAGTAAAGTAGAAAAACAAAATTCTTGGCTAATTTTACTACAACATTTATATTTGTTTATAACAATTTATTTATGGTCAGGGAATATATAAATCTTGGTTAAAATGTAAAAGACAGACAATAAGCAACTATCTTTATCTGATGACCTAATATTGAGGTGCTGAAACCACATTAAGATCAGCAAGTAAGCTTGAAGGTTAAAATACTCCTTGCTCTAATAGGAACTTGCAGACCTTCCCGCATATACTATTTTGCACTGGGGTTAAGACTGGAATACAGGAATGTAAGTAAAAGGCAACAGAAGGCACTGGCTGTCATGTAAATGTTCGTGGAAGATAAATGCATCATTAAGGTGAAAGCTAAGGGTGGCCTAAAATCAACTTCAGACACCTGCTGGCTCTGTGAAGTTCAATATTTGCCTTTTATTCATAGGAAGAATATGATGTGTCTTTCATTGAAATTTCCTTTCATCATTTTCCACTAGTACTTCAGATTTACCTCTGAGGTACTTTTTCCATGATGTCTTGGAAGCCTTGGACCCTGTAGATGTCCTTGGATAGGATCCATTTTCATTACAATCTTATCAGCAGAGAACAGGTAATGTTAGGATGTTTGCAAATAGGCTTGCTCTCCTCTAGATTTCAGCGAAGAGAAAAATTTGAAGAGAGAAGTCATACAGCTTCAGAAAGAAAAGTTAAAAGAACACCAAAGGCCTTGCAGTTATAGTATCAAAAGTACCCTATTATTTCTGTGAACAACAACAAATTGAATAAGAATGCAAGCACAGAAATGCTCAGAAGTGAAGGAAGGTCAGTGCCATCATGTGGAGGGTAATCAGCTGGGCCTTGGTGAAGAGTCAAAGCAACATTGTAAGAGAATGGGTATGAGAGTCACAAAAGCCTGGTCATAAATCTGACTTTATCATTTGCAAATGTGTGATTTTCAGTAAGTTCCCTAAAATACACTAATCTTAGTTTTCCAACCAAAAATTGAGATAATACATCCCAGCAAATTTGTGAGGATTTGTGTTATTGTGTTCA
Organism: Nannospalax galili; assembly: GCF_000622305.1. Lineage (NCBI taxonomy): Eukaryota > Metazoa > Chordata > Mammalia > Rodentia > Spalacidae > Nannospalax > Nannospalax galili. The sequence continues at coordinate 263,622 of NW_008340939.1, forward strand.
TACATGCTATGAAAAACCATTCAAGATATTAGAGAGCTAACATTCCAAAGTTATTGGTGGTAAAAATGATTGTAAGTCATATGCTCAGAGGTAGAGAGTGAAAATCCACGTTTTTTACTTGAATTTAACTTCCATATTGAATTTCTACTGCATACAATGGCAGCAAAAGATGAATCTTTCTGGTCATTTCCAGATGGACTCAGAAACTTCTAAATTTTCTTACTGGTGTCCAGTTTACAACCACAGCATGAATTCCAGCCCTTCCTCCTCACTATGGTGGCAATCAGAGTGCTGGGTATCAGAAAATGAAGATATTTTCCGTGCTGGTATCCAATTATTCAAACTTAACCCAAATTAATTTTAATTGCTTTGTTTGTTTTGGGGACAAGTTTTCACTCTGTAGTCCAGGCTGGCCTCAAGCTTTCCATCTTCCTGCACACAATGATAAGAAACATTTGTAATTCCTATACTTGACAGGCTGAGGCAGGACGATGGTAATGTGTATATAACAATAGATTGAAAGCTGTATCTTCTCAATGCTCATACACTGTGGTGCTTTCTGTTGAGAAGGTGAACCTAGACCTCCTATTATTATTTTGCAAGTAATAACACTTCTCCCTCCGAAAGGATAGTTTGGGTTTTTTGTTGTTGTTTTTTTTAATCTATGAAACTGTCAAAATTAGTCCCATGTGGTTTTTTTATTCATCTTGCTTAGCACTTTTCCCAGTTTGATCATTTGAGTTTACTTTCAACCCTGCAAAATCCTCTCACTTTATCGATTGCCTGATTGACTGATTGATTGATTGATTCATTCATTCATTCATTGATCTGTGTGATGGAGAATCTCTGGACAAAGCAAATGCTCTACTGTTGAGCTCTACCTTAAGCTCCCTCTTGTATTATTTCCCTAAAACAATTTTCCAACCATTTTCTCTACTAATGAGCAACTTTCCATCTAAATCTTGGCCTACAACTTAAATTATTTTCTTAGAATTCATTTGCAGAAATTAAAATACTGGATCAAAATATATAGCTCTTAATGGTATTTCATAAGCCCTGTCAAACTACTGCTTTGAAAGGCTAAATCAATTTACATTTCTAATTTAGGAATAGATGTTACATAGATCTTAAAACATAAGTGCCATTACTTTAAAATCAAATAACTCATTTTCCCTTGCCTTCATTACATTGTACATTAAAACAGAAATTATGCAAATAAAATACCCAAATTTTAAAAATCTCAGTTAAAAAAATTTTGTTGTATTTTATTAATTAGTGTACAGAAAAATGTTAGTCTTTAATTAACTCCTTTAAATAAGGTAAAAGTTGTGCTGGACACATGTAGACTCAAATATTCAGTTTACTTTGGCTTGGCTTATAAATGAACCGCATTGCTTTACGGCTTTCATAAGACCTTATGAACTATATTTAAATTACTCGATTTGTCTCAAAAGTCAAATAGATCAACAAAACCCCCTACTTGTCAAAATATAATATAATACAGCTAATAAAAGGTCCAGTTTCTGTTTCAGTGATTCTGAGTTTGAAGAACTCTTGCTTTCTTTGTCTAATTATGTTCATTTCCTCTGTGTCTTTGCTAAGCTTTAATTAGCCATAAGGATTGTTTTTAAGTGGCTGGTAGTTAGAGTGTTTATTTTATCAGACACTCTTGATATTTTCCAGGTAAATATGGACCATTTGATAAGTGCATGTATTTTAAAAGGAGAACATCTCTAAAGGTGAACAAGCCTCATGCTATCTATTTCTCCTCACAGAATCTTTGGCAAAAAAGATGACTGAGAATTTTGAGGGACAAAGACGTTTTCGATGCATAGTTTTATGTGCTGGACATATTCCACCCCCAGATACAAACATTGTCCACTGTGCTCACTTTTATATTCTATATCAACAGACTTTCTTTAATTTCCTATTTTATTCAGCCAATCAGAGATACTCACAGGCATTTGTAGACTGGCAGAAGAAAATTTGGGGTCTCCATTTCCCAGGCTCACTCCCAAGTTGTCTGTTGCCCCAGGAAGGACAAAGCTCCTGCCATGCAGGACTGACCTAAAATATGACTGCTGCCTGCTGGCCTCTCTTGCCTACTCCAATCTTATAAGTTGTCTGTTGCCCCAGGAAGGACAAAGCTCCTGCCATGCAGCACTGACCTAAAATATGACTGCTGCCTGCTGGCCTCTCTTGCCTACTCCAATCCAGGGGAGACACTGGCTAGTCTTTGACTCGCTGCTCATTGCTTCACTTTCCTTCCTTGAATCTCTAACCGTTTTTCCCTTTTTATTATCTCTTAACAAGGTTGTCCTCAGTTACCTACTATGTACACAGCAACATAGGTTTGTTCAATAAATGCTCTTCCTTTGGGTTGGCCTATCTAAATAAAGAATTCATTGCCCAAATAACCAGAAAACTATCAGTATTCACTAAAGAAATATTTGTAGTAAATGTAATCTTTTATTAAGCCCATTTGACGATTGTGGACTTGTCTACCAAAAGTAGGTGGTATTTTAAGATAATTTCTCCTAGAAGGAAGGTCTGCATGGACTCCCCAGATAGGTGGATGGTTTGAAGTTTCCTGGAAGTACGTCCTAATGCATTGGTTACCACATACAAATTTACTCATGTATATGTTGGGTATAAAGAATCCGGTCACTTAGAAGGGAAAACATTTTTTAGAACTACAGGTTAAAGGATGGTTTTGATTACGTTAATTTCAATCAAGAACCAATGAATTTTCTTAAAATAGATAATGTTAAAAGAAATGTCTACACTTTGGAAAGAAGGAAAGATAATATTTTAATATTACTATATCTTAATTATTTATATTGCTTTAATTCAAGTTTTATCTGCTTTACTGACACGTGTGATATTATTTGCATACATGTGTATAGTGAACTTCTGTCATTTTTACATTTCTTATGTGCTTCCCCCACTGCCCGTGAAACTCTTCTTCATCTTTCCAAGGCCTCCTCCTACTTTGGTGTCTTCTTTTGTGACCAACTGAATTTAATTATGGCCTCTTGTGTGAACATGAGTGGGTGTGATTTACTGGATCATGGTAAACTAATCAGTGGCTACATCTCTGAAGAACATGACCCTCCCTATGTAGCAACCACTAACTGTAAACAAGGAGTGGGGGCCTCATGAGTCCCTTCTCCATCCATGATGAAATTTTTGTCAGGCCAAAGCTTGTGCAAGTCTTGTGTCTACAACCACAGTGTCGATGATTTCATGAATGTGTTGCACATCCTGAAGACACTGAATTTTTGCATTCCTCCCCATCCCCTGGTCAGTATAATCTTTCTGCACCTTCTTTCCACAATGTTTCCTGAATCTTGGGTTGGGGCGATATAGATGGCATGCTTGGGGCCAAGCACTCAGCAGTCATTTATGACCAGTCATAAGTCCCTGAATTAACTGTCACCCAATGCAAAAAGAATCTTCTCTGGTGAAGACTAAAAACAGAATTAACTACAGGAATAAACCTGAGTATTTCTATAGAGGGAAGTTTGGCAACATGTCCGTTTAGAAACAGTAGTATGCATCTGATCCCTTGGGCCTATGGCCTTCCTAGCCATAGAATTTGACCAGGGTTGCAATACCAGTCATGAATTCCCTCCTGTGAAGCATTTCTCAAATCCAATCAGAAAGTGGTTGATCACCCCCTAGTAATCATGCCGCTTTTTTGTAAGTGGGCACATCTTGCCAGGGTAGTTGTTGTTGTGTCTTGTGGGATCTACAGTAACTGGGAAGGACACTGATAACTCTCCTCCTCAGCCACTGCCTAGCCCATTCCAGAACTATGAAAATTAGCTCTAGGGGGAGAAACTTCCAGCTCAGCTGTAGCTTCATTTCTCTCTGTCCTGCAAACAATGTGTGGTGATGTTAACAATAGGGTCTGACTGCCTAGCTCTTGTGGGCAATTGCAATGGCCTATGTTGTTTAGGGATCTCTGGGTCATCCCTGGCCAACAACTTGTAAAGAAGTATCCCATGCCTGGTACTGGGGATTTTAGACCTCATGAAATTTACAACACTGGAAACTGTTAGTGGAATGAAGAGACAGCTAGGGAATTGGAGAAAAGTCTTTGCCAATTAGATATCTAGCAAAGGATGTTTAGAATATATAAAGATCTGAAAAAAAATACTTATTAGGAAAACAACCCAATTTTTGAAATGTGATGTGAAACTGAACAGTTCTCAAAGTAAAAAGTCAAAATGGCTAATAAAATCTCAAAGTGTTTAACATCCTTAGCCATCAGGGAAATGCACATTAAAACTGCTTTGAGATGCCATCTCACCCTAGTCAGAATTTTTATTATCAAGAAAACTAACTAGAACAAATGCTGGTGAGGTTGTAGGGAAGGGAGAACACCGAATGCACTGCTGGAGCTTGTCTGACTGGTGTGGCCAGTTAGAAACCAGAGCAGAATTTCTCCAAAAACTAAAAATAGATCTTCCATCTGACCTAGCTATAACACTTACAAGCATATATGCTAAGAACTCTAAATCCTGCTACAAAGATGCTTGCTCATCATGTTCATTGATGCTCTGTTTGCGATAGTCTAGATAAGGCACATACACGTGATTTTCATACATTTTTAATAACTTACAATTCATTTAACCTTTGTTGCATTCTTTATATTCATTAGGTATTTCCGAGATTCAGAAGTTCATGAAGCTCACAGATGATTATGATCCTTTCGCAAAAGGCACTATGAAGTGAAATGCGCAAATGGAATCTGAGAACTGTGCTTCCTACGACTGTGAGAGGTAAAGGACAAATGTGCTACATATGTCATTCCGCACGTTCTGGAATTGTAATTCCAATAATCAGAGAAGTAGTATAATACATTACACAGTATTAGCATTCTCTCTTTTATGTGAATCCTTCCTTGAAATTCTTAGACATACTTGTTTAGCTTGGGTAGTCTGCAGAGGGTAAGAATGTAGAGCAAAGCCGTCAGAGAAACTGAAATAGTACAGCCATCAGGGCAATAGCAGAACACATGTGATATGTAAATGGGGGGTGCTGAGGTGGAAATGTCTTACACACATGGGGTGGGGTATGAGGGAGAGAAGAGGTGGGAGGATTAATCAGAACTAAGCAGTATGAAAAAGTGTCTTTTGGACTTGACAGGACTTCAGCACTGGTGAACTCACAGCAGCTGTGGTTGCCGGTATAAGACCCGCACAAGATCAAGGCAGTCAGCATTTCAACATGGAATGGGAAGGAGCTGAGAGAGAGAGAGAGAGATAGAGAGAGAGAGAAACAGAGAAAAACAGAGACAGAGAGACAAAAACAGAGACAGAGAGTCATTTTTCTTTAAGGGTATGGCCCCTGATTAGTAGAACACCCAACAGTGAATGACCCCCACACCCATGAGTATGTGGGCATCACAAACTGGACTCCATGAGTTATTAAAAACAAAGAGGACATCATGTTGGTAGAAGATGGGGTGGTGGGAGCTGGATCTAGAAGGAGTTAAAGGAGGAATAGGGGCCGAACATGACCAAACTATATTGTATAATATTCTGAAAGATTAGTAAGAATATTTTTTTAAATATCTCTTTTCTATGTAAAAAAGCAAAAGGGAGGCAACTCTGTCACCTTTGGTGGTTCCAACATTGTGCTGAGCAAAAACAAGTACAGTACCAGCCCTAAGGAAAGATGAAAATGACACACGCTGGCTTGTGATAGGGGAAAATCTGTGTGTATAAAAACTACAGCAAAGAAAGCCAGATGCATCACTGCCTAGGAGATGAGCCTACAGGGTCAAAGGACAGAAACAAGAGGGACAGTGTGGTCATGCAGGTGCCCATTGCTGTCTACAAATAAGGCTTTTGTTCTCCCATGTGACTTAATCAGACCCATCCATGCAGTGTATTTGAAGAATTAAATCACACACATATGTGACAAAGATAAAATGTTGCCTATTACCAACCCCAGCCTGTTCATGGCTGCTGTTTGGACTAGAAAATTTTTTATTTTCTAAAGCAAATAAAATGTTTAGTTCAAGTTAAATAGTGGCTTTTCCTTACAAATAATAGCGAATAGCGGTCACGTATACAAACTTGGAGACAAAAAACAGGATCAAAGCTTCACCAATCTGTACAAGGAGATGAGAGGAAAACAGAGAAGCAAGATCCATAAAGGAAAGGGTCCCAGGAGAACGCATTCAGAGAAATAGGAGATCAGACCCACTCTCAGAAGAGAAACTGAGGCCACCAAGCAGACCTCACTGAGACTTTGTCCAGTAAAATGATGCACACTGTGTGAACGCTACCTTCATCCTCCAGCTTCATGCAAAACCCTCATCAGATTCTAAACAGTTTACCAGTGTTTTAATTTTGTGTGATGCTATTCATTTTCAGTAAAAAGGCATCAGATATTTTCTGGAAGTTGTGATTATCAGGCAGTGTTCACTGCCCAACACCAGACATTTTTTTTTGTTAATGCTAATTTCATTTGGGAATGATTTTGATGAAAGAAGAAGAAAATGTCATGTTATTAAATATCAAGTTTTAAATGAATATTGTGTTAAAACTCTGAGGATGAAGTGAGACAGGCCTACAGCATTTCTACTATAAACTCAAGTACAATGTCTTCTGTTATAGTGGAGTGGTCATTTGCTCACTTGATTTTGAGATAAAGCCTCACTGTATTTCTCAGGCTAGCCATCGATTTATGAGTTCAAGTGATCCTGCTCCTCAGAATTGCACACAGCAAGGACTGCATGCCTAGCATAATAGTTATTTGAAGAAAAGTAACTGGATTTGGACTGTGGAGTTAATGACTGCCTATTTTGTTGAACATGATTTTTACTTCAAAAACTGAAACATAGCAATTGTTATTCACTTAATTATCCTTATGATATTTTCTAGGGGAGTGTGATGATTTGAATGAGAATGTCCCCCATAGGCTCTGAGTATTTGGATATTTTGTCCCCATTTGGTGGCGCTGTTTGGGGAGGTCTTAGAAGGTGTGGCCTTGATGGAGGAAGCATGTCACTAGGGGTGGACTTAGAGAGTTCTTAAGCCTTGCTGGATCTCCAGTCACTCTTTGTTTTCTATGCCTGCTTGAAGATGTAAATGCTTAGCTTCTGCCCCTCCTCCGCCCACCTCTGCCACCATGCCCCCCACCCCTTGATGGACTCTGCCCCTTTGGAACTGTAAGCTAAATAAACTCTTCCTTTTATAAGTTCTCTTGGTCATGGTGTTTCTATCACAGCAGCAGAAAAGTAACTAATATAGGGAAGATGGAGAGATGGCTCAGTGATTTAGAGCACTGGCTGCTCTTGTAGAGGACCCATGTTCAGTTCCCAGCACCCACATGGCAGCTAACTCCATAACAGTCTATAACTAGTTCCAGGGGATCTGACACCCTCTTCTGGTGCCACAGCATTCCATGACACTGGTGCACTTACATACATGCAGGCAAAACACTCATACATTAAAATAAAGTAAAATAAAAAATAAAACAACTTTTAGGATCATCAATTATTAGATTTTCATATAGCATCAAAGAAGAATATTTGCAATTGTGTACAAAGAATATTAAATTCTCTTATCCTTCCCAACTCCAAATGTGTATAGATGCATTCCCTTCATGCACTGAAACCAAAACTACATAACGCAGCAAATGGAGTTCAGAGCAGACTTGAGTGTGAAATTCCTGCCACTATGACATTTATGAAAACTGCAGAAAAAGAAAACCATGCTCATCTTCTCATTAAATGTTTTTCTTTAGTAAAATTGTTTACATAAAAGTTTGGTTCCAGTGAGTGAACTTGCACTGAGGGACATCTGGGGACACTAACTTGACCCAATAAGCTTACTTCCCATCCCCCAGGGACGTCATTCACCTGGTCGTGGGTGCAGTCTGCCTGCATGTCATCTTACTTTTCATTCACTAGCTGCTTTGGTTAGACTTCTGAGGAGAGTAGAACATTTAGGTATTTTACTTCTTGTGTTAATCTTTATGCTATCTGAACTGATACCAGAGTGTGTGGCCCATGGGTTATGCACCACTGCTATTACTGAAGAATTCTGCTGGCAGTAGGAATTGTGGATGGCCTCAGGTTGAGCTGTCTTAATGAATATCTCAAAATTATTTTCACTTTCTCACTGTCGTTTATTTTCCTCTGTTTTAATTAACTTTTCCCTAAAGAGGGTAATGAAATTATTCCACACAGCATATTTAATTGTTGACTTTAGTTGACATTTTTAAAAACTTTTGAGAAACGAAGAAGAAAGCAGAGCCCAAGAGCAGCAGGAGTTCAACTGGTATTTCTTTTACTGAATGTTCCTCTTGATGTATTTGTAAGAAAATAACAACTATTCATTGCTCATAATAACTTTATAGGAAAGATTTTTCTATTTCAGCAACATCTTTAGACATGAATGCTGGCTTTATTTGTGACTGGTGAATTTAGTCAGAAAGTAAGCCTTTTTCATACAGTGAAAACTCTAATAAAAACAGTGAAACACGATGACTCTTTTATTCATTTCTCAACTATTCATTTCTAGGATTTTCTTTTAGACACCTTTATTTAAATTAACATTCTCTTTCTATCTAATGTTGCATGCTGTGCTGCTTAGTTTTTGTTTTCTTGTCATAATTTCAAATAATCTGGGAACAAGAGTCTAGACTGAGAAATTTTCTCTATCAGACTAGCCTGTGGACATGTCTATGAGGCATTTTCTTAGTTTGTGTTTTTTAAAACAATTTAAAACTTATGTTGATGCAGATACAGATGTACACATACAGAGGATACTATAATAGCTGTATAGGACTCCATTAATGACTTATTCTAGTTTCACTAGATATTTTTAGCTGAAATATAGTGTATTGAAATTATTTGAATGTTTTACTATTATCAATAAAATTTCAACTAGTTCTATATATGTAAATTTACTTACACTTATGCAAGCAAATTTATCTGTGAGAAGAATTTACAGTGAAAGTTTGGAGTTAATTTCTGAGTAAATAATGAAATGGTCTTTGACATTTACTTGAATAATTTATTTCCTCTCCACAGCTGTCACTCGGTGTGACAGTTAAATTACTCTTAATTATTTATTCATTTGCCTTTCTGTCATCAAAGTTATCTTTAGAGATTAATACTGATAAGAAATCTGTTGTATTAAAATAAAACACACAAAGTTAAACTTCAAAAGTATTAGGTAAAATCAAGCCGGGCATGGTGGCACACGCCTTTAATCCCAGCACTCGGGAGGCAGAAGCAGGCAGATCTCTGTGAGTTCAAGGCCAGTTTGGTCTACATAGTGAGTTCCAGGTCAGCTGGGACTACAGGGAGACCCTGTCTCAAAAAGACAAAAAATGTATTAGGTTAAATCATTTGTATGGGAAATAAAGTTTACTAAACATGTATTAAGTAGTTATATTTAGGGGTTATTTTGAATGTTGTACCTTTGGGGCAGAAATAGAGTGTAGTAAAACTTCAGGGCTAGTGCTATAGCTCAGTTGGTAAAGGTCTTTCTTAGCGTATACAAAACCCTGGGTCCAATCCCCAATACCACATAAACTGAGCATGGTGGCACACCCTTGTAATCCCAACACTCATGAAGTAGAGGAGGGAGGATCAGAAATTTGAGGTTATTCTCAGCTACATAAGAGGTTTGAGGCTAGCCTGGGATCTATGAAACAGTGTCTCAAAAAATCATTAGAATATCAATATTTTGGTAACGAAAAATAAGGCATGTGTCATACCACATGATTGGAGCTCTATAAATGATGAAAAGATGAAGTTGCATGGATTTTATGTGTTAACATCAGAGAATGAAGGAGGTCTGTGCTTGCAAAGCTTTGATGAAGCATGCTGGATGGGGAACTTGCTGAAGTGGATTCTGTCAGCACCCTGGGTCCTGTGCATAAATATGGATGCTCCCACTGATATGGTGGAGATCTGTGTAGGGGAGACAAGCATCTGTCATCCAGATGTGCTCAGCTGTCCTCCTGCTCTCAGCACTACACAGTGAACACCGTGTCTGGAGGGCCAGCACAGTTCCTGCCTCTCCTCTCTCAGCTTGTAAGTTGGTACACTTTAGTGATTATGTCCAGTCTTGCTATTTCTTGTCCTTTTACTGCTGATAGAGAGTGTGGTGTTTCCTAATTGTGTAGCAGGGTAGAGAGCTACAGGGATTCATACCATCACCAGGATAGACCACAACTACCAATGTGTATTTGACCAAATAAGTTCAGATTTGCCATCTCACACTCCTCTATGCATCCCTAAAGAGCCATCTGAGCGGTTTGTGTGAAATATCTGCTAAGGTTAGAGAAATAGCAAATGGATTTAAAATGATATTTCAAATACAATCTGATTACATTTTTGTGAGAAACTGAGATCAAGGGACTCTAGGGCCACGGTTGGTAGTGAGCACTGTGAGGCTGAAACAGAATAGTATCCATTCCTCCAGTTCTCACATTATTTAGATTCCCTTTATAATTTTCCTCAATATTTAACATGCAAATGGATATAAAAAATAGCTCAGTGAAGGCATTTCCTATAAGTGACAAAGTAATTATACTTTACATAAGAGGACTGATGATGTGAAACTTGAGTGCAAAGAAGGGTAAGTTATCGTTTACAACACCAGTGACTTTGCTAATGCCAGATCACACTGATGTGCAAATATGGGTTACTGAGAAGTCGGGGATAAATGCACTGTTCTTGACTAGGATGCATCTAAAGAAATCAACCATGCATTTATGGAATGTGGAAAAATGAATAAGAAAAGTGAGCATCAGTTTCATAACCATGTACTATCTTTGACCTTGAACTGTATGGCAGGAACAGAATTATTTCTAGCATGGAATTATATTTATAGTGTACATTCTATTTTTAAACTATTTCTTTTATGATACTGTCATTTATGGATTTCTTACATTTATATATATATATTTCCACTAGTAGATTGTTCCTAAAGGAAGTGCAATTACATATAAGCCTATGAAACATGTATAGATACATAGATTTATGTGCAGTCATGTATTTATGTCAATCTTTGCCAATAATGCTTTTCCTGTTGATTCTGTAGTGGTGCAGACCATTTTCTGTTAAGTAGTTCTGAGAGGGTTACACAAAAAAACATGGATGAAATCCTTCCATAGGCTGCTTTGTACAGGGTGCTGCTCAATTTCATTTAATCCTCACTCCGATAATGTGAGGGGGGAGCCACTAACCCACCAGTATTAATAAGAAAAAGTGGTTACTCGGATAAATAAACTAACAGTCACAAGGTCACAAAGAAAATGAAAGGCACAGAAGACTTTGAACCCATTTGTGTCACTTCTTTTTAATTTTTCATATTTAATTATTTTTATTTTATGTGTACAAGTATATTGCCTGCTAGTGTGTAAGTGCACTGGTGTCCCTCAGTGCCTGCAGAGGTCAGAAGAGCATGTATTTACATGTAGAAAAAGGGAGAATAGAAAGTCAAATTCTTTTAAATTGAATTTTTCTTTATTCATTGATTTATGTATTTACTTTTACATGTGCATTCATGCATAAGTACATGTTCATATGTGTACAGATGCAAGTACAGGCATTATTGTAGGCCAAGCCAAATGACAGCATCAAGTACCATTTCTCATGGCCTGTCTACCTTATTTCTAGAGTCAGTGTTTTCCCTGACCTGGAGCTTGCTGATTAGGCTAGGCTAGACCCTAGGCACCTGGGTGTCTTTCCCTCCCTAGTACCTGTCACTGTGCCAGACTTATTTACATGGGTTCTGGAGGGCAAACTCATGTCCTGAACTTTACTGACTGAGCCACCTCCCCAGCTTTGCAAGTCACATTTCTTTTGTGTTGACAGGTTGCACTTCATAGAAGACAGAAGAAACAGAAACCATGGTTCACTTCTAACATCACAGGCTGTTTCCATAACATTAATTTTACACTTACTCTTTTTACTGCCTATAATCTATAATGTGTTTCAACATGTTCTTACTTTGCACCAAATAGTTATTCTTCAAGCTTTCTGAATCCTATTAAGGGGTACATGCTGCTATGCTATTAGGAGGATAGACCCATGAAAGAAAGGACTAGAGCTGCACTTACAGCACCATGGTCTTCCCATTCCTGTTATTGCTATGATTTAGAATTATTACCACTGCAATTTCAGGTTCTCTTTCCACTTGAAACTCATAGTGGCTGAAACAATCCATATAAACTCTGCACACAATTTTCCCTGTGGTTTTTATTATAATCTTTACCAGAAAATTGGAAGCTATATATGCAAATTGTCAAACTTTTTGGAGGCATTTCATTTCCTTTTATTAAATTTTGTAATGCATGAGAATAAAAGGTAAATTCTCATTAGAGAGAATGTGTTTGAGTCAGATCAGAATGATACAGTATATTTTAACTGCTGATTTTAGCAAATAAACTGTACTTACGCTTATAGATGGAATTATTCTAGAAATACGAATTACAAATAAATATTTAAATGTTACAGCTTATGAAATTGTTTTACCACCTTTTGCTTTATCAAGTTTTGACTAATCTTGGATAATTTATTGCAAACTATCTTCTTTGTCCAGATAGGAGACATTTGCACTGTATTCCCTTTTGCTTTCCAGTTTCCCTGATTTGTCTGTTCCAGTCTCTCCAGGTCTCCAGCACTTACCCTTCTTGACAATGCTCTCAGAGCATGTCTGAATGCTTGTGATCATGTCAGGCACTTCTGCATTCTCATCTGGGGTCTCAAGGGACAGGGCTATGACTTCTCAAGTCAACATTTGTGTGGCTGTACAATTTAGGAAAAAAACAAAATGAAAAAAGGACCCCACTGCACCAAAATTTTGAAAGTACTTTTTTCATTTTCTACTTTGAAGAGAGTTTCAGAATGGTGAGTTAAAGCAATGGATTAGGCATTCACTACTCATCCAGTCCTCACTTCTATAACCAGCTTGGCCCATGCCACAGGTTTTAGATGTCTTTTTTTAATGTGTATGCGTGTATTGCCTACATGTAGGTAAGTTGTGTGTGATATGATGTGATGTGTGCGTGTGTGTGCGTGTGTGTGCTTCCGTGTCTGTGAGTCCAGAGAACAGTGGTTGACATTATGTGCCTTTCGCTTTGGATATTATTTCCAAGTGACAGTCCATCTTTGAAGAAATTCAGACAGGAACTCAGGGGAGGAGCTCAGGGCAGGTAGCACAGACCATGGATGATAGCTGCTTACTGTCTTGCTTTTGGGCCTATGCTCAGCCTGCTTTCTTTATATATAGTGAACTTTTGTAATTTCATACAAGAGTTCTTAATCAAATCTAGACCTTCTCTTCAATCCATGCCTCCCCCATTCCCCAACCAAACCTCATGTATTCCATCATACGTGTTAAGTCCTATTTATTCAGGAATTTGTACCCAAATGTCCTTCAGCGTAAATTCATTCACTGGAGTCTAGTCAGCCCATCTAGTGATCATATGTAAGGCACACTCTCCCTCACCCAGCAGCAATCAGTCTCCAACAGTTCTCAGTCTAGTGCCGGTCCACCACCTATTTCTCTTCTCTTCTCTGGGGCCTAGTTTAATTGAGTTGGCATGGGTCCTGTGCTTGATGCTACCCTTGCCACTTCAGCGTAAATTCATTCACTGGAGTCTAGTCAGCCCATCTAGTGATCATATGTAAGGCACACTCTCCCTCACCCAGCAGCAATCAGTCTCCAACAGTTCTCAGTCTAGTGCCGGTCCACCACCTATTTCTCTTCTCTTCTCTGGGGCCTAGTTTAATTGAGTTGGCATGGGTCCTGTGCTTGATGCTACCCTTGCCACAAGCTCCTATATACAAGCTTCCAGTGGTCTAGAAGCCTCTGCTTCCCTGTGTTCATGAACCAACCCTGGCTCTT
>NW_008340939.1:278864-282916 GCF_000622305.1 Nannospalax galili
TTAGTTTAAAAATGTAAGTTTTCCGGGAAGGTGCATAAGGGAAAGTTAGCAGGAGATCAGACAGGTGAAGAAAGAAATAAAAGCCATCAGCTGGATAGAGTAGTATATGTCTGTAACCCCAACACTCAGGGTACTGAAGCAGGAGGTACATGAATTGCAAGTCAGCCTGGTGTACATTGTGAGTTCAAGAAAATTGGTGTTACTTATGGGAAACTATCTCAAAAAGCAAAATTAAATTATAAAGGAAAGAAAGAAAGAAAAAGGAGAGAAATAACCAAACCATCCATAAAATGCCTATATGGAAGCTGGGCATGGTGGCATATGCCTTTAACCAAGCACTCAAGAGGCAGAGACAAGCCAATCTCTGTGAGATACAGGTCAGCCTGGTTCACAGTAGTTTCAGGCTAGCCGAGGCCACAGGGAAACCTTGTCTCCATGGGAGACTTCCCACAGGAAGTCACAAAAATTGTGTTGTTAGATGGATGTGATGCATCTGCTAAAGTACCGACCAAACATTTGTGTTTACACCCACAGGTTAAATTATTATAGCAGCCACTGTTTAGATGTTCTTGCTTCTTGCTGTTTGTGTTTTTATCGTAGATGGAATCCCACTGAAATGGGCCAACAGCCCATGGAAAACAGATGATGCAGAGACCCAAAAGTTCAATGGCTTATCACTTTGGGAGGAAGATCATCCCACACCTACTACCTTCTCCAAGGATCAGGGACTTTTTTGGAGGAGGTGGGTGGAAAGAATGTAAGAGCCAGAATAAGGGGTAGAGTGTTTACTGAAAATGTCCTCTGGCCAGTAAGCTATAGTCACACCTCCTTCTATGCTCATCAAGGAGTCGAGGAGCTAGTCATTTACCCCTCTCACCCAATCAGTCGACCTTAGCTGCATGTGGGGGGAGGGGTTAAGGATATATAACCCGAGAACACCAAGAGGCACTTCTCTCACCATTTTGTGTGGCTGTCGGGAGGTCACAGGATCTGTATTTGAGGGTGGACTTTATGGTGCAACTGTAAATGTGGGGCACCCACTCTTCTGTAAATAAAGCCCTACCCTATGCTCTGTTAAAAAATAATAATAAATAAAATAGTTTTTTAAAAACCTTCCCACAGATAAAAATCCATGACCCATTCATGATTAAAAATTCTCTAGGAAGAGAAAGAAATTTTCTTAAACTCATGAAAGTATCAACAAAAAAGCCTAGCATGGTACGTCACACATATAATTTCATCACTTGGGACGCTGAGGCAGGAGGATCTGTGTGACTTCAAAGTCAGTCTAAGCTATATTATGGGATTCTGTCTCAAAAATTATTCACAACACATTGTAGCAAAAATCATACTGAAGGGAAGAGATGAAATTCTTTCTACCAAAAATTAGGAACAAGGAAAAGATGTCTGTTCTCATCACATAACCAACAGACTTTATTGGAAGTTCCAACAATCTAAAACAGCAGAAAAAGAACACAAGGCCAAAACTGAAGAAAGAAAGAAATTTTTTTGCATTTCTATATAACTGAAAAATATAGATGCTGTTTCAATCATTTTGTGGTATCAAATTGCATAACAGTATTTAAAATGCTTGTGTAATAACTTGAGAAAATATGCCTAACCGCTATACTAAAACTTCAAGCACTATGATGGCAAAGCAGGTCTACACAAATGGACAGACCATATCTATTGGAAGGAGACACAATAATAAATGCTCCTGGAAAGCTATTCATGTATTCAGTGAATCAGCATCAAATTTCAGATGATTTAGTACAGAAAACTGCCAAGCAGTTCCTGATTATATATAAATAGAACTTACCTAGAACAGAAACTTACATGAGCTGTCAGCTGGAGCAAATACAAAAACAGTAATTCACTTTGGAAAATGGTGGGCTATGGTCGTGTGGGGATCTCGGGGCGTCAGCTGCTTGGCGTGGCACCGGTCTCCCACACGTCGCTGGAGTGCAGCGGGTCCCGTAGGCCGTGTCTGCTGTTCGGGCCCCTGGCTCTCTGCCGCTGGGGTGCTCGGGTTTCCGCACCGTTTTGCCGTGGATCTCTGCTACCGGAGCTGGTGGCTCTAGGACCGCTGTCAGCTGCCCGGTGGGTTCCGTTTCAATTTCCACCATGCACTCTCTCTCTAAGTTAGAGACCTGTTGGCCACCAGGTCAAGAGGGGAGGTGCGAGAAACAGCGAAAGCAGGGTCTTCGTGAGTTGATGACGGAAGGACAGCCCCCCCCCAGACTGGATCACAGGATTTAGTGTTACAGCTTCAGACAAGTGACTCAGCTCAGATCTCAGTGATTCAGCTCCAGCTCCAGCTTTATTGGGGTAAAACTAGGACTATTTATAGTGTGGAGACAGTAGAAGAAGCCTTAGCTGATAGGTACTTTTGGAGTGCTTCATTTACATAGGGCGGTGGGCTTCTATCAGGCTATCAGACAACGCCTGATTAAAACCTGGTAGCTCCTGTGCTGGAGGGCATGTATCTTGTGACGGGCATTTCAAAAGTAAGTCAGGGAGGAGAGCAGAAGGTACCCCGCTGAGAAGGGGAGTCTCCCCATTCGCGCCGAGCCAGCTTGTGGCTATCCAGACATGGGGAGACTGCTACCCTAAACAGCAGGGGTCCCCAACAGTGGGCAGCGTTTCACAGTTAAACAAGCTTCCCATGTTATCCAGCAATGCTACTGTTAGATATGTGCCTAAGGAAGATGGAAGCATCTTCTTAGATTTAACATATGTGTTATCATGTGTATTCAGCTTTTTCTAACTCTGTGCTACTATAAATAAAACTGCACAGAGTTAGAAATAGCTGAATACTTATGATACACACATATGTTAAATATACCCAAAATAAGATTTCTACATAGTAATAAAAGTAACAAACAACTGACAATACAATGCATCTCAAAAGCATTGTGTTGAAAGACCCAGGCCAAAAATGTCTACATTGTATGATTTCATTTGCATGATGTTCTAGAAAATACAATGGTAGAGTAACAAAACATGCTGTGTTTCACAGAATTGAGGCAGACGAGATAAAGAAACAGGAAACTGATTATGAAGCACAATGCATAAAAGCTCACTGAACAGTATGACAGAGCTAAAATTGGAGCACTTTGCTTACACATTGTATTTTAATAAAGTCAGTTTTAAAACCTGTAATAATCATTACTATGTGCTATATACTGAATACACTGGAGAACATGTGTCAATCATGCTTATGAACCCTGTGGTACAGAAGGTTTTTATCCTGCCTCACATTCTCAGCACAATAGCAGCTAATGACTGGATACCTGTTCCCCACCAGCTCTACAGAAATTTCTATGCAACCAAAATAACACACACAATTAAATTCTCTGACTAAAACTATTGCTGTGAACTCTAATTCAGAGTTTGTATTTTCTGAAACTGTAACCTTTGTTCAACTACCATTATGATAACCCGAGGAATCAAATTTGGATCTATTTGATAAAATTTTAACAATATAGTATTTTACTCTATTTTATAGGATGAATTCCTTTTGAGTTTGGTTAAAAACCATTGAAAAGATTTCAAGACTACTGGCCTAGGGAGATGACTGAGTGGGTAAAGTGCTTACTGGGCAGGTATGAGAACCTGAGTTAGGATCCCCAGCACCCATGTATAAAGCTGGGTGTGTGGGCATGTGCCTGGAACGCCAGGACTGGGGAGGCAGAAATACAAAAACCTCAGTCTAGTGGAGTACAACAATTCCAGGTTCATTGAGAGTCCCTGTCTCAAAAGAGGTGGGGAGCAATGGAGCAAGAGACCCAGTGTCAACCTCCAGCCTCTAATGTACAGCAAGGGAGCGTAACGCCCCCAGTCACACATATACAAATAAAAAATGAGGAAAATAAAAAATTGCCCCACTATAAATTTTTGAAAGCTGCTACAGTGGTGGGTGATACACGGACTATGTGGAGATATGTTTCTACTTACAAGCTTTGGCTATTAAATAATCCATGGCTTTCACTTGAGTATAATTTGTATCTTCTATTGGAAGGACAAGCTGATGGTAAAATGTTTTACTTTCT
>NW_008340939.1:283979-297380 GCF_000622305.1 Nannospalax galili
GTACAGGACCACCTTCCCAGAAATAGTACAGCCCACAGGGGCTGAGTACTTCCACATCACTCAACAATCAAAGAAAATGCCCCACAGACATGGCCACAGGCCAGTCCCTCTACCCAGGTGTGTTAAGTTGACAACTAAGGCTATCCAACACAATGGATGTTTCTATTTTTATTAATTTGCTCATTTTGCACCACACATGTATATATCACAACAGGATATGGTACTCAATAAATAAATACAGTTATTGTTTGTCAATTAAAAGCAACATATTTTTAGACTTTAAAAGATTTGTCCATCCATGGGGCTGGAGAGATGGCTCAGTGGTTAAAAGCACTGACTGCTCTTGCAGAGGACCCAGGTTCAATTCCTAGCATTCACGTGGTGGCTATGAACCGTCCTTAATTCCAATTCCAGGAGAATCTGAAGCCGTCTTCTGACCTCCGCAGCATTGCACGACACAGGCGCACTCACATACGTGCAGACAATACACTCATACACATAAAATAAAAATAATAAATAAAATATTTTTGAAAAGAGCATGAAAGAATTCTAGGAGCTTAGGATTCTAAATACAAGAAGTTTAGAGGTTTCCTGAATATCCTCAGACTCCACAGCTATCACCCCAAGTGATGTGTCCTACACAGAGGCAATACTCAGCAATTTCTACTTCAGTGATGATACACACCTTGACAATCTCCTTTAAAAAGGGAGGCCACTCTGTGAACATCATTATTTCAGCACCTTTTTGACATGGAGGTATATGAATGCCTGACATTTTTAGGGCCATCTAGTGGAGTGAACTACTGGTTGCCATATGTGATATTTCCCTGTGCAGGAAATCAAAAGCCATCAAAAATGTAATGTCATCTCCCCAGACAAAAGGACATCATGGGCATGACATTTTACTACACTATATACCCCCACACAATTATCAGTCAGAAACAGGTAAATTCAGCTAATATTGCTGTTTCGATATAAGTAACAATAAAACATACTTGTTTCTGCTTATTTAAAAATATGCAATAACTTGCATACCAAGAAATTGCTATGCAGGTAATACAATCCATTGTCAAAAAATAAAGACAATATACTGAGATGTTTAAAAGTCATAGCCACCATTTAAATAATTTGAAATGGACTGTGTTGTTTTCTATGAGAATGTCCCCCATAAGCTCCAAGTATTTGGATGTCTTGTCCCTGGTTGGTGGTGCTGTTTTGGGAGGTCTTAGAAGGTGTGGCTACCCTGGAGGAAGCATGTCACTGGGGCAGGCTTAGAGAGTTCTTAAGCCTTGCTGGGTCTCCAGTCCTGCCCTTGAGTCCTTTGCCTGTTTGAAGATGTGAGTGTTCTGCTTTCTGCTCCTGCTCCAGCCACCATGCCTCCCTGCCATGATGGACTGTAATTCTAGAACTGTAAACTCAAATAAACTCTTCCTCCTATAAGTTGCTTTGGTCAGTGAAAGATGGATAACAGGCGTTAACAAGAGAATTTCAGCAGAAAGATGTAGCTAAAAGTTAACCAAACTGTCTAACTGTATAATTAATAAAGCAGAAAATTCAATCAGTGGCAAAAAAACAATTATCCAGTATGAAACACAATAGGAAAAAGAAAAGAACTAAAAAAAAAAAAAGAACATGGAACGAAGCCTGTGTAAAAGTCATGAACAATAGGAGTTCCAAAATGAAAAGAGAAAAGAATAGAAGAGAATATTGAAGATAGAGTGTCCAGGGATTTTACAAAATTGACAAAATACATCAAGACACAGAGCCAAAGAAAATAAATACAAAGACAGCCACAACTACCCACATTATACTCCAGCTGCTGAAAAACAAAGATAAAGAGAACACATTTAAACTAGCCTGATAAAATAAGGAAATGGCCCTCAGTGGAACAGCAAGAGGGATGCTTCTCAGAAATAACAGAACTGAGGCAACTGGACTTAAAGCTTTCACACGCTGTAAAGGAAGCATGCCCCCAGAACTCTGCAGCCCATGAAATTGTCCCCTGAAACGGAAAACAAAGGAAACAATGTTTCAGAAATCAGTGAAGTGGTTAATCTCCATGAGATGATCTCCACAGCAAAGGTAAACCAAATTCTTTAGTCTGAAGGGAAATGCTTCTTGAAGCCTAGTTTTTAAAGAACAAAGAGCTAAATCTAATAATATCCACACATTGAAATAAGTGCATTTTTACAGCTTCTTTGAGAGACTACTGATTTTTAAAACATTAGCAAAAGATTATATAGGTTGTGAACATAGGAAAAATGCATGATATTAGTCACAAGAAAAATATTGGTCATTCCAGATGATTACATTAGTGAATCATATATCATTTTAAAAATAAGTTTTTGTTTCTGTTTTGTCTTTTCGGGACAGGGTCTCCCTGTAGCCCCAGCTGTCCTGGAACTCACTATGTAGACCAGGCTGGCTTAAAATAGTTGTTTACTAACTCAAGGTAGACTGTGATGAATTCAGGATAATATTTTAAAATCTAGAACAAGTAAACTTTAAAAATTAATTCAAAGAAAGAGAACCAACAAAACAATAGAATAAATTGAAATAAAAACAACTAAATGTTTTCTAGTGAGTCTTAAAATAGTAAAAAAAAAAAAAAAGACTGGAAGGAAGAATCCATGAATAAAAGCCAAATTGTGAGGTAGTTGTAAACAAATCACTACAGCAACTTGGTTGCTGCAGACAGACCCTTGGTCAGCTTCAATCCTGCCTTCTTCCTGGAGTTCACACCCATGTATGACCCTCTCCCTGCTCAAGATCTACATCTAGTGAATACAGTAATGGTAGGTCAAATTTGGTATGCCCTCCAAAGCCTCAGTGTTTGAACACTTGATCCCTACTTAGTGGAACTGCTTGAGAAGATAATGGAACATTTAGACAGGTACAGACTGGCTGGAAGAAGCACATCACTGGGGTCAGACTGAGTTTTTGTAGCCTGGCCCACTCCCAGTTCCCTGTCTGTGATTCCTGTGTGTGGATATAATCTGATAAGTTTGCTTCCTGACTGCTTTCCTAGCCATGATGTTCTATATTCTTTCTTCAACCTGTAAAGCCAAAATAAGCTCAAGGTAATTTATTACAGCAGCAGAAAGATGACTAATACACACTCCTATGGTTGCATTACGTGCCACAGATTCTGACTTTTCAGCACACTCCTTTCGGAGACTTCTCTTTAGCTGGGTTTGCAAAAGGAAAAACTATTGTGGGAGACTCAATATGCAAAGGAGGTGATAGAGACCTCTGTGGACTGATAGCACTCCCCAATCCACCACCACAAAAGAGCCAGAGCCCTCCATCCTACAATAAGAAAGAAGTTCTACAAAAATCCTCACAAAGCTCAGAAGCTGATGTTTTTCCAACTGAGCCTGGAGATATAATCCATTCCTTATGGAACCTTGAGTGCAGGTTTGTGAGATTCTAATGGGAAGCTCTGGCTGCCCCAGGAATCTTCTTTTTTTAAATTTTCTATATATTAATTTAATATGTAGCAATAGAGAATCCATTCACATGTAAATGAACTAAATATACAATGTACATGGCAGAGATTGCTAAGGCGCGTTTAAAAGAAACGAACACAAAGCACGTAAAACTACTGTTACAAACATAATTTTTAAGAAGGAAAAGGTACATACTTTGAAAGTAGAAGGGCGGGAAAAATGCCCTCAAACCTAAGAACAGAGGAGAAACTAATCCTAAGAAAGCCCATGTGTGTGTCTTAAAATAAGAAGAAACAGATTTGAAGACAAAGATTATTAACGATGGTTATTTCAAAGTATCAAAGTGGTCATTCTATAAAGGAAACACAATAACACAAACTTTTATTCGCTTAGTGCTGCCAAAGCCTAAAAGTACTAAAATGGAAATTTCACAGTAAAAGCTTGCTGAGTCTCCTCCATCTGGCAAACATTTTCTTTTCTAGAATTTTAACATATTCCATTGAACGAATAGGCAAGGCCATCCACCTCATACACAAGATTCTGAAGCATTCCATCCCCCCATTTTAGATTTCAAGTTGCATTTTCCTAACAGCTGAATTTATTTTTCCTATCACTTGTAATCATAGACATTATTCGTTATTATTATGTGAAAGCACAATGTGCTTATTTCCCCATTACAGTACTCTTTATGAACATAGCTTTTTTACACTCAATAAGCTAATATCTTTTACAATATTTATCCTAAAGATTTGTTCTCATACCCATAGATGAATGCATCTCTCTACTCTCTGCAGTTTCCTTGTGCAGGAAAGGGTGATGAGCACAGAAACCCACAGCTATCCAAAGGGCAGAGAAGAAAGAGCTGCAGAATGCTTATATCTGAATAGGACATTTATATCAAAATTATGCTTCCCAAGGCTCAGAGACCACTGTAGAAGATGGAGTGGAATATCATAAGAGCCAGAGAAGGTGAACTACTTTTTAAAACAGATATAATGTATACTCGTTAAAGCATCTTTATCAGGCAGTTACTTGAGGAAGCTGAACAGGAATCAATATATTTCTTTAATGCATATATATTTTTATAACTCTATCCTTACTGTTTATAATTAGCAAGTGGAATTCCATTGCCATCTACTCTCCAATATTTCAGTTATCTGATTTCATTCTATTATTTTTGCAGTTCATTTTTTTGCATATTTTCCTATTTATCCTTAAAATGTCAAGAATATTACCAGTATATGTCTTTATAATTATGATTCTACAAGCCTAATTCAATTCCTATTGTGTGGACAGCAGTCTTTCTTTTGTTCAAAGAAAGATACTTTTGTCATAAGGACAATTATTTCATGTCCTCTATCAGATTCCTTTTCTCCCAGGGCCAATCCTTGCTATTAAATCTTTCTGCCCACTCTTCCACAATGGTCCCTGAGCTGTAGGTGGGTGAGGTTTAATACAGGAATCCAGTCCAGGGGCACACACTCTGCAGTTGATAATTCTCTAAACCTTAGTTGTGGCTGTCTGTGTGGATCACACTCTGTTGTATAAGGAAACTCACTGGTAAGAGTTGAGGGTTGTGTTAGTATTCTCTCTACTCCTTGTTCCATGAGCCTTAGAAGATCCACTGTAGATGTGTCACAATGGAACATCTCAAAGACACCTGTTTCCTATATTTGACCAGTTCTGGAACTTTGTAATAGCCTTCATCTCTTTCAAAAAGAATCGTCTTTGATGAATGATAGGAGTTTTATTTGTCTTTAAATGTAAGGATTCTTATTTAGCATACAGTAAGCAATATTTGTCTAAGGATGTGAGAGACAGGGTTTTCTCTGGGATCTATGACTTCTCCAGCTATGTACATTTGGCTATGTTTATAGTACACACATGAGTTCCCTCCCATTGAGCAGATCTTAAGTCCAATTAAATAGCTGTTGATAACCCACAAGATAAAAGTCCCACTGTTGCATCAATAGCGGTAGTTTGCTGTGCCAGTCATTGTGGCTATTAAACTTTACAGTTGGTTTTGACCATTGATTTGTTTTCTCCCCAATCAACTTGAGTACACTCCTCTGGTACTGTGAGAGCTAATCTTTATATTCGTGAATTCCAGATCAGTTCCAGCTCCATTACTCCAAGTCCTGTGTCTGAAGTATGTCTTGTCTTCAACAATAGGAACTTACCTTCAACTTCTGGAAGGCAATCAAGGGCTGTGACAATAGCCTGTGTTATTTTGGGAGTCTCTTGGACTATACTGATCAACAGTTCAAAAGGAGGTTTCTCCTGTCTGGCACCATGTTTCTTATTATATAGCCTTCAGCTATATACATTCATATGCATATAGTCCTCTTGAACCAATACATTTCCCTCTGTCATCTAATTTCTATTAAGAATCATTTACATTGGTTTTTAGTCATGATCACTAAATATCTAATACAAGTTACTTAAGAAGAAAAAAAAACACTTATGGGTTTTGGAGCCTCCAAATCCAAAAGATAATTCAGAGTTGGTATGGGTGGCTCCCTGGCTGTTTCAGTTCACATTGTATATGGCAATATTAGAAGTATGTTCAACAACAAACAAATGATCCCATTTTAAGCAAGAAGGAGAAAAGTCCAAATACCACTAAACTTGTTCCTTGTATGTCCATCCTTTCCAGAAAAAATATAAAAGAAATATATAAGAACTACCTCATGCCCTCAATGAGTTAAGGACACTTCTAGTTTGCCTTCAGTTGCTGTCACAAAACACTTTGATCAATACCAACTTGGGAAGGAAAGGGTTTATTTTATATTACATCTCCTGGGTTACAGTTCATCACTGAGGGAGCCCAAAGTAGGAACTCAGGACAGGAACCTGAAGGCAGGAGTTGAAGCACAGGTCATGGAAGAATGCTACTTACTCACTTGCTATCCTGGCCCTGGTCAGGTTGCTTTCTTATACAATACATATCGACCGGCTCAGAGGTGTCAACCCCCACAGTAGGTTGGGTCCTTCCACATCACTCAACAATCCAAAAATGCCTCACAAACATGGCCACAGGCCAGTCCAATAGGGAAAACTCCCCACTGAGGCTCCTTCTACCCAGGTGTGTCAAGTTGAAAATTAAAGCTATCCAGCACAAGGATCTTACAATCATTTAAGCTTCCCCTTCCATTTCTTAAAGATTTTACCAGTTTTCCACATCAGGACCAAGCCTCCATTCACACCAAATATTCACACACAGTTAAATCACTTCCAAGCCATAGTAATAAGCTTTTCTTCCTGGGGAATCATCAATGCAAGGTGTTTAAGATTGCTTCCCCACATTTTTAAAAATACATTGCCTGCTCTTTCTTGTGGTCCCTTTTCTGCTTTCTGTTAAGCCAATGAAATTTAATAGAATATGTAATTAAACCATAAATCTTTTTGATGCTATAGACATGTTTCACAAAATGCTCATTTTGGATGTGAACGACAGATGTCTCCTCTAGCCATAGTTGAGACCATGTGTAGCTCCTGAGTTCATGATAAAATGATAAAAAGTCGGAGAATGCAATAAACCCTCAATGAGTCAATGCCATCTTAAGTTATGATGCATTTCTAGGATAAGGAACACTTAAGTACAAGTAGATAAAGGAACACTATGCTTATGTCTTAAACTGGGAAATAACCATTAACAAGTCACATTCCACTAAATAAAAGGAGAAGGAAGCAAAGATATGGGTGGGATGGAAAATGTATTTGTAAGTTTTATTGCTGTGTCTAATTTGGTAATGTGAATGTTCATACCTGTCAAGATTGTGTATTAGCAGTCTCCTGGACACAATTATTTTTGTCAGTATTAAGGCATATGCATGGGATAGCCTTATATTTTCATTAATATATAATTTCTGAATTTGGAGACACAGACATATTCAAGGCAAAGATCACAAATATACATATAATTAAGATATATATAATCTTTCTCTCTGTGGAGGTGAAACAGCATCATAAAGTATCATGAATGCAATCATTTTTCACTATCATTTTACCATAGAAAATAAGTTGATGTAGCTAAACTTGAAAATGAGCTACATTCTGTATAATCCTTTAAGAAAAATCTGGATAAAGAAACAGTGCAATTAAAATGTGAAGGATCTGTGTATGCTCTTAACGTCTTCTCTCATGCAGTAAGGAACCTGAACTTTTATTTGAACAAAGATATTGTATTGGTTATTAGTAGCTTTGGAGGTAACTGGTGCTATTTTAACAATATCAAAAGGAAAGGGCCAAAATGATAAGATGAATAACTAAAACTTTAATAAAAGTCTACATCTAACTCTTTGAAATATGTATCAGAAATAAAAATATTGTAGACTGTAAGATTGAGTCTACTCAGGCCTCTGTGTGAGCTGACCTGGAGCATTCTAAGCTCATGAAATCCCAGGATTTATTTTTATGGCAGACATAAAGGTAATACAAAGCACTTCATCCTAAGGACAAACGACTTGCTGTTAGAGAGGTTGTTTTGGCCTTGTAGTCTTATTACAGCCATCTTTGGAGAGGCCCCTTGGTACAGTTATGTACTTTTAAGCATTTAAAGCTAAGACTTTTCTAAGTTGAAAGATTTTATAAATAAAAAAATAAAATATTTCATTTTTTCTAGGCATATATAATATCCTTCTGTTACTTCTAAGGGCTTCAGTCTCTTTAGGCAACTGTGGTCTCAACTTTAAATAGTTAAAAGTAGGATTTTAGTAGCTGCAGGGTCCATTTCTGTATTAATTCATGTAAAAATATTTAATAACCTTCTGTTCTGTTTAGAATACAAGGCTACATGCAATTTTCACATACAGGAGACATA
Source organism: Nannospalax galili (assembly GCF_000622305.1). Lineage (NCBI taxonomy): Eukaryota > Metazoa > Chordata > Mammalia > Rodentia > Spalacidae > Nannospalax > Nannospalax galili. The sequence continues at coordinate 292,251 of NW_008340939.1, forward strand.
AAGACATGATCCATGCTTCCTAGATCCATGTTTAGGGGTAGCTCAAGATGGGGTTATATTATACAAATAAAGTTTCAGAAAGCATTTGTTATGGAGTTCAAGATCACTGGGAAAAGTCCACTCAGACTCAGAGTGTTCCAAATTAGCTGAATTTATTTAGCTGTCTAGCAACTGGACTCTCTGAGCCAATTTATAGAATGCAGCACTTGCTCAGAGGAAAGCAAATTTTAAAGTCCATATCCTGACTGGTTGGTACATGATTTACTCAGAAAAAGGCAATTTACTCAAAAACAAGCAGTCACATGTTTGTTCCTGTAGATGGGAAAGCAAGCATTTACAGAAGCCAGATAAGCTGGAGCCTTACCAAGATACTCAGCAAGATGGCACCAAGATGCTCACCAAGATGGCATTTCTTACAGAAAATGGAGGAGCTCAGGCTATCACATAATCAAGAAGAAGTCTGAGATAATGTCAAAATGTCCAGCTTGATCCTGCTATAAAGTATGTGATATGCTTACTGGATATGATATTTAAGACAAATATTGGCTGCTACTTCCTATTCCTGCTTGAAGATGTAGACCTTAGCTTCTGCTCCTCCAGCCACCTCTGCTGCCATGCCTCCCCGCCATGATGGACTCTTGCCCCTTTGGAACTGTAAGCTCAAATACACTCTTCCTTCTTTAAGCTGCTTTGGTCACACAGAAACAGAAAAGTAACTAATACAGTAACTGGTACCAGAGAATGGGTTGTTGGCTGTGAAGAAACTCACTGTGTGGGGTTTTGGAAGAATGTGGAAGACTTTGGAACTGTGGGTTAGAAAAACAGTTGATTGCTGTAAGTAGAGCTTAATGGGCCATTCTACTAGGTGCCTGGAAGAAAGTCCTGCTGAGAACATATAGTTCCAGAGGGAAATAAGGACTTAAGCAGCAATTGGGATACTGTGGCAAAGAGTCTGGCTGGAGTCTTCCCACAGCCAGAAAGCTTGCCTGAGGCTAAGTTGAAAAACAATAGACTAATTTCCCTGGCAGAAGAAATTTCAAGACAGCCTAACATAGAAATAGTGGTGTGGTTATTAATGGTGAATATTGTGCAGATCTACAGTGAAAAAGATCAAATGGAACAGAAAGAAATAGAAGGCACAGTTTGAATTGAAAAAGAGCACTAGGAATATAAATGTTGGTGCCAAGGCATGTGCTGGAGAGGATCCTTTTGATAAGGAGATTAAAATGATCAAGGAGATTAAAGTGATTAAGGAGAGGCCTAGAGATTTGCACTTAAACAAATGGAGAGAGCGCCTCCAGGGCAAGACCATATCCAGCTAAGCCTCCAACTTGTGAAAGGAAAATATGGGGGCGGGGGAGTGAAGAGAAAAGCAGGCTGGGGTCCATGCCAAACTTGCAGCCAAACTTGGCAGTGCCATTCGCCTGGTGCTGGCTTAGAGGCATGAAAATTACAAGAGTGAAGGGGTCATCGGTTCTTCCCCCAGGGTTTCAGAGAGCCACTGAGGCCAGGCAGCATGCAGCAGGGGTCCTCCCACAGAAAGAAAGCCCTGATAGGCCATTGCATAAAGCTGTGATGGTAAAGCCTGTTTGGCCATGGAGACCCCAAGAAGGCATTGAATATAGTGAAAGTGAAATTAAAGGTGGTAAGAGTGAACACAGACATTAATCACTCTGAGAGGTATGTGGAAGTCAGAAATCACAGCAATCTAGTTAGGTTAGAACAGTGAAGGAGTGAAGAGTGGAGGGAGATCCACATCTGTGTTCTTAGCAGGACAAATGCAGCTGACAGTGCAGCGTATACAGAGATAGGTGGTGCCAGAGGGGCAAAAGGAAAAGGTGACCTTTGTTTTAGACATACCAAATTGAGGTTTCTGAATGTTTCTTGGTAACTGCATCAACACTGTCTCACATGTATTTACACTGTAGAATGTGTGTTAGTCCTGAAAGAAAATGTTTGCTAGAAGATAGTAAATAAAGTCATAGGCATGGATGGGTTAAAGCAGCCTAGGAAAATGAAGGAGAAAATGCTTAGTCCTGGAAATTTCCAAAGACCTTAGTGTAGAGGAGGTAGAAGGAAAAAGATGAAGATACATGGAAGGAAATTGTATGGGAAAGAAGAATAAAGAATGGTATTTTAAGAGGTGCTGTTTGATAGTGTCAAAATCTGCCTAGGAATAAGACTGAATGGTGACCAGCCTGCACACCCAGGACACACCCAGCATTGAATCTCCTGGAGGCCAGCTTGTTTGAAGGAATCTATAGAGGATGGAGATAGAGATATTTCAAGAACCATCTGATGGACACACTGAGAGCTTTCTGCTTTTTCCTCTTCTCTCTTCTGCTCTTTACTGAATTGCAATCCCCATGAAGTCTAGATTTCAGAAATAACTATAAATTTGTACTGGAGTACAATTTGGAAAACCTGTGACTTAGCCTGACCCTCTGCCTTGGTTCTTTTTGAAGGAAAATCAGCTTAACATGGCCGAAGGAACTGACCATTTGCCCATCCTGCCCCTGACTCCAAAAGGGAGATACACCTTCTTCAGAATACATGCCCCCTAGCAAAAGACATCTGGCTTCTTATTAGCCTTCCTGAAGATCTGGTTCCTTATCAACCCCCTATCAGAACTCCCCATCTCTCTTTCCCTGATCCCGGGGAGGAGCACGACACCACCAAGAAGAAGGCATGCCTGGCCTTCTGGGATTCCGGGAAGGCACGACTCCTTTTCTGGAATTTTTTTGGACGCACCTATAAATATTAGACTTTCCCCTAACCCCGCTGCCCTAAACTCCGTACCTTCAGGAACGCTGAATCCACCTCGTAGCTAATAAAGCTATCCGCAACTGTTGAGGTCAGTCAGATTCTATTTCTACTTATTTATCTTGTTGCCTCCTCACCCTTAATTTTAATACTTTTTTTATATTTAAGGATTCATATCATAGGACCACTAATGTCTTTAAGATGTAAAAGTATCAAGATCAGTTACCCTCTTGAAGAAGTCCGATTGGGGTATGAGCTATTGTCTCAGTTTCCAAGAATCATCACCATATCTGAGTAGGAATAGAACACTGAGTCAGCTCGTTACCTGTGCTGCTCTTTCAAAGTCACTGTATCAATCAGCTTTCTGTTTCTGTGACATATACTTCTAAACCAACGTCTAAGGAGAAGAGATCCACTTTGACTCTCAGTTTCACAGATTCCAGGTCCATGTGTTCAGAGTCTCTGGTAAGGTGGCACATGAGGGTATGGATCACATGGCAAAGCAAGGAAAGAAAGTTTGTGTGTGTGTGTGGGGGGTCCTACTGTCCACTGCAAGGTCAGCCCCCAAAACCAGAAGGCTTCCCACAATGCCCCACCTCCTATAGTTTCCAGCACCTCCCAATCGTAGCAAGCTGGGGATGCAGACCTTAACAACATAGGGCTTTAGGGGAATTTTCACAACCAAATCCTAGCAGTCAGGTTTATCTCTTGACATTCGCACATGAACTTTAACCCGAGTGTCAGTTTATATCGGGAACTCAGTAGAGTCTGAGCATTTTTTTGTGTTAGTGGGAGTTTACTAGCTAAAACTTGGAGCATGAACACTCTTTGAACTCTCTGAAATGGATGGATATTTTTCAGAGAAGACACAAGAAACCAGAGCATGCTTAGACAGAAGGACGGGGGTTGAGGCAATGGCAGATGGTGGCTCTGGGCTTTGTGTACAGAATGATGTTATTTATTATCCAACCCTTAGGATTTCAAGTATGGCCTCAGGTGTCTGATGAGAGCAATCATGCTGTCAATTCACAGTGGAGTTGGGACTACTAATGTAATTCAAGTGCAATGCAATTGTCACTCAGCTCATTCTGCCCTTGCCAGCTCTTTAAAGAGGAATGCTATTATCCCTGAGAAATGCGAACAGGTGGGAGAAGAATCTTTTCCTCCAAGTGTTTGAAAAATAGGCCTAAAACTTTAACATTAATCTAGAGAGAGTTTTTCAATCTGATGTCCTCAAATGTGTTCAAAGGTGGGTTTATGACATTGTAGAAGGGTCTAGCTACGAAATTTACCGGGCTCAGTGCAAAGAAAAATACTAGAATGCCTTATATAAAATAGTAGAGTCAAGATGGTAACAAGTGAGCTATAAAACATGTGTGGGGCAGGTTTGGAGAATGAGGACCCTTCTGAGTGTGGGACCCTGTATAGCTTCATAATCCACACACCAGTGACATCAGTCCTGAGAGATTGGTTAATGTGCTACAATTTACCAACTTTAATCTTAATCAAAATGTAGCTTTAATTGTGTTTAACTGTGTCCTTTGTCAAGGCACTTAGCTCCCTGATCTTTAAATCTTCAACTGTAGAATATTTAGGTTGGGCAAAGATATTGTAGGGAATGTGTTTTATTAAATTCAGTACTGCGTTGGACACCACTGATATCTTGCTTACAATGCAAGCCACAAGCATCACCATTGATGCCTTTGTGCTGAGAGAAAACTCATTCAAAATCAATAAGCTGACTAATATATGACAAGAGCTAAAACAGAGGTTTGAGAACAGTTATAAATATTAAAGATGACTTATGGGTAGTTTTAACTTGGTTTTAACACTTGTCAGTATTGTGTTTTATATTATAACCATTACTTAATGAATAAAATAGTTTGTGTTAGGCAAAGGACATCTGTGCTATATTAATATGGTAATTCAGGGAATAGCTACTAAGTGACAGATACCATTGAAAGTTTTATTTTGCAACTAAGGAAACTAAAGCGGAGAGATTTCAAGTAAGTTTTAAATTTATTTTTTAAAAGAAATTCTAGGCTTTAAAAGTTTAATTTAGTGAAGGATTCTTGTTGTTATCAGTCATGATTCAGAAATGATGGCTTGTCAGAAGTGGCAACTTCCATGCGTGCTTGCATGTACAGAACAGCATCTGAGGGGCTGGAGAGATGGCTCAGGGGTTAAGAGCACTGACTGCTCTTGCAGAGGACCTGGGTTTGATTCCCAGCACCCACATGACGGCTACAAACTGTCCTTAACTCCAGTTCCAGAGGAATCTGAAGCTCTCTTCTGATGTCCGCAGCATTGCATGACACGGGTGCACTCACATACATGCAGGCAATACATTCATACACATAAAATAAA
>NW_008340939.1:297686-360926 GCF_000622305.1 Nannospalax galili
ACAATAACTTAATAACATATCATTATTACTAGTCACATTAAAATAAGCCTAAAATTAGTTTTTCCTACTTGAATGGTGAAGATTGGACAGGAGTGAAAAAAATGACAATTATAGAAAAAAATCCATGTGAATAAATGATACAAACCAAAACAGAAAACCCAACAGGCAAGTATAGAAAGATACAATTCTAGGTCCACTTGACGCAATATGCACATCTGAGAACTTCTGCCCACATTACTTCAAGAAAGAATAAAACATCACAGGACAAAGTCCAGAAATGTCAACCTTAGTGTCCCCTGCAGCTATCGCCCCATCCTCAGTCCTGCTGAGGCCCCTGCTGGCTGAGCCCAACCATGAGCACTGGCCTCTTGTATTTTTATTAATTCTTTTACATTTTGATACATGCACACAATGTATTTTGATCATCTTCACCCACCATTCTTTCCCCTAGCTCATTCCAAATCACTCCCACATCCTCCATTCCCCTTCCAGTTTCCTCTTTTCTTTTTCTGTTGTTGTTGTAACCCACTGAGTCTATTTTGGGCCACCCATATAACTCATGAGTGTATGACATCCACTGGAGTGTGGTTGAGTTACCAGGGGCAAGACCATTAAAGAAAGGGCTTCTCCCTCCCCAGAAGGTGCTAATGAAAATGTGGTACCTGTACACATGGACTTATATTCAGCTCTAAAAGAAAATGAAATCATGAAATTTCCAGAAGAGATGAATGGAACTGGAAAACATTGCACTGAGTGATGTAACCTGAACCCACAAAGACAACCATGGCGTGTTCTCACACATATGTGGATCTTACCATCAGATCTTTAGATGGGCACTTTAACTTGGAGTACCTGTAGAATCCAGAAGACAAGGGGCTATTGGGAGCAGGTGGTAAGAAGAATTTCAAGGGATAGAGGGTTACAGAGCAAAGGTAATAGGAAGGTGGAAGTACAACAGCGGAGAAGGAGGTTTAAGTGGATGGGAGTGTACGGTGGAGGAGGTGCTGGGAGGAGGGACGGATCAATAACACTAAACGTGTTTGAAAACTCCACATGGAAACCTACATGTTGATATAAAAAACTTTAATTGGAGTTATGGGTAATGCTCCTCTTAGAAGCAATAGGTTGCCAAATAAAAAGCCCAAAGACAGATGTAGACTATTTCCCCTCTAGTTGTTGGTGAGAATTTTCCCAGACAGCCTCCAAAACAATGCAGTTATTTTCATTGCTCTTGGTTGCCTTCCAGAACTTGAGGGTAAAGACCCTGTTGCTTAAGGCACTGTGCTCACAGGACATGGAGAAACAAAGTCAGTACTGACCAGAAAGATTCCTAGATACTGAGCTCTCATAGTACCAGAAGATGTTATGTAGGTTGTTGGGGGAAAATTGTCACCAACAGTCTTACCCAGCTGTGAACGCTGAGAGCTATAGTGACTTGTGTGGCAATATATACCTGTGGGTGTTTGCAATAGTGGCATGAATGTGATAGGTATAACCAACCATTTTCTGATTGGACTTAAAGTCCGTGCCACAGGAGGAAATGCACGCTACTGCGTGGCCAAGTCAAAAGCATGGAGTTCCAAGATCAGAGGCCCCAAACGTGAACCTCCTGCCACCTGAACTCATATCTCTCTATCCAATGTTTAGTGCATCTCACAGACCTTATCAGAAAAATTTCTGAAGTTTCTTTGTGCAGAAGTTTCTTTGTGACCAGAAAGTCACAGCTGGTCAAAGAGTAGAGAATAAGTGATTGTGGAGTGTGCAGCCCCAAATGTGACATCTGTATCACAGCTCCTTCCCCGAAGGCTCAGGCACCATCAAACAAGAGGGGGCAGGAAGATTTTAAGAGCCAGAGTTCAGGGAAGATTGAAGCAAAATAGTGTCTTTTGGACAGACATGACAGGACAGTTCCACTTATGATCTCACAACAGCTGTGGTTGCCTGCACAAGTCCTGCACAAGATCAAGTCAGTCAGTATTTCAGCATGAAAGGGGTAGGGGCTAATGAGCCCCTCCCCATAGTTGAGTAGTTAGTGGCAGTTGATTAAAGTTTTTTTTTTTAAGACTGTAGAGTTTGTGAACAGCTGAGAAGCTTTCAAATCAAGGTACATCTTCAGGTCAGAAGGGGGAGCCTTAGTGGCTTGGGCAGTTCATCTGTCAGGACATTAAAAGACCACACAGCAGGCAACAACTCCAGGCAGTGCCCACTCCTGAGAAGGGAATCTGAAGGCCAGCATTTCTCAGCTTCCTCATGAGCTGTCAATGCAGAGTTATGGCATTTTAATCCTTGTGTTTTGTTTTTGTTTTTGTTTTGTTTTTATTTTCTAAAGCATATGTCAGCTTTGCAAAGGTTGATGCATGTCAGGCTTGACCCTAAGTGTTCCATCTCCCATTTCATTTGCAAAGGGAGAACTGGAGAAAGAATTAATGAAGACATAAACACACATTTACTAGTCTCTCCCAACCTCCTTCCATCTAGCTAGCTAACCACTATATATGGTTACAAAAATAAGATTTTTAGTGTTAGCTAATTACACTTCTCTCCAAAATGTGTTTAACCATTAGCAACAAATACTAGATAATAGTTAGTATTGTTTATCAGGTGTTGGAACTGGCAGTTTCTGCTTCATATTTGATTCACAGATTCCTTGACCCATGGTTTTATTATTGTTATTATTATTATTATTATTATTTCTTTTTAGGATTGAATACTTAACCACTTTCTGGAGGACTGATCTATGCAGAGACAATTAATAAACATAACTATTAACTTTAGAAACCACACTTGTAAAATTTGTAGAGCAAATGACATTCTATTTAAACGCTTCACTATTGATTTTAGTTAGTTGTGAAACCATCTCCCAAGAAGAACAGGACATTTCAGATCTTGAAAAGGTTTTGCATTCTACACCTGTGCTTTATAAGAGGGAAGACTGAGGGAGGAAGTGGCCCATTCCATGGACATATAGCCAGTGTTTAGCTTTCCAGGTTCTTACCATAGAAGTATCAAGATTTATAGTATATTAATAATTTAAATTATAATATTATTGCCTACTTTATTCCAGAGTCATACAAAGGCTTTGAAAATGCAGTTGAATATAGTAGATTTTCAAAATGCTTTGCACAGCCATTTAAGCTACACAGTTATTATAATTTAAACAAATTCTATAAGAACTATTCAGACTACCCCTCAAGACATGTAATCAATATGCTTACATTCCAAAAAAGTGAGTCAAAATCAATTAGAAATTTAAGAACATAAGCAAAAAATATTCTTGTATGTTTATAAAAAAACATACAACTCAATGATTGTGGTAGTTATTGAGTGTTAACTGGACAGCATCTAGTTTCACGTATGAGACAATCCTCTGGGCATGTCTGTGAGGGACTATCTAGATTTGGTTAATTGAGATAGGAAGACAACTTCACCTGTCAGTGGCACCATACTGCAGGCTAGGGCCCTGGACTGAGAAACAGAGAGAAAGCAAGCTGATTACTAGCCTTCATTACTCTAGAGAGGAGATGCAGTATGATGAGCTGTTTCAAAATCCCACTGCCATGACTTCCCCACCAGGATGGACTGCCATGACTTCCCCACCATGATGGACTGCACTCTTGACCTGTGCGGAAAAAAAAACCCTCTCTCCCTTTAATTACTTGTGACTAGGTATTTTATAACAGCAACAGGAAGAGTAAACCATGGAATAACGAAATAAAAATTATTTTAATGTAAATGGAAAAAAATGAAATTTTGTACTATGGATTTTCAAAACTGTCAGCAAAACCAAAAAGCTTTCAGTTGAGAGACATTAACCATCTCACTATTGGACTTAACTGAGAACGCATCTATGATTCAAGGTCAGTCAATGAATCTTGAAATCAATCTCAAATGCCTACAGTGTCTTGGGTCATGTCAGAGAACTAGGGTGATGGAAAACTCAGTGACAAGATAAATTATGTCTTGAAATGGAAATGATTTCCTATAGGACTCTGCTGTGGGATGTAAGGAGGTACTCCCAAACATGGCTAACAGCCTTTCATTGTCCTAAGGCTGATTTGGAACCACCAAGGAAATGGCTTGACCCTGCTGCCATTTGAACTGTGCCACGTGAACAGCTCTCAATTGACTAACAAAAGCTGCTTGGTTTATGGATAGCACTTCCAAGGAGATTGGATAGCATCTTATTTGGCAAGTCGCTATTCACGCAGAAGAAACACCAAGCAGATCTGAGAACGGGGGACATTATATTCCATTGTTCCTTTGTTTGCTGATTACAAACTGGTATGTGGTGGTCAGTCAACCGACTACAGCAAGATATGTCAGTGTTCATCAGAACTCCTGGTCGAGGGTAGAAGATGACTGAGGTCAGTGAACGGACATTCTGCTCACCCGAAGTGGCCATCTTGGACGTGGCTACAGCAATACTGGTGTGGGATGAACCTTGACACACTTCTTTTATGTACTCCATAGGAAAATATATGCCGGTAAGAAGTGTTATGTCTTCCAATGAGAGAGATGGTGATTTTCAGTAACTATGGGAAAGATGTACTGTGCTTTTTGCACTCTCATATTACTGGCAGTCTGGCCTGGTGTTCGTAGATATCAGAGGACAGAAGTGGATCCTGAAAGAGCCTAACTATCAATTCGGTGTCCAGGGCTAGATAGATATGCTCAGTACTACAAAAGGGCCAGAGCAGAAGAAGACACTGAGCGAATTTGGACTACTGAGTCACATTTCTTCAGACAAAAGAGCACTTTGACTTATTGGTCCTGACATCAGGACTGCAAATATAAGTCTCCAAATCAGGGCTATCTCTGAGAAAGAAAACGTACGATGTAGTTAAACCATTTCTGTAAGATATTTTTTTTTATAGGCCTAATGGGGCAGATTGTCTCTCTCTCTCATCTGGAAAGATGAGTTGACAATGAACACACTGCTATCGCCCTGTGGTCAATACAGATATATAGTCTTCAGTAACCCCGTACGATGGAAGTGCCCTAAAGGGAACATCTGTGAGGAACTGCTGCTTCCAATATTATGTTCGTAATTATGGCTTATTGCAGAGACACAGATAGTAAATGAATAGTTTTGGTAAATTATCAAAGTTGACAGTGGTTTTCTCTATACTTCGTCTTACAGTTGGTGTCATAATGAAAGTGGTTCTTGTGTAGAGACTGGCCTTAACCTTACAGTTGGGCTTATTTTGCTAAATAAAAAAAATGAAAAGAGAAATCTGAGAGACAAAAATCATAGCAAAAATTGTAAAATGTGGTGTAAAGATAAGATATGTGCACAGTAATGAAAAAGTACAAGTGTTTTTTATTTGATTTATTGATTTATTAATGTACTGATTTTTAAATTTATTGATTTTTATTTTATATGTATGAGTGTATTACCTACATGTGTGTAAGTGCATCACGTCATGCAATGCCTCTGGGACTCAGAAGAAGGTGTCGGATCCTCTGGAACTGGAGATACAGACGGTTCTTAGCAGCCATGTGGGTGCTGGGAATCAAACCCAGGTCCTCTGGAAGAACAGCCAGTGCTATTAACTGCTGAGCCATCTCTGCTGCCCATATATTGATTTTTAAATTTATTTTTATTTTATATATATAAATGTTCTGCCTGCATATAACTGTGTCATGCAATGCCCCTGGAGCCCAGACGAGGGTTGTTGGATCCCCTGGAACTGGAGTTCCAGGTGATTGCTAGCCTTGCGTTGCTAGCTGAGAGCACAACCTGGGTCTTCTGCAAGAGCAGCCAGTGTTCTTAACCTCTTAATCACTGAACCATCTCCCCAGTCCCTGGTTTATTATTTTTTGACTTTATAGATAATCAGGTAGCCCAGGCTGGCCTTGAACTGAACTTTGTTTATGAAAGGGTGACCTTGAACTCATCTTCCTGCTTTTACTGCCCAATTACTGTCCTGGTTACGAGGATCTCTTAATGAAATCAAAATATTCTTATGAAATAATGAAAAACACTGGGTCAGTAAAATGGTTCAGTGGGTAAAGGCATTTGTCACCCAAACTATTGACCTAAGTTCAGCCCTGAGCAACCAGATGGTAAGAGATAGTAAGCCTTGAAAGTTATTCTCTCACCTCCACCCTCACACCTTCCAAATATGTAAATTAAGAAATTAATCAAAAAACACCAAAATAAAAAACTCAGCAATATCTGTTGAAGACTAATGATCATCAGTGGTTTGAATATATTTTTCTAAATTTAAGCTTAAATGTTTTGATTCTTCAACATTAAATTTTACTTCAAAGCTTTCCTTTCATTATTTTTTTTAAGATTTATTTTTATTGTTTGTGTGTGTATCTATGTGGGCATGCATACATGAGTGCAGGTGCCCATGGAGGTCAGAGGCTTGAGATCACCTGGAGCTAGAATTATAGTTCCGAGAGGTCTGCTGTGGCTACTGGGAGCCAAACTTGGATCCTCTGAAAGAGCAGCATGTACTTAACAAATAAGACAGTTCTGCAGTAAGAACTTCTCCTTTTCAAAATAGTTTTTTGTTAATTAAGTTGCACTTATTTTAATTAAAAAATTATTGGTTCTATCTTAAAATACATTTATTCTGAATTACAGATCATAGATACATGAATATTTTATACAATATTGCAAAACAAAAGAAATACTTGTTTTAAAAACTTTATTATTATTATTATTTATCTGTTCCATTGCCCAGTACTTTAAAAATCCATGTTTCTCCTTGGTGTCTACAGGGCATCATGTCACTAGAGAACAAGAGCACTTCATTTAAGATGTTTTTAACCTGACATTTCCTTTTTCCAGTGAAAACCTTTCTGCCTTTCTGTTCACAATGTTAATTTGTTTTCCTTTCCTGAGCACGCTACACTCATACTGAAAAACACAACGCAAACCATTACCCAGGCTACAGTGTTGCACTCCAGGGACAGATGTGTGGCTCAGTGGGAACATTAGAAGCAACATATGCCAGGATGAATAATTTCCTTTCTTTCCTGGTGGTGTTCAGAACCTTTTATTAGAGTCAAGAAAGCAGACACCCAAGTTACAAGATTTGAATCTTTTGTAATAAAAAGGGAGGATTGTCTTTAGTAATAGAAGACAGGAAAAAAAAGAAAAAATAATAGATGTTTCCTGCATTCCTAACCTAACACCAGCGCCTTCAGCACATCGCTTGTCAGGGGAAAACTGAAATTGGAAAATTTCAAATCTGTTCTTCCTGTTTGTATTGTCTGGGGCCCTGCTACATTATTTTCTGAATTATTTTTATAGCCGATTTAACAATTTCTTATCTGCTTGGCAGTTATTCTTTTCATTTTGATCTACTACTCATGAATTCTCAGGGCTTCTGTGCTCTTCCATAAGAAAGCAGAAACCGTGATCGCTCACAGAGAGTGGAACCAACAAGTGATTATCACAAATATAAACAGAATAAACAAATCAGGCATTTCTGTATTATTCTATATTTTCATTTCTGCAAATATTGTATCAAATGACTTTTAGAGAAGCTATTATTCCTAACTGCAAATTAAACTCTTTTCAGATAACAAAACATTCATTATTATATAATGTGTACCAGGCAAAACAGAAACCATGGTTTCTGAACTAGCTAGTTACGACACATGCAATGTGAAAATTGTGATAAATACAAATAGAGATATTTGACAATGTTGTCCTCTATTTTAACCATTTCTATTTGCTCCACAGAATTGAGTACTTTAACTCTTTGCCCAATCATGTGGTCTACCCAGCCTCTGAAGAACTTAGCAGTTTAGCATCATACATGTTTTTGGGTTATCACTACGCAACTCAAAAGATTTCCCTGTGGGGGCCGGAGAGACGAGCACTGGCTGCTCTTGCAGAGGACCCAGGTTTGAGTCCCAGCACTCACTTGGCAGCTAACAACTGTCCTTAACTCCAGTTCCAGGAGTTCTGAGGCCCTCCTCTGACCTCCACGGTCAGTACGTGACACGGTTGCACCTACCTACATTCAGACAATACATTCATACACATGAAATAAAAACAAATAAAAAATAAAAATAGAAAAGAATTCCCTTGTGTATGTAAGGTGTGTATGCAAGCAAGCATATGAGGTATGTATGTGTGTGTGTATGTGTGTGTGTGTGTGTGTGTGTGTGAGAGAGAGAGAGAGAGAGACAGAGAGAGAGAGGTAGTGTGTTGGTACGTGTGAGGTGTATATGGTGGTGTGTGTCAGAATGTCAGCTGTCTGCGTATAAGTGCTCTAATGTTCTATAAAATATGTAAACACAACTATATGTGTCTTCTTGTAACTATGTGTGGCTTGTTCCTTGCAAAATCTTTGGAATGCAATGTATAACAATTCAGCAGCTGTCACTCAGGCATATAAACTTAGTGTGTTGGTATGTGTGAGGTGTATATGGTGGTGTGTGTCAGCAGGTCAGCTGTCTGCGTATAAGTGCTCTAATGTTCTATAAAATATGTAAACACAACTATATGTGTCTTCTTGTAACTATGTGTGGCTTGTTCCTTGCAAAATCTTTGGAATGCAATGTATAACAATTCAGCAGCTGTCACTCAGGCATATAAACTGACATGCATCAAGACAAGAAAATATTGAAAACTGCACAGACTGTCAGAAGGGACCATCTGCGAGGAAAGCAGCACTATGCTGTGACAATACCGAGTTTACAGGAATTTTAAAACAAGGTAATTTTTTAAAGAAATGTACACATCATAAAAGGGTCATTTATTTCCTGAAGAAGATCTTGCAAAGATGTTCTGAGAGCAGCCTTTCCTTTTCAGAATGAACACACCGAGGTCCACAGCCTTTCTCAGTGTATGTTAAGAAAGCTGCAGAGACAGGAAGAAGTTTAAGGGAAACCCCCCAAAGTGATGCATGTGCTCTGTGTTGTGGGTCAGCAGAGCCCAGCATGGTGACTGAGTGACAAGACCCCACAACAGTAATAGAGGATGGGATACTTAAGAGGCAGGAGGACCTGGTCTTCACAGCCCAGGAGGAAGGACCTGATTCTCGCACACCAGCAGCCCAGGTGAGAGGCCGCCTAGGACAGCACAGATATCTATGATCTCAGCATGGGCAGAGGGGACTAAAGCACAAAAACAGCAAATTAAAAAATACTTTTAATTGCTTTTCTGAGAATTTCATATTCTGTACTTTGATCATATTTACCCCCCTCCCACATGTTCACCCCCTCCTTACTAACTCCCCCATTCCCTCATTTCATGTCCTCTATTATTGTTTAAAAGCCTATTGAGTCTAGTTTGTGTTCTCCCTATGATCTTGGATGTGAGTCCATCCCCTGGAGCCTGGGCAAGCTACCCAGCTGTGCTATATGTGTACAGCTGCACGTATGAACCACAGTGCTTGTGACAGCATGGACATGACCTGTTTAAGCTCAAGCCAGAGAAAATCCCAGCATGGATGGGGGAGGTGAGCCAGAAGCCACAGCCCTAGTTAAGAAAACATTGCCAAATAGATTATTTTTAAATGCTGTTTTCACCAGTGAGGATGAAATATTTTCTTAGGAGCACAGAATCAAAATTAGAAATTCCAAACCAAATGCCTAAAAATAAAAGATTGACAACAGTACTCTCTCTTTTCTATGGAGACTATCTGAGACAATAAAGACAAACACCTTGTGGTCAAAAATATAAAACTATAGTCAATGCCATTATTATCAATGGGGATTTGTTGACACATATCTAGAGGAGAGTCAGGGCTTCCTAACGTCAAGGACTTTGGATAGATTGAGACACAGGAAAGTAAGCAAATTCAGCTTAGGTTAAGGTTAAGCAAGACAAAAGAGTCTCATTTCTCATGCGATTTGGAGGTAGGAACTTGGGAATGATTTCTTTAAACTGTACTTAATTAAGCAGTTAATTTAGGGAAACAGAAAATAATTGTCTATCATCCAGGAAAGCTATGTCTTGGTGTTAGTAACTTAGTTCATAAACACTCCCATGTTGTTCTCGTTTTAGAAGTAAGTAATTTCACCATGTCACATCAAACAAGCCTGCTTGTAGCTATCATGAAGTGAAACACAAAGGAACCACAAACAAAACCCAGCTCACTCGCTGTGCCAACAACCAAAACATCAAATGCCTGTCCCTCCTGGATAACGTAAATCATAGCTTTAACAGCACTTAAGTCTACCCCTGGACATGCTTTACCAAGATGCACAGTTAAAGGAATTCCCATTTTCTGAGATTTTCTGATTAAAATCAAATCCTTACCTCTTTGTACCCTCCCCAAAATGACCCAACACAAATTGGAGTCCTACACATAGTCTTCCTTGATGAAAACTCACTCTAAAATGTGGAGAGCACACCAGTATGGGCAACCTCCTTCACTGTAGCAAAGTAAACTCAACTTGTTGATTCCATGTGTGGTCCAGGTGGTTTAAGGCTGGAGGTGCAGGACTCTCTTACACCACCAACTATGTGTAACCTTTAGAGTTCAGTATTAAGGAAGATGGTCATATCAGGTACACAAACATAGCTAGTAGGAACTTTCTAAAAAAGAGTCTTGTGCATAACAAGTCTTCAATAAACATTTCGTTAAAGAATGAAATTGATTCAATTTACTGATTTGTAAAGAATGTTAATCACGGGGAACACTCAGCAAAGAACACACAGTGTACACAGCTAACAGTAACTCTTATTTCTGGTGGTACTCAATTCTGCAATATTGTATATCTAAGTCAGTTAACAGTACCCTCTGCTGCTGACACAAACCTTGCTTTCAATTTTTGCAGTACATTTTAGAGCTGGCAGCCTCAGCTCTTTCCTTACAGTTCCTGTCTTATGATCCTACTCCAGATTTCAGGAGAGTACAGGACTCTGTATCACTGAGCCCACTTTCTTATGCACTTTAAACTACATCTTCCCCCTTTTTGATCAAGTATAAAAATCGTGGCTATAATTGCCTTGTGTGAAACCCTTTCATTGAAGGAAATCAATTCTACTTCTCTGACCTGAGGAAAATGTATCCACATATTTACACATCACTAAGCATCCTAGGTTATGGTAACCAGTGTGCCAATTTCCCACCCTCAGCTATACAAGGTTCATATGGAATGTAGCGCCTCTTTTTATGTTTCTATGCCTAGCAACTTGGAGTCATGTTTATGTTCAACACATGGTAATTTATTCTTAGCTTCAACTCTGTGTACCTCTTTCCCCTTCAAACATTTACTGACTATATCATTAGATAATCATTAATCATATAAATCATATAAAATGAATACTCATTTACTGGGCCTCTGATTTTAGGCAAAGTACTGCCTTTAATTGTATTTCAATGATGTATCCCCTTACTCCTTTATATGAGCTATTTGCTTCCATTAAATTAGACTCAGTATAATTATTGGGTCAATAATTCACCACAGTTTTCTCTCCAAAACGCCTTTTCTTCCTTCTACCTACCTAATACAGATTCCATCTAAGCTTCACAGTACATCATGACTTGTAACATCGGCTGGCATAAACCAGGGTACAGAGGAGGTATCATGAGTCCAAGAGCCCTGCATATTACAGATATTTAACCTTAAGACTGGTTGCAGTGATGTTGATGGCAGTGCTTAGGAAAGAGCTCAGTGGCTGAAGAACACCTAGATCTGAAGCCAAGACTTACATTATCAAGAAGGGGACAGAGCAGGACTCTGACAGACAAGTAGAGGGCCAGTCAGTCCATGCACAGTGCTTGGGAAGAAGTTTGATCTCTGAGATGCAGTAGAAAGAGCCAGATGGACTCTCACCAAAAACCCCACTGTAAAGGAAGGCCTAAGACACCGGATGGTGCACAGAAATGTGGAAGTTACTACAAACACAACCTTAGCGTTCTGACAGTTTCTGAGATACGTTCAATAGTCAGACACCCCAAAGGGGGCAGGTCTAATACAAAACAGAAAGTGTGAACTAGAAACGTGTGCTACATAAGAAAAGAGCCCAGAAAAGACATTGATTCCAAATGGGTAAAGAGAAGTTAAAACACTGGTCCAGAAAATTTGCGTTACCTTCTGAATAGAGGGAAGAGAGAGTGGTACTGCATCTCTCAGCTCAGCTTCCCTTGAAGGAGACTGTGCGGAGGAGATTTCATCTTTAACAGCTTTGTGAAAACCAGTCACAATTTTAACATGCTGCTGGTCTGCCTGTGTCCTGTTCCATGTCTCACTAACGGAAAGACACAGGGAGCAAAACTTTCAATCTCTTGCTTAGGTTTTTAGACTCATTACTCGTTTCTTATTAAAATAGCTGAAAAACTCTTATTTTTAGTTTAAGATGTCACTTTTTAAGAAGAAAGTTGTTCTTCAAGTTTATCCTTACAGTCGCAAAGAGGGATATAAAAATGATTTAAAAATTTATATTTTTTTATTTTTTGAAAATTTCATGCATGTGCATCGTATCTGTATCATTTCCACTCCCAGGTCCCCTTCCATCTCCTCCCAATTGTACCTCTCAATTCCTTATCCTCTTCTTTATTATTGTTGTACATACATTTATAAATATACATATATACATATATATGTAAATACACTGAATCCATTTAGTGGTGAGCATATAGACATATGTACCTATGTACACATGTTACATGTACACATGTAATCTATCAGAGAGTTAGTCCATGGATAAAACTGATTCTCCCTCTCTTAGGATCCATGGATTTACCTTCATCTAAAGGTGGGGCCCCATGGAAATTCCCCCAACCACATTGGAACATCAACTGGTTTGGTCATTATACAGATCTTGTTAGGGTGTGATACTGTGGAGATCTCATGCGTTCAACTTCCCTATGGAGACCATGATACTTTAGCTCGAAGTGACACATTTACAATTTAAACTCTACACCCAAGGCTTAGGGAACATCAGAGGAGAGGGGGTGAAAAGACTTTACCTAAACACGGGTTCACAGGTGTATCACTATACGACTCAGTGTACGTATACACAACAGTGACAAAGAATAGGACAAGAAATTGTGAAGGAGTTGCAGGAGACATGAGAGGAGCTGGAGGGGGACTAGGAGGGATAGAAATAATGAAAATACAATACCCGTCCATGAAACCCTCAAAAACAAAACCCTATAAAAATAAAAATGATTTTTAAATTTTGCTTTGTATGCGTGACATCGCAAGAGATATAATTCATTTTTAAGGAAAGAGTGATTTGAAGTACAGAATAATGTTAAAGACTGTTAGGATTACATTAGGAAAAAGCGTAACAGAGCACAGAGAATCATGCCAGATATGCACGAGCACGTGGAAGTCACACCTCTACTCTGTATCTGGAACATAATCTAGTCTTCTTCCTCACTCATGGTGGTAGGCTTGCTTGATTTTAACTGTCGTTTTTCAAAACTTCCCCTTGCCTGTAGAAGCAGATGATTTTCAAAAGCATTCAAATGAACATTGAATATTTGAATATCTTAAAATAAATTCTTCCATAAGCTAAAAGAACATTTCTCTGCTGCACTATCCTGTTCCAAATGATATGCAGAGTATCTCATGTACATAGCTGGGCGATACACTGCAGTGGAACTATAATCCCCTCGGAGGTGGGTGCATTTCTGTACTTGTTCACAATGCCACTAAAAAAGATGGCAGATATTTCCCCCTACATTCTCTAACCACTGTAGCCAACTGCAAAACCAGTCAGAAGGTTTATGAATTTACTTTTTAATTTAAAAACCAGAGCTCCTGGCAGTTGGTGACTACTGAGGGAGAAAGAGCCTTTCTCCTTTGGGGACATGGTTTCTGGTAGGATGCTCATGCCACATGCCCATATCAGCACTAGATGGACTCAGGGGTTATTAAAAACAGTAAAAAAGAGGATATTAATGTGGAGGGAAGATCGGATGTGGGCACTTGGAAGAGTTTTAGGGAGGTAGTGGTGGGTGATTATGATCAATATACATTGTTTGAATGTATGAAACTTCCAAATAATAAAATATTATTTTAAAAATTGTCATTACAAATTTGGATGTTGAAACAGAATATCGTGTTTGTTTTCTCTTCAAAGTCCTTGAAAAATTCAAAGTCAAGATACCAAAATAAGATTTCATAAAAGAAGCTCATTTGTTTTCATGGCATTGCTTTTTCAGGTCTTGCTCCTTCGCATCCCCCGCTGGAGTGACAAGAGTCCTGTGGTATGTATTGTACAGCATAGCTACTGTGGTCACTCCTAGGGAGCCTAGGCGTTATGAAATCAGCTAAACAAATAAACCTCAGAGAGAAAAGGCACTAAAAACTGATATGTGACTGCTTGAAAAGTGCACTGCTTCGTGACCTCTTCCAGCTACATTGTGAGGCTGGGCCATCACTGCCTGCCCCTGCAGGAAGGGAGCAGTTGGTTTACACAGTAAACTGCAATGATGACAACAAAAATACCAACTCTATAATGTTTAGCTTTAAAAAATACAATGGGTATAAAACAGAATTTGCCAGCAAGAAATGCAGAGCAGACCAAAAAGCCTTGGGACCAACTGCAATAGTGTGGGACAGGAGGTCTTTCCAGCAATGACACAGTCACACACACGAGGGGCCAGATGATGGGCTAAATGCAAAATATAAAATAAAAACAAACCAAAAAGCCTTGGGACCGGCTGCAATAGTGTGGGACAGGAGGTCTTTCCAGCAATGACACAATCACACACGAGGGGCCAGATGATGGGCTAAATGCAAAATATAAAATAAAAACAAAGAATAAAGTTGCCTTCTGCATACCCAAGGTTTTTCCTTCGAAATGTATCCCTTAGCAGGCCACATGAAACTCCAGATTAGATCTATTCAGTGTTAAGGAGATCATAGGAGCATTTTCCAGTCCATTGTTGAACTACCAACTGCCCCCTTGTGCCTGTGTCCCAGCTGTAGAAGGAATACCTCTATAAATTATCCTAGTTCCAGAGACAATCTGACAATTCAGTTGTGCAGACAGAACCACAATTAGTCACACTTCTCTTAATGCCTTTTTCTTCTTTCTCAGAACCTTAAACCTGAGAGTTGGGAAAAATCTAAAGATGTGGATCATGCATCACTGCTCTTTCATTCTATCTGTTGTCTTAAAAACGTGCTGATTATAACTCAATACAATCACATTCTCTCAGGAACTTCATATGGAGGGATCATAATAAATGTAAGAAATCAGCCAGGCAAATAAAAATGGCCGTGAATTTCCACCTGGGGCAAATTACGTATCTCTGGCTGCAGACTAGAGAATTTAACAAAAGTGCTCATGCATAATTTGTCTTTTTCAAAAGAGAATGAAACTATTTGGGTTTTATCCTTTGTTCCTCAAGTGTATATGCATGTGATGTATACAGCTTGGGGGGGTGCTGTACATGCGTGTGTGCAGGTGCGTGTGTGTGGAAGCCCGAGGTTGACATCAGGAATCCACCGTATTTGTATTCATTGAGGCAGTGTTTCTCAACTGGACCCAGAACTCACTGATAATGCTAGTTTGGTAGCTCACTTGCCCCCATGATGGGATCTCTTTCTTCTGTCCCCTGACCACTGGAATTACAAGCTAGTTACCAGGCCTATCCAACATTTAAGTAGATTATGGGGATCCAAACTCCAATCTTTATGCATACAGGGCAAGTCCTTTACTGAGCCATGTCCCCAACCCTGATGCTTTGTTTATCTCTAATACTGTAAAGCTGCCCGCAAATCCTGTGCAGAATCCCACAGTTCATAGAGGCCCAGGAATGTGCCATGCTTTTCCTAGCAGGAAAAGCAGAAATCAGAGTACATGAGCTTCCTTACTGTCATTGATGAAAACAAACAAAATAAATGGATAAAATGTAGAGTATTTTAGAACACAGGTGATGCAAAGAAAAATAAAGTGCATAGGAAATAGGAAAGTGGTTCATTATTTTAAACAGAAGGCAGAAAGTGATGGACTGAAGATCAATGTAGAGAGAAGGCCATTCCGACAGTGTAAGGACCTCACACAGACCTCTGTGCACTATCCTTCACAGTCCCCTTCAGCAAGTGAGAAGTGATTCTTCTCCCTCTCCACCACGCCCACCCACTTATGCTGTTCTACGACCCACTACTTTTGTGTATATTCTTAGTTATGCACATTCTTGCACAACTGTGAACTCTTTTGTATAATAACCATGATGGTTCTTACACATTGACTGAGTAAAGATTTAAAAGTCAGTAGACCTTTGCAGTGTGTCAGTTCTGATTGGCTGGGACTGGTTTGAGTTTTTTGAGTGCCCTTTGGTAGTGTTTTACTGCAGCAATAGGGTTCTAAGACATCACATGCAGTTTACACTAAGTGCTATTGGTAACAGTGAGATTAAGGACTGACACTTGGTCTCAGTGAGCCTGCAGTGGGTGTCAGGAGCTCAGCTGGCATGGAGTGCCAGTATAGATACAATTAAAGAGCCAATCCCTTAATCACTCGCTGCAGTGATGTAAGCAAGAGTCAATAGCTAAGATTGTGATGACTCCCTATTCCATTCCCTTCCATGAACAAGGCACTAGCACAAGTGTGGGGGTCAGGGACTTTTGAGGAACATGAACAAAATGTAGTTTGGTTTTTTTTTCTCTTTTTTTTTTTGGTCTTTTTGAGACAGGGTGTCCATGTAGCCCCAGCTGCCCTGGACTCACTTTGTAGACCAGGCTGGCCTTGAACTCACAGAGATCCACCTGCCTCTGCCTCCTGAGAGTTAGGATCAAAGGTATGCACCATCGTGCCCAGCCACCAAAAAGTACAGTTGTATGGACCCTGAGGCATGGGGGAGTAGGGGTGGGGAGTGGGTTAGGGCACATTGGTGATAGAAAATTACTAATAGGCAAAAATATCTCAGAGGTTTGCCCCTATGCCCCATAAGTGTCAGCAGAAGCAGCTGAGGAAGGTTTTTACCCAGAACCCAGACAGAGAGACCTAGAAATAAGGGCTCTGGTGTTAGGAAAGGGAACCGGTGCAAGAACATGGCTGCCCAGGGAACTGCAGTCTTCTCGTACAGAGCCCCTCCACTCAGCGCACTGTCTGTGTGACAGGCTTGGTGTGGAGGGAGAGCAACCTCTCAGCCTCTTTGGAAGCCAGTCAACTAAAACCTTTTGGATTAATCATAGTTAGGCTTGACAAAGCACACCAAGACTTTAATCAGGAGTCACACCCTGATTATCACACTCTGATACTGGGGTTTATTACTTGGTAAAAGAATGCCTACATGACCACCAAGGAATGAAAACCCCCTGCTAAGACTCACGCTCCCAAGTTCCAGATGTTTTTGCACACCTTTGCCGTCCTTGTTTCAGGAGAGAAAATCATGTTCAATGTGATTCTCCAGAGGGAACGTGAACTTGAGCCCTGCCTCTCCTTGTTGTGTGGCATCCTTTAACTGTCATAAATATTCTTTAACATTGAAATGAAATTGAGTCCTTTTTCTGACATTAACAGAACAAATCAGCATTGCCATTGGGTCCTGGGAGTCTTCATTAGAAATTAAACTCCTCTCACTGCTGCTGTCAGTGGTAGAAATGGAAACTATCTCCCAGCCCTGTCAAAATTACCAACTAGGAGGAAATCAGGGCTGTAGGTGCCCGGTGAGTTTCCCTCAACAGATACCTTATACGCAATCATAGAAACGAATATAAATCCCCTGTCTTTATATAGAAGAAAAAGAAGATGATTAACCTGGTATTTTCTTTTTTCCAGAAGTCATATTTTACAGAGTTTTAAGTTTGCTGAGTTATTTCATAGGAAGCTATGAGATCTGTTATAGACAGACTGAGTTTCTGGGCCTCAGTTCTTCAACTTTTGTTATATACTGTTATGGTTAAATTTGTCCTTCCAAGTTCCCTTGTTGGAAACTAATTACCAGTGCATCAAGGTTGAGAGGTGGGGCCTTTAAGAGGAAACTGGATCATGTGGGCTTTGTCCCTGTTGCAGGATTAATGGCATTATCACAAGTATAAATTTCTTATAGGAGAAAATTCAGTTCCTTTTTGCTCAGTCTCTAATGTTTCAGTCATGGGATGATACAGTAAGTACATCCTTGCCTGGTATGGACCCCTTGACCTTGTGCTTCCTAGCCTTAAGAACTGTGGGTCAAAGATTTTTCTTCCTAAATTATCCAGTCTCTGGTACTCTGTTATAGCAGAAGAAAACAGATTAAGACATGTGCCTATGCCACATATGTAAGTTTAAGGCACAATACTAAATTGAATATATGTATTTGAATATATATATTCAAAACTCCTTCATTGGGGTTAGGAAAGTGTACAATGTTGGTCATGTGGCTATGAAGAGGTTTATTCTCTTCTACTATGTTGCATGAGAATTATAGACATCACAGAATACAAAAGAAGTAGAGGGCTTTGTCCTATGGGCTATGTGCATTGAGGGATATGTATATAGAGGGCTGTGTCCATGAAGGGCTATGCCCATGGTGGGCTGTGTCCATGGTGTGCCCTGTCCTTGGAGGGCTGTGCCTATGGTGGACTGTGTTAATGGTAGGCTATATGTCTATGGTGGGCTGTGTCTATGAAGGGCTGTGCCCATGCTGGGCTGTGACTATAGTAAGTTGTGTCCATGCTGGTCTATGCCTATGGTGAGATGTATCTATGGTGTGTTGTATCCATGGTGGGTATGCCCATTCAAGCTGTGTCCACAGGAATATGACCATGATGGGCTATGCCTATGGTGGGCTGTGTCCACTGTAGGCTATGTCCATGCAGGCCTGTGACCATGGGTGTATCTGTGGTGGGCTGTTTCCATAGTTGTCTGTGTTCCTGGTAGGCTATGTACATAGTAGACTGTATAAATACAAGCTGTGTCCTTGATAACTTATGTCTGTGGTAGGCTATATAAATGTAAGTCATGTCTATGGTGGGCTGAGTCCATGGAAGACTGTGTCCTTATGGTGTGTATCCATGGGAGGGTGTATTCATGGTAGTCTATGTCCATGGTGGACTCTGCCCATGTGGGCTGTATCCAAGGCAATGGGCATTATGGTACACACAGCATGGTTGGCAGGTCTAGATAGCCTACCATCTTAGTCCCCAGAGACTTGTAATTCCAACAGAAGTCTTTCACTAGGGACCACAGGCTGGGCCAGATTCCTCCCGTTGTCTTAAACTACGAGTGTAAACACAAATGCTTGGACAGTACTTCAACAGGTGCGTGACATCCATCTAACAAAGCAAATGCAGTGGCTTCCCCACTGGAGCCAATACCTTCCCCTGCCACAGGGGTTGGCCTGGTCTACAGTATCAGATGTGTGTTCTACCTCTAAGAGTGAGCATTATATCCAGTTGAAAATTTTCTGGCTGTACATACATTAGATGAGCCACTATTATACCAGCTGAAACATCTTGTTTGGTATGTTGATAGTGCAGTGCACATAGGGTCCTTTGTGGAGCAGAATTATAGGGGATACTTCTCCCCAGCTACCTGCATGTCACCTTCTGGCACCATGAAAGCCACCCATCCAGTGGCAGGGAGTTTCCAGCTTAGTTCAAGCATGATTTCTACCTCTCCTGAGCTCACATCATGCAGTGTTTTCAGCAATAGGGTTTTTCTGTCCACTTCCAGTGTACAACCAACATTATTGGCAACGGACTTTATTGTTGGGGACCTCTAGGGCCCCTCTGGCCAACAGCTCATGGGGGGGCAACCTATTTCTAGCACTGGGATTTCCATTTAATAATTATATGGCTTCTGGTAGGGTTTTCTTTCATCCCTATAGGGTTCCTTCTGTGCTTAAGGTTTTTTTGTTGTTGTTGTTGTATTTTTTTTTTACCGTGTTTCTGGATAATTTTTTCTCTTTATTCCCATAGTTCTCTGTATAGTCCTCTTTCTGCCCTTCCCCTTTCCCCCCTTTTTGCATATTTATCCCTTAGTAACACCTTTCTACTACTATTCTTCTTTCTCCTGTTCCTTCTTTTCCTTTGCTTCCCTGGTTCCCTTCCATATTCCTGGTTCCTACAGTTGCATCAGGATATGCACTCACCTATATGGATTTGGTGCTGGAACCCACAAATGAGGGAGAACATACATTGTTTGTTTTTCTGAGTCTGTGTTACTTCCTTTAATAAACAGTTTCTAGATCCATCCACTTACCTGAAGATTTCATTATTTCATCTTTCTTTACTGCTGAGTAGAACTCCATTGTGTAAATATACCACATTTTCAATAACCATTTGTCAGCTAAGGGATGCTTGGGTTTCTTCCATCTCTTAGCTATTGTGAAAAGAGTGGCAACAAACATTGTTCTACAAGTGTCTCTACAATAGAATGAGTCCCTTGGGCATATGCCAAGGAATGGTATAACCAGGTCATATGGTATATTCATTTTTAATTTCTTAAGAGTTCTCCACACTGCTTTCCATAGGGGTTGCACAAGTTTTCAATCCCACCAGCAGTGAATGAGCATTCCCCTTTCTCTAGATCCTCACCCAAATTTGGTTTTATTTGTTCTCTTGATCTTAGCCAGTCTGACGGGTAAGGTGAAATCTTAAGGTGTTTTTAATTTGCATTTCCTTAATTATTATGATCCTCACCTGAATTTGGTTTTATTTGTTCTCTTGATCTTAGCCAGTCTGACTGGGGTAAGGTGAAATCTTAAGGTGTTTTTAATTTGCATTTCCTTAATTATTAACAATCTAAACAGAAAGTTCTCAAAGGAAGAAATAAAGATGGCTAAGAAACACCTTCAAGAGTGTTTAGCATCATTACTAACCCTAATTAAACTCACTGATCCACCAAAAAAAATAAAACATTACATGAAAGAGGACACTGGAAGAGTTGGGAAGAGGTTGCTAAGAGTGAGCAGAGACAAGAGAGGGCAACAGGAGTTCAAACATGATTGAAACATGCTACGTCATGTATGGAAATGTCACAATGAACTACATCGTTATATACAATTAATAAGTGCTACTAAGAACTTAAGAAGAATCTAGAGAGATATTTGATCATATACTAGAACAAAATGCCATCAAGGCACAGAGTGATTCTAGAATGCTGGGCTTGACATTGGAGTGATGTGTCCATGAAGCCAAGCCAGGTCAGTAGCATGGCACCTGGAAAAGGAACAGAGTAGAGTCTTCTCTCGGAGCCTCTTGCAGAGGGACAAAAACTTGTGTATTCTGTACAGCAGCCTCTTCTGTGGGACTAATTCATAATCATACAAATATACTTTCTGAGTCAAGTGCCATAATTTTCAGGCATTATAAAATGTCACAATGAAGATAACTGGTTTTGAACAACTCCAACAGTGGTTTTGTGTAAAGTTGCTTTTCCTTCTATAATATTAGCTTCAAAAAGTTGGAAACAAGAATACAACAATGAATACAAATTAAATGTGGAGGTTCAGTGTGAATCAGACTGGAAAACATTTCAGAGCACTGTTTTAAAAGACATAAATGAAGTTAAAGCACATTTATTATGGGAAGAAAACATTGTAAAAATATGACCTTTAAAAGATAATGGTTGCTCGTAATGTAAAACCATTTGCAAAGATGATGGACTATGCTCTCACAAACTACAACAGTACCCAGAAGTTTAGCTTGAAAAATAAATGGAGACAAACAATCAAGAACATTTTGTGTAATAACAATAATTAAGGATTAGTGTAATCAGGGAGCAAAGCATATTAAATTTTGCCACAATTAAAATTTTATTATAGGTGTTCCAAAACAAAGAACAACGGAGCAGAAGAAAAGGAACAAACGCAAACTCAAGGACATTTAGCAATTGCATTTATAGCACAGTTGTCATTTCAAATGAGTAAGAATTATGTAACCAACAGTCCTAAAGAATTGGGGGATTCATCAGGAAAAGTAAATGAAGCTAAAAGTCTGGTCCACAACAGCATCTCGAATGCAGCACATCATAGAGATATATGAACATCGCACAGAGGCTTAGAAGGAAAAGCTTCCTAGGGACCGTTTTCCAGCTTCATTTCAAAGGGACTGTTTCTTTAGAGAGGTCATTCTCCCCATTGAAACATTCCTAGTGTACTTTAAATGCAACTAGAAAAATTCTCAGTTTCATTAATGTTACCTAGAAGAGGGATGGGGTGGACAGCACCAGGGGCAACCCCAAGTCCCGGGTGCTGTGCGCCTCATCCGCCTTCTTTATCACCTGCCACCACCAGCCACACACTGGCCTTCCGGTTCTGCAGATGTGCCACGCTCTTCCCCCCATTTGTTCTTTTTGCTTCCTGGAAACATGTGCCAATTCAGGGGGCTCAGAGGGCTGCCCCTTTCTAATCCTCTCAGGAGTAAACTAGTACTGTGGAGGAAAAACAACTTTTTAAATTTACAAAACCCTTCAAATTCTATGTCAATCATTATAAAAATTAAGACAGATTAACTTGTTAAAATATTTGCAAATAAAATAAATGAATTGTATTTTTACTATGCAATTGTCTTACGAAAAGAAGTGAGTATCTTCATGGCAGAACGACTCGAGGAAAATTTGTAGATTTGCAGAGAAGTAGGTACAGATGAAATTAAGCTGTTAAAATAATTGCAAATTCAGACCAAAAAACTGCTTATCTCTGATTCATATTAACAATTGCCTATAAATTATTTCACCACTGACAGTCAATCAGATGAGCAAATATTCCACATTTATATTTTCTTCTTGTTATTTTGTTCCTTTTTATCAAATATATTTGTTCTTGGTATTTTGTTCTTTTTATTGAATTTTTGCAAATTATATGCAATGTATTTTTATTTATTTGGCACCCCTCCCCTCTCTGCACCCAATTTCATGTATTCTATATATTTACATATGGGCACATATATAATCAACGTACTGAGTCCATTCAGTGGTGCTAGGGTGTACATATATTTAGGAATGACCACCTGGAATTTCATAATTTATCAGGAAGCTCATCCTTGGAGAAAATGTCCTCTGTCAGCAGTCATTATTTGCCTATAGCTCTTCATCTAGATGTATGAGGCCTATAGAGGCAAATTTGTGTCCCCAAATGTCCTTCAACGTGGATCCATCCAGTGGAGCCTGGCTAACCTACCAAGAGTCACATCCTTAAAAGACTGACTCTCCCCTTCCCACCAGCCAATGTTTTCCAGTAGTTCTTCACGTAGGGATGGAGTTTCTTACCCATTTCCCCACATCTAAGCTGGTATTTCTCTAGTACCTGTACTTGTGCATGCTGTCATTGTTGCTTTTTCCTTGTGGTCATCTACCACCTGTGGCTCTTTAAATTTTCTTTCATCTCTTCTGCAGTGATTCCTGAGCCTTAGGAGGCAGAAGTTTAAAACAGTCATTCTACTCAGGGATAAGCATTCTTCAGTCTCTTATTCTCTGCTCATTGGTCAGTTGTGGGTTTCCATGTTAATCACCACCTACTACATAAGGAAACTTCTCTAGTAAGAACTGAAAGATGCATTGATTTATACATATAACAGTAAGTCATTGAGAGACAGTTTAATACTATACCCATGTAGCAGAGTAATAGTATTGAGCTCTTCCCTATGGCCTGTCTAGCCACATGTTCTTAGACTCAATAACAATGTCAGGTATAGGCTCCATCTTATGAAGTCAACCTTAAATCCAATTATAAAGTGATTAGAAAGTACTTAGAAATTATCTGTGCCACGATTGCATTACAATGAAGCACACAGGATTCACAGCTGGATTTCTTTTTAAATTCATTTATTTTTATTTTATTTGTGCGAGGGTTTTGCCTGCATGTATGTAAGTACATTTGTGATGTGCAGTGCCCATAGAGCCAGAAGAATGCATTACATCCCCTGGAACTGGAGTTTCAGATGGTTGTTAGGTACCTTCTGGATGCTGGGAACCAAACCTGGATCCTCTGAAGGAGCAGCCAGTACTCTTTACAGCTGAGTCATCCCCTCAGTCCCTCCACTCATGTGTTCTGTTGCTGATTAATTTCATACTGCTCAGTTGGAGGCGATTCCTTTCATTTGAAACCTTATCATATTTTCATAACAACTAGAGTTCAAATGCACCTCTATGCAATAGCAATTTATTAATAAAATTACCCATAGTATATGCTACATGGTATACAACATTCATTGCTAGTTAAGCAAAAGTGATATTAGATGAAAAAATTTCAGAAAATATATGTAATAAAAAGCAAAGATTGGATGTACTACAAAAGGGTGTGAGTGCCCGCCTAAAACTGGATAATCAAAATACAGGACTCTAAAGAAATAATGTATAGATAGAAGTTTCAGTGAGGAAATTGACTAATAAAGATACCATGCTAAGTGTGAGGGAGACTGCAACTCAGAGCCTGTGAATGCAGATGTATTTTGTGATGGCTAAGTTGTGAATTTTTTAAAATAAATAATTTATTGAGAATTTCATACATGCATATAAGGTGTTTTGATCAAATCCATGCCCACTCCTTCCCCTCCAACTCCTCCCATATTTATTCTCAAAAAATTAACTAAAGAAGCATTTGTAAAAGGTTTAATGTGGTTAAGATACTTTGCCAAAATTCTGGCAAAACAACAATAAAAAAAAGACAAATTATTGGAGTATCTTAGTTTGATTCTCTATTGCTGTGATTAAAAACACTGACCAAAATCAACTTGAAGAGGAAAGGGTTTATTTGGATTACAGCAAAGTCCATCATCAAGCAAAGCTAAGGCAAGTACTCATAGCAAAACCTTGGAGTACAGACTATGGAGGGTACACTGCTTGCTGGCTTGTTCCTATGGCCCATGCACAACCTGTTTTCTTGTACAATACAGGACCAACTGCCAAGGGGTGGGACTCAACTGTTTACATTGGGCTGGGCCCTCCCACATCATTCAAAGATCAAGAAAATACCCCAAAGATATGGCCACAGATGGAGAAAATTCCTCAATTGAGGTTCCCTTAACCAGGTGTTTCAAGTTGACAACTAAAGGTATCCAGCACAATTGACCCCTTGCCAACTTGACAAAAACACACTGCTATTAACCTCAACCTTTCTATTTTTTGTCTCCAAGATATGATGTTATTATCACAACATAAAGCAGTACAACCTTGAAAGTCCCACAGTCCTTAAAAAAACCCAAATATTTTAATGTTCAAAGTCTCTTATTAGATAAAAATAATTTTAAAAAATCTTATAAGACATCTTTTATAGCAAGTTGATAGCTGGTTGTCTCCCTTAGCTACAGGTGAGCACTACAGTATTGGAGACCAAGATTTGAAGTCTTACATCTGAGCAGCAAGCAAACGGGGTGAGCATGAAGTCAAAGACACACCCATGATCAGGATCATATAGGACTCTGTACTGTCTAAAGAGAACTGTATTTTGTACTATATGAAATGCAAAGAGATTTGTAGCTGTTAAGCTGCAGGAAAGCATGCATCATCTACACCTTATACAATCACTGTGACTGCAATATTGTGACTTAGAAACATAGATAAAGCAAGAAAGCAGCACAGCAAATCAGAAGGCTAGTGTAGAAACCAGGGTAGGAGAAGATGACTTAAGAGATGGTAGATGAAATGCATTAAAGTTGATATATTTCCAGCATCTCTTAGAGGTAGTTTACAGAGTATAACAATAGATTTGGAAGGAAAAGAAAAAATCAAATATAGAGAGAACATTGGCTAAAAATATTCATCAGAGAAGAGCACTGTGGGACACACGCTCCAGTGCAGAATAGGAAGGCTGGAAGTGAGCCCGGCAGGTGCACGTTTGTACCAATATGGGATTTGGGGTAGAGTCAATGGTAGAGTCTCTGTCCATGCTGACCTTCCTATCTAGTTTCTCCAAATTAGGACATCAGACTAAGGTGAAGGAGGGTAGGAAAATCATATAGAAAGCGAAGGGGAGAAATTGCCCTTGATTTTATAACAGACCCTGAAACAGAAATAGAGTTATGGGAAATTCAGTAGTCATATTTTTCAAGTGCCACATGGAGTATGGCTAGAGAAATATGTTTCTGCTGAAGCTGGCTTGCCCCTGAAGGCTTCATCAGTGCCCAGCATTATACAGCCTGTTTACAAATGTTAGCCACTTACTCTGTGACAAGAAAATCTTAGGTTATTAGAACTTTTTATGAATGAATCTTGAGTCTCACTGGAGCTTCATAATTTGCCTTAAGCTCACCAGTTTGAATTAAGAAGGCCAAAGTTAAAACAGAGCCAAGACTGAACCAAAAGTCCTTGCAGAGAATGTCCTTGCACAAAGGCTCCTTTATGACTTGGTCCATGCCATCTCCCCTTGTGGAAGTGACTCATATTTCCTACTCTACCACCCATGGGGGTAAAAGAACATTCTGTTCCTAATAGCTAGATGCTTTCTGGCTATGTAGTCATGTTCATTTTCTACAGAAGAGGGAAGATTAATTTGTTTTTTATACATGGAGTCTAAAATTTAAAGCTGTGCACTCCACTGTCTTGCCCTTGACATTAACAGTTTTGCTCCCCATGACAAATTTGAGTTTTAGTTGACCGAGAAAGGTAAAAAAATCAGAAGAACATTTCCAACATCCCTACCATCTCACCCACTTGCTATTGTGTACGTGGATATGGCATCCAAGTTATATTGTGTGAGAGTAGGTATGTAGCTCAAAGAGTGAAAAGAAGTGCACAGCCACTGAATGATGGACACGTATAATGAGTGTGTCTATGCACTATGGGGCATGTGGTGATGTGTGGTTTGAGGAAAAGAGTGGATGGGACATTAAGAGCTCATGCCATGTGAGCTACCATGTAGGTCAAGCCAGCCTAGGCAAGATGGTAGAACAGAGAACTCTCATGGATACACAATTGCACAGAGTGCAGTAGACAAAGGCATATTTAGCCAGGTTGTTGTTGAATTGAGTGAATAAGATAGTGATAAAGAGCCGAGCAGGATGGTACATATCTTTAATACCAGAACTTGGGAGACTGAGGCAAGTGGATCTCTGGGAGGTTAAGGCCAGCCTGGACTACATAGTGAGTTTCAGGATAGCTGGGGCTACAGGGAGACCCTGTCTCAAAAGAAAAAAAAAGATGGTGGTGATAAAAAACAGCGAGTTGAATATATATTCAAAGTACTGATTGGAAAGTTGACCCTGTACCATTTCCAGGCTTAGGCCACCCATAGCTCATTAATCCACCTCTCTAGTCACTGTGTCTCAGTCAGTCCACAGCAGGCACAAGCACCTCCATGCAAAGCTTTATGCCTGCTCCCAACTCAGAATTCACACTTTCTCACCCCTCTATGTAGTGTCTCTGTGGTTCCATGTTCTTCCTCATCGTCTTCTTTTCCTCCACATCCTCTGTCAGAAGTCACAGAGCACCGAGAATTTTCCTGACCACTCCATACAAACCTACCCACCTCAACATGCCATACCTCTGCTTTATTTTTCCTGTTAGAATCACCACTTGAGGAATTTATTTGTCATCTCATCCTATTGATTGATTTATTTGTTGTTTGTTTTTTTGAGCTAGGGTCTCACTGTTACCCCAGCTGGTCTGGAACTCTATGTTGACCAGGCTGTTCTTGATCTCACAGAGATCTACCTGCCTCTGCCTCCTAACTACTGGGACTAAAGATGTGTACCATCACACCTCCTGATTGAATTTTTAATAGAAGGTAAAGTGATGCAGAGGTGTCTAAAATCAGAGTAGAAAAACACACGTAGGACTAACACCTAAAACTAACTCATTAAAGTTATTGCTAAACTCATAACAGCTTCATGTTCCGCATTTATGTTCATCAAGTTTAATCTATTATTAGCCACTGAAAATATCACCGGATGAAAAAACTTGATGTAAAAGTCACTGATTATGGCAACACAAAGATAACCACATGCTTGAAGACTGCAGATATGCCAGAAAGCCACAAAATCAAACCGCACAGGACATACAAGTTAAATGCGATGAATGTTTAAGAAACTGAACCTTCACCAGTGTTTAGAAATGTTTTCATTAATGTCTTAAATATAATAAAACCTTGGCATGTTTTTAATTTCATCATGCCATATTTTTCTCTAACTTTATCAGAAGATTATAGCTACATTGCCAGTGCTGGGTTAAAGTAATCTGACTTAAATTTAATTAAACTTAACATCATAAGCCCATACTATCCCAAAATATACTATTTCACTTTAGTTTTCATAAAACTAAAGTGTATGTAATAAAGAAAAAAAGAATCTAAAGTCTGTCATGTGCAAAGTTTTTTCTTAACCATCATTCCATGGTCCCAAATAAAGCTTCAGAAACAGAAACAAAATTTTGACACAATGTGTTCAGTAATCTCCAAGAGATCAAAGCAAGATTGGATTGTCAAGTACTCCCACATAAAACACATATATAATTCTCTGTATGTTCAGTAAAATAAGTACTTTGTAAAAAGTTATGGGCAAAATGTATACCCTAAAACTATATTAATCAAAATAGCAACATAACAAATGACCTTAATATGGAACAAGGGTACTAACTTTACGCTGTAGAATAAGGTACGACACATTTAAAACTCTCCTGTACTTTTCGAAAAATTTGAACCTTATGTTACTCAAACAATATATTTTTAAAATTCACTACATTCTGGCTAGAAAATTCCAAACAGAAGAAGTGTTTCTAGTAATGGACAGTCAGTTTAGACAGCTGAAATACAAGAATACAGTATAACGGAAACCTGGGAACTAAAGTATACTAAGCTGCACTGTGGTGCATTTTAGTACATTTACATTTATGGAACTTGTGAAAGCTCAAGGCTTTCCATTTGTTATTTTCCTTAGATTTACAAAGTTTACATTTACATTTTGACACAGCTATGACAGAGAAATGTGAGTCTGCATGAAAATAAAACCTGCTGTACAATCTATTCTGTTTTTACTCTCTTGACCAAACATCACTAATGTGGAAAGATGGCTCAGCGGTTAAGAACACTGGCTGCTCTTGCAGAAGACTCAGGTTCAAATCCCAGCACCCACAAGGCAGCTAACAACTGTCTGTAACTCCAGTTCCAGGGGAATCTGACAGCCTCTTCTGTCCTCCACAGGCATTGCATGACATGGGTGCACTTACCTACACACAGGCAATAAACGCATACACATAAAATAAAAATAATAAATAAAACACTTTATAAAATCACCAACACTAGCATCATTAAAAACCATATTTAACAGGGTTGTCATGCAGTCTAGTCATTACCATCCTCAGATATCGAAACATTTCAATTTAATTTATGGCTGACATTAAAAGATATTTAATTAATTAAATGAAATAAATTTTATATCCAAAATAATTTACCAAGTCTTTAATTTTTCCTATAAGGGTATGCCAACATAAACTACTTAAACCTTAAATGAGGAAACACTATAGTTTCTAGAATAAGAATGCTTTCTAAAATATTATGGGTATCTTCATATATTCCTTTTAAAGGAGTTTAAGTTCCTGAGTGCCTATCCAGGATAGAATGGACTAGCCTGAACTTTAACTTTAATGGTTTGCCACATAGGCAACTGTAACACCAAGTCTTCATGTATCAAAAAAAATTTAATTCAGGCCACTGCATAAATTTTTTCCTCATATTTACCAATGAACTGCTGGTTTCTGTTAAGATATATCACTGCCATGTGTCAAGGATTGGTTGTAAGCCAAATTTAATGAATTTATTTCACTAAAACAATTGATAGCTTAAGCATTATTGAGCCAACAGGACATCAAATAAGTTGTTTAAAGTTCAAAGTCACAGCATGTTAACAAACAAATGGTCCTCAGTCACAAAATTATAAATGTAGTTTGGGGCAGAACTAAGCATGGGAATTAATCTGGTAACTCTCACAGCGAACTCTTGAATAGGACTATAGGTTGTAGCTTCCGTGTCAGGAGACACTGAGCTCCCTTGAAACTGTCAGGAGAACCACAGCTGGCAGTGCACTGTGAGATCTTCAAACTACACAGGATAGACTGACTGTTACATGTGGTTTCCACATGCGCTTATGTTCAAGGCTGACAGGAACAAGTTCAACTGATGCACCAATCAACTGTAACCTCCTCCACATTCATCATTACTGTAGAAGCTTCCATAGTGACCTCCACCAACTCCTCTGTTGCCATGACTACTCCTACCACTTCAGCTGTTGTTGGCAGATTACTATTAAAGCCAAAATTAGTAGAATGACTACTCGCTGTAGTCTCTAGCCTCAGGTCCTCCACTAAATCTGCTTTTGGAACTTCCATGACTGATACCCTTGCAGTGGTGTTGTTCATAATCCATACTTTCCAACCAAGATGGCACTTGTTTAGCTTCAACAAGGAGACCCAACAAACCATTCATGATGTTCAAATTCCTCTCATTAAAAATGAGGTAGCAAGGCCAAAGTTTCCGATACCCTCTGTATGGCCAGATCCATGCACATATTCTTCAAAGTCACTTGGCAAACCAAGATTCATGATGTGTTTCACATTTGAAACCCCTAGACACTTTGGCTACCACAGCTATAGCTATACCATAGCCACTAGAATTGGCCTCTCCTGAGCAGAGTTGCTGAGAGGCTTCCTCTCCAGCTTCCTGTGAGGGCTCTGTGAACACTGGCACAAGCTTATCCTTCTTGATATTAGAAATCCTCCAAGGAATCTGTAGCCAACAAACACTAAAGTTAGCGAATCTCTGTTGCATTTAAGATTAAGTAAAAATTACCATTTGTCTGGCTCTTCGACCCAAACTATGCTCCGTGTGATAGTCTGAGAAGTAGAATCTACACTGCTTACAGCCAGAAAAGAACGACCCAAGACAATTAATTATCAACCTCTATCCAGAGATGCTGTAAGACACCTAATCCCTTTTGGTTACAGACATTTTGATTCACTACCTCCATTGGCTCTGTTACTACCAAGGTATAAAAATTGAGTCAGAGCCAGGCGTGGTGGCACACACCTTTAATCCCAGCACTCGGGAGGCAGAGGCAGGCAGATCTCTGTGAGTTCAAGGCCAGCCTGGTCTACATAGTGAGTTCTGGGACAGCTAGGGCTACAGAGAGACCCTGTCTCCAAAAGACCAAAAAAAAAAAAAAAAAAAGAATCAAAGTGTAATTGTGCTACAACATTAATTAATACCAACAAGGTCTTGTCCTGGAGAACATAGTAATTCTGAAATTAAGCTTACAAATTAAATAGAAATATTGAGTTAATATGCATGATGAATCTGTGGTATTTCTAAATATAATTTTAAAAATGCAATCTCATTCTGTCATCAAACTAATTGAAACTGTTCACCTTCATTTAGAACATCAATTTAAAATTGCGTCGTCTTGTTTTTCTGCTCATTAACTCAAACAATAACAACAACAAATATTTAGGATGCATAGCTCAGGGTGTCAGAGATCAGGGCGATCCAAACTGTCATTTACCTGGAGGAGAAACTTGTCTTTCCTGCTTTTAGCTTTAACCTGCTCCAGAAATAGTATATAAAACAAGTTCAGTGAAAGGCACTAAAACATTGACTAGATCACAGATGGTGAAAATGATTTAAAATTTAAATGATTCACCCATTTTTTTTCAATTTACTTTCTACCCACAAAAAGCCTTTGCAAATTTTAGCTTGAAAGTGCTGTGCTTGAGGTCTTTATCTATCTTAAATTGTTTTTCATCTTTAAAATGGTGTTTTCAGGATAGAATGACAGTGTTGTGATGGAAGCAGAAAATAATTTAATCTTTGAAAGCCTGGGCTCAAAATGCAGCTCCTGTCTTCTTGGTTTGCTAGAGACAATGTTTAACTGAGAGAAGCAATGTTCTTCCTACCATCCTAGCAGTGATTTTTGTGTAGCTCCAAGACAGGCTGGTTATTCTTCATCCTCTGCACTGTAATGGGATAATATGAGACAACGGAATAATTTGGAATAATAGGATGGATTTACTGAGATGAAGATTACATATAAAAGTTGTACCTATATGATATGTACTTTGCGAGGTGTTTGTTTTATTCTTGTTCATTTCACTTTTGCAGTAAGAGTGTCAGCATGGATTAGTGTTTGAGATTCTCTGGTACAGGAAAGGAAAACAGGATGGTAATGCACAGAGGAAAGATCGTATTTTATCTACAGCACTTCTAAAGAGAATTACTAGACATGCTTGCTCCTTAGGACTGCTGATGTCAGATGCAGATGTCAGTCACACAGCAGTTGAACTCTGAGGAGTCTGGAAATAAAATGATAGTACCTGACTAATTCAGCAAAATACATGGTTCACTGCTGGAGGGACAGGGCAGTGTTGCCTGTGGGGAAAGCCAGAGCAAGCAGAAATTCCTTTCCTTCTTAGGAACTCATTAGAACAGAGTTTGGTAGTCTTGTAAGATGGTGTTAAATTCATTTACTTAAGTAGTCTTCCAAACTTTCATTTATATGTTCAAAATGGTACTGGACTAGCTGGCTATTTAGATGGTGAGTGGATTTACAGATGGAGGTCTCTCAGGTACTCCACAAGTCCCCTACTCAGGATTCATATATATATATTATGATATGTGACAAGGAGACATTTCGAAATCCATTGTTGTATGATACTTTCTTTGGCTACCATACATTTATCAGCCTCTAAAATGGAAGATTAATCACTTATCTTTCTTCAGAAGAAAGATTAATACCTTGTAGAGTTGTTAAGATTCTAGTTAGATCCATTATGAGCTTTGATGGACAGTTGCTAGGGAAACACTGAACTGGGTTGGAGGTCCTGAAAGTAAAGACTTCCATTTATGGGTTACACTACTAGGAAGAAGCAATGTCTTCATTTGTTTTGGTAAGATATCTTCGTGGGGTAATTTACAACACACTGTTACCACTTATAATTCTGGTTGCTGAGAAGTTCAAGATCAAGGTGCTGTCACAGCATTATCAGCTGAGACCATCTTCCTTACAAACGACGCTTTCCATGTCGTCCCATGGAAAAAGGGACACTCGAAGTTCCTTGGGCCACTTTTTAAGGGCACTAATCCCATTCAGTGAGGGCTCTGCCTACATGACTTGTTCATCTCACCAGCGCCCTTCTTACTATTGGGTGCTACATTCCAGCACATGTGTTTGACGATAGCTGAGATGGAAGTCCATACCTTTCCAGCAGCAGGAAGGACAACATAAGCCTCCACACAGAACAGGTTCAAGCTATGGATTAATAGGGCCTTAGTATTTCCCTACCTTGGCTACACTCTACAGATGGTTCCACCCCTTGTAGGCTCTGACCATCCTTCCAGCCTACATGTATACAACAGAGCAAGCCTAACCCAGGGTAGGCTTCTTTTTCTTGTATTAGTTTACTTTAGAAAAATTGTGATTATAAATTCTTTTTCTCCCCTTTGAGATGTAAATTAAAATCAATAACCTATTGATGGTTTTACAACCCAGGGCTATCTTTTTCTAGACCTGGGAACCATCTACTTGAAAGGTGATCATCAGGTGTGATGGTGACCTAGTCCCCAAAACACTTAGGAAGCGAGGCATCTACCCTTAGTGGGAGCTTTGCACTGAGTAGGAAATCTTCCTGGTCTAACAAAGACAGGAGAAAGTTTGCTATTCTTGAGGGTGAGGTATCCAAACCCAGCTGTCCTAAGACTTCCTACCCCAGCACATAAATTCTCACTTGTTCTTATTTCATTGAAAATACATATCTAGACATGGTCTATGATTTTTCCTTTATTATATGCAATATGGGAAAAATCAATGTGTTGCTCATCTTTTCCAATGTGATTTTTCTTTAATAATACACACACAGTCAAGAACTCTTATGGCACTAATGGAGGAAAGGAGAAATTCACAACAAGGGTTCACAGTAGCATTCATATAAAACAAGGCACATGAGAGAAAAATAAAGGTATTTGGCCATTCTTGCAAATGAGCATCTAGGGAAACTTAAACTAGTTGCATGTATATTCTCTTATTTATTATGAAAACATCAAAAAAGAAAAACTAAGAGTTCAACAAGCAGCTGAGCAAATGTGGATTATTTTATTAACTTTCAAAATTTTGCTTTCTGGTTTTTAAAACTTAATTTACAGTAACTTTCTTTTGAACTTTATCAAAATCAGTCTTAAAAGTGTGACTAAAGGGACACGGTTCAGCACAAATGAAAGTAAAGTGAAATGCAATTGAACTCTTCCATATGGTCTGTCGGTATCTTTGTGTTCATCATGGGGATGATCCTCTGTGAGCTGATGAATTGAATCTACCCAATGATGAGGTATTGAACACTAGTGCTGAAGAGCATCCTGCCTGTAACCACTGAGCCATCTCTCCAGCCCCCAATAAAATATTTTTAAAGAAATTGATATAATTAATGTCACTGGCAAATCCTCTTTTCAGAAACTGAGTGTAAAAGAAACTTGGAGTGGTCCCTACGCTACTGGGAGGCAGAGCCGAACTCCAAGAAAGCAACTGCAAAGGGCAAAGCAAAGAAAGTGAGTGGGACACGGGCAAGAGAGAAAACAGTCCAACTGTGAGATAGGCTGCTACGTTTGGAACCCGAGAACCTGTGGTTAGCAGAGCCCCCGAAAAGAAACAAGCCTTTGTTGTTCTCAGTCAATAAGGATTTGAAGCAGTCTAAAGACTTTGATAATGACGCCTGTGGTAGAAGTAATAGCAAGTAACGGCATTTTAACATGAATACGGCATAGTTTCAGATCCATGTGTCAAAAAAATAGTTCGTGGTACCCATGGGAGAGCAGCAGCAAGTGTTAAGAGGAATCCAGACCAGGAGAGAACTTGGCCCTTTGATCATGACTGACATTGCCAGGATGACGCCAGCGAAGAAGCCAGAAGATAAAGTCATTATTCCATCCACAGTACACATAATTTTGCACAAAAATGTCCTATAGCCATCATAATTAAATCTACCTTTCCATCTTTTTCTATATAGTCTATTTCAATTTATTTACTTATTCCCTTAAAGAATTTCATAAAATAAGAGAAGGGGGACCCCTCATTCTGCACAAGAGTGACATTAATTATATCAGTTTCTTTAAAAAATATTTTTGGGGGTCTGGAGAGATGGCTCGGTGGTTAAGAGCACTGGCTTGTTGCTCTTGCAGAGGACCTGAGTTCAATTCCCAGCACCAATATGGTGGCTAACAACCACCCATAACCCCAGTTCCAGGGGATCCACCACCTTCTCCTGACCTCCACAAGCATTGCATGACACAGGTGTACTTACATACATGCAGGCAATACACTTGTACACATAAAATAAAAATAGTAAATAGAATGTTAAAATATTTTATTGATTCTTTGAGGATTTCATACAATGCATTTTGTTCGCATTCAGATCTCCTCCCACACACCCATTCCAACCTTAACTACCTCCCATCTTCATGTCCTCTCTTATTTCTTAAGGCTTATAGAGTCTAAATTGTGTATCCAAATGTTCTTTGGTGTGGGTCAATCCCTTGGAGCCTAGTCAATCTACCTGGTGTTACACCCTTAAGGAAAACTGACTCTTCCTCATCCAGTTACCAGTAATTCCTCAGCTACAGCTGGGGAATCTTACTTACCCCTGTTCCCATGCTGGGATTTTGTCTGATTGAGCTTGCACAGGTCTTATACATGCTGTCACAATTACCGTGAGTTCATTCATGCTACAGCCTGGCCCTCTAGAAAGCAGTTTCCACCACCTTTGTCTCTTACAAACTTTCTGTCCTTTTCTGCAATGATCCCTGAGCCTTGGGAAGAGATAATGTGATATAGGTGTCCCATGTAGGCCTGAGCACTCAGCAGTCTCTTACTCTCTGCACACCGACAAGTCATGGGCCCCTGCCTTGATCTCAGCTCTGCTGTAGGAAGAAGCTTCTCTGTTGAGCGATCCAAGCTGCATTGATCTATGGGTGTGAATGTAAGTCTAGGAGTTGGTTTAATACTATGTCTATTTAGCAGAATAATAGTAGTAGGTTTTCCCCTGTGGCCTGCGACCTGTCTAGTCACAGGTTCTTGGCTCTGATAACAGTGGCAGGTATGGGTTCCATCCTGTGAATTGGGCCTTAGATCCATTCAAAAAATGGTTGCTTTTCCCAGAGCATTTACTCCACTGTTGCACCAGTGGGCATATTTTGCCAGGACAGATGTTATTCTAGTTCACATGGCTCACAGCTGGGCAAGATGGATGAGCACTTTTGTCTTCTGGTAGCATGCATGGCACCTTCCAGCACTATAAAAGCTGGCCAGTAGAGGTTTGAGGTCAGCACCAGCTTGAGTTCTCTGTTTTCTCTAAGACTCAAGTATGTCCTATCTTCAGCAATAGGGTCTTAGTGTCAAGTTTTGGCAGGTACCCAAGAGCAGTGGCAAAAGCCAGTATTGTCTGAGGTTCTATGGGGCATCCTCTTGTCAACAGCTCTAGAAAAAGTCCATTCCTGGCACTGGGGTTTTTATTTGCTTGCCTGTGGTGTCTGGTAGGGGCATTGTCTCTTCATTTAAATAATTCATTAAAGCTCTTTTTGTGTTGCATATGTATACATTTTAAGAAGCTTCTATAGTTATCAAGTTTCCATAGGATTTTCTCAAAAGGCTTTTAATGCCGCTGCTCAGCAATCTTTCTCCTTTTTATTCAGTCCAGAACGGCTGGTCCATAGAACGGTACCAAAGTCCTTATAAACTATAGCCCTACTGACACCTTGTTAGCCCATTCTGCTGGATAGCTTTAGTGCCAACTTGACACACCTGGGTTGAGGGAGCCTTTAAAGTCCTTATAAACTATAGCCCTACTGACACCTTGATTTTAGCCCATTCTGCTGGATAGCTTTAGTGCCAACTTGACACACCTGAGTTTAGGGAGCCTCAATTGGGGAATTGCTTCCATTGGACTGGCCTGTGGCCATGTCTGAGGGGCATCTTCTTGATTGTTGAGTGATGTGGGAGGGCTTAGCCCACTGTGGGTGGTGCCACCCCCAGGCAGGTGGGCCTGTGTTGCATAAAAAAGCAGGCTGTGCAGGAGCCAGGGGAGCAAGCCAGTAAGCAGTGTTCCTCCATGGCCTGTGCTCCAGCTCCTGCCTCCAGGTTTCCTGTGTGAGTTCCTATCTTGGGCTCCCTGATGAACTGTGACCCAGGAGATGTAAGACAAATAAACCCTTTCCTCCCCAAGTTGGTAGTGGTAAGAGTGTTTTGTCACAGCAATGGCGAAACAAACTAGGACAGAAATTGGTACCAGAGGGTCAGGCATTGCTGTGACAGACCTGACCTTGGTGTTGTTAGAAGGATTGTGGAAGTGTTCAGAACTTTGGGCTGGAAAAGCCATTGAATACTTAGAGTTTATTGCTAAGGAGCTTGGAACAGTTATGCTGAAAGAGTTATGAACAATAGAGACCTGGCTTATGAAGCTCCAAGGGGAAGCAGAGACTATCAGGGCTGTTTGTGTGATATTTTGAATTGAGAATCTGTGGGTTCTGGTTACTGGGGCTGAAGAATCAGCTGTGATTAGAGGAGACCAGAACCTGAAGTAAAACTTTGCTTTACTGGAACAATTGATGCTGGTTAGCAGGGCCTGAAAAATCAGCTATAAGTAACAAGAGACCAGCATCATTGAGGTGAAGTCTTCTGGGAGGTATTTCCTCAGGGTCAGCACACAGAGGGGACCCACACCTCTACTTCAAGCTGGAAGCAGGACTTGGTAATGTGTAAGAGTCTCCTGCATGGTTCTGGTGTTGAAAGCATGAAGGGGTCACAGAGAGCAGCTGAGACTTGGCATCCTGAGAGGCCAGGAAAGGCCATAGATAAAAGTGCAGCTTCAGTTGCAGTTAAGACCCCAGGATTGAAGGGGTCATGGAGAAAATCTGAGGCATTGCACCCTGACACCTAAGAGGCCAGAAGAGGCCATTGGTGAAGGTATAGCCTCAGTTTCACTGTAGACCCCAGATTTTTGGTGATGCCAGGACCGTGGGACGACCACAAGGGCAGCAGTAGGTGTGGAATGGAGCTGGCCTGCGTCTGTGAGATGAGCTGTGTGTGCTATGGACGGCAGAGTTAGAGAACTGGAACTGCCAGAACCCTTTGGAGCCTAGAAGATAGTGAGTGAATCGCAGATGTCTACCCAGCCTTGAGCTAATTTCCTGGACTTTGGTTTCCCTTAGGTATGCTTGATTCTTCCCTTTGAAATAAGACAGTACTTGTTTTGGATTTTAAAAAAGCCCACACTTAAGAGACTTTTAAAAAAGACTATGGACTTTTAAGTGTTTGGATTTTTAAGGACGTAGGGCTTTTAAGGTTGTACTGTCTTATGATGTGATAGTAACATTATTATCTTGGGAACAAGAATTGGAAATGTTCTGGTTTAACAGTGATGTGTTTATGTGTCAAGTTGACAAGGGATCAATTGTGCTGGATAGCTTTAGTGTCAACCTGACACACCTGGGTAGAGGGAGCCTCAGCTCCAACAATGGCTGCACCACATGGGAGAGTCTGAGAATCCATAGTTGCTCTGTCTGCTAGGCTGGATGTCTCAGTAGTCTCAATTTGGCGCTAAAAGTTTGATCAGTTCTTAAAGATTGGCTAGTCTTCAGTCTCCAGCATCAAGACTACCTCACCAGGTAGAGAAAAGGCAAACAGCAAAAAACAAGCACTCTCCTCTACCATGGGATGTGCTTCAGCTCTTTCCTCCAGGTTCCTGCCTGAGTTCCTACCTTGGACTCCCTGATGAACTGTGACCTGGGAGATGTAAGACAAATAAACCCTTTCCTCCCCAAGTTAGTATTGGTCAA
Source organism: Nannospalax galili (assembly GCF_000622305.1). Lineage (NCBI taxonomy): Eukaryota > Metazoa > Chordata > Mammalia > Rodentia > Spalacidae > Nannospalax > Nannospalax galili. Next base: position 336,293 of record NW_008340939.1, read on the forward strand.
ACTGTTTTGTCACAGCAATGGAAAAACAAACTAGGACATGACTCAAGGCCCATTAATGGCTTCCAACCTCCAGAACTATACTACAAAAAATTCTCCTGTTTTATGTCATTAAGTTTATGATGATTTGTCACAGTAGCAAAAGAAAACTAATAATCCATTTTTATGAGTGTGTGTGCCCAACTCACAGGTGGATAAAGGCTCTAGGTCAGCTGAATATTAGTATTACTCTCTCTTTGATCATCTTAAGTAAATACACATTCCCAAATGTGCATTGACATTATTTCTAATACCCCAAAGATTGCGCTCTGAGTATTCAAAACAATACTAAAATATCTTTCTGTCAATAGCATTCTGTATTATTTTAAGCAGATAGTGTGTGTGTGTGTGTGTGTGTGTGTGTGTGTGTGTATCTGTGGGTGTATCTGTGTGTGTGTATGTGTATTACATACTTTCCATAACATAAATGGGTATTCTTACAAAATTTGAAAATATATCTGAAGGATAATTTCTAAAGGATTCCTTTTGAACTGATAGAATTTTATTTAAAAGAAATCTATCATAGAGAGAAAAGATGTTTGACATTTTGCCGTTGCCCAACATGGCCTTTGTTAGGTTGTCATAGATATCACTATACTACAGGATCAAACAGAGGGTAACATAGGTTTTTTCTAGGTTAATTTCTATAGGACAGCTAAAAAAATAACTCCGTTAACAGATGCATGGATTTTCCCCTTTGTTTAATGGACTGAGTGAATACAAGTGACTTTAAATGACATTCTAGGTATTTCTAGGAAGCAGATCAAAGATTTATATCCTATCGGTATACGTCGGGTCAAAGTATGAACATTCGAAATGGTGATAGGTGAAAATGTCAAGTTTGCCAGCGTTTCATACCTTTCCGTACTATGCTTATGGAGAACCCATAGATGAGCACCAAATACCTAAGGCTAGAAATCAGAAATACTCCTAGCTGAAGGATGTGTCTGACTGCTCGTTAGAGAAAGCAGCACACCTTAATTCCAGAACGGCAGTTAAACGTCTGTTAAACATTAGCTCTGATTAACGTACTTTGCCTACCTTTAAATGAATCTTTCAATGTGTCTGACTGCTCGTTAGAGAAAGCAGCACACCTTAATTCCAGAACAGCAGTTAAACGTTAAACATTAGCTCTGATTAACGTACTTTGCCTACCTTTAAATGAATCTTTTAGCACCTTTTTATCAGCTTCTTTCATCACTTTGAATATGAAACGGAGGACAAAGAGGTAACGGTGCTAGAAAGAGCCCAGGGAGAATGTATCTTGGGGTCCAGGGTTGCAAAGGAGGTACCCCAGAAAACAAAAAGGAGGGAGAGGCGACATGGCTCTCCTTATCTTCCCTCAAGTGACATACGCTTAACAGTGGTTGAATATTCTAGAAACTAGGGGACAGAGAAAGAGATGCACTTCTTTAAGATAATACGTTATCAGAAACTGGACAGAGAATTAATTTTAGAGGGAACAGAAAGGTGATGGACAAAGCATACACTGGTGTGTCTATCAGTTTTCCCTCCCCAGGAAGATGTCAATGTGTAAAAGATAAAAGGCCACGTTTATATTCCTTTATATTTCCACTGCTATTGACCATGCTGAAAGAGGGTAACGATCATATACCAACTCATTTAGATTTGCTCCTGTGTGTGTGTGTGTGTGTGTGTGTGTGTGTTATTTTGACAAAATAATGCCACTAAATTTGGTCACACCTTAAGTTACTTTTCAAACAAAGATTGCAATCCCTACTATATACAAATCTATCCTGAGTGTAATGGACAGTTGTTCATCTTCAGATTTTTGCTTTGTTTTCATCAACAGATATACATTCTCAGTCAATTTATAAAGGTCAAACCTGTGAGAGATGGTGGGAGAGAAGGAGTGTACTGCTTATAATCTATTTAAAATTTTCTCACAGTAGTATAAGGAATTAAACCTTAAGTAATTTGTAATTATTTTTAAAATTTGCTCTTAAAAACAAAGTAGCAGAGGCATTATTTTAGTGAAAGTATTCTTGGCACATGACTTGTTCCAATGTTCATTTTGAAGCTAACAAAGACAGATTTAGACTTAGGGGACAACATAAGCACATAGAACATTAGAAATCAAAATATGGCGGGGAACATCCACTTTCTTTTCATAATGGGACTAAAATGAGAAGTAGTGACACTGAGCATGTCTGCCCACAAGTGAACATTCTGATAGCTCATTCTCTATGTCTTCTTGTGAATGAATGGATTCTATTATCGCCTTTCTTTATTGCTTATGTCTGTGATAGTCATTTTCTGGAATCCTCACTCTAAACTCTTGAACCTTCCTTTGAAAGCTCTGTATTACCATGGCAAAAAGGATTATGTAGATGTATTAAAACAGGGAGATCATCTTGAATTACTCAAATGCACTTACTCCACCTCATGTGCCCTGGGAAGCAGATAATGTTTTCATAGATGGTGTGATGGCTAATCCTGGGTGTCAATTTGACTGGATCTGGGATTAACTGAAATGAAAGAGATCTTCTTGATTGGATCATCTGAAGCTGGAAGACACACCCTAAATGTGGGTGTTACCTTCTGATGGCAGCCCGTATAAAAGGCCAAGGCAGAGGAGAATGCCAGGCTACTTGCTGCTTGCCTTCTCTCTCGCTGGTGAGTTCACCTTGCTGCTGTAGACTGAAGACTAGCTGATCTTTTGGAATTCGTTGGACCTTCAGCACCAGATTGGGACTACTGAGACATCCAGCCTTGTGGACTGAGCTACTACGGATCCTCAGCCTCTCCAGTGTGCTGCAGCCATTATTGAACTACATCCTGTGAGCTAAGAAGCTGATAAATCTCTATACATATATATTCATTCTACCGGTTCTGTTTCTTTGGAGAACGCTAACTAATACAGATGGAATTATAGATATACAACAGCAAAACTGAGAGATTAAAAGATTAAGAATTGGACGTGATGCACTTTCACTGGCTCTAAGACATAGAGATTGATGTGCAAGAGTCTGGGAGAGGTTCCAAAGGCTCCTGGCACCCTTCAGAAGGAATGCATCATCCTGTACAAATGAAGATTGTGCTGTGGTTGACAACCAGCAAAGAGACAGGAACCACAAAGTACAGAATTCAATCACAATTGGATGAGCTTAGGAGTGGCTTCCCAGAGCCTGCATCAAGGGATACATTCCACACTCCTCTGCATCCTCTGCCACCATGGTACATTTTAGTCTTTTCTTCAAGCACTTCAAGCCTTTTCTTCCTGGCATACTGGGGTAGACACACCTTACATTAGCTACATTTTTAAATTTTATTTATTAATTCACATATTTTTATTTTATGTGTATGAGCATTATACCTGCATGTGTGTAAGTGCACTTGTGTCATGCAATACCCACAGAGGACAGAAGAGGGCATCAGCTCCCCTGGAACTGGAGTTACAGACAGTTGTTAGCTACTCTGTGGGTGCTGGGATTTGAACCCTGGCCTTCTGCAAAAACAGCCAGTGCTCTTAACTGCTGAGCCATCTCTCCAGCCTCACATTAGTTACATTTTCATTGTTGTGATAAAGCACCATGATCAGAAGTGATGTATTAGAGCAGACTTTCTGGTAAATTATGGTTCCAGAGGGTTAGATACCATAATGTCCAGGAAGGTGTGGCTGCAGGAAGCCAAAAGATCACAGTAAACAGGAAGCAGAGAGAGTGACCTGGCAGTTGGGCAAGGCATTGAACTCAATGCCCACCCCTCAGTGACCTGCTTCCTCCTACAAGGCTCCACATTCTATAGTTTCCTATAGAAACATTCTATAGTTTCCTATAACCTCCCCAAACAGCACCACCAGCTGGGGACCAAGTGTTCAAATACATGAGCTCCTGGGGGACAATTTCTCATTTAAACCACCACACACCTCTTGCTGGAACATCCCACTATACTATGTCCAATTCTTCAGTGATTTATTCTTCTAGTTTAATTAATATCCCACTTCCCACCCTGGGAAATCCTCCCTTATCTGTAAGATGTCATCACAGGTTGTATCCTCTCCAGCCTTGACTGGGCCCACCCATTTAACTTTAGTGATGTCAGTGATTAGTCACCCAACCAAATTAACTGTGCACCTTCATTGTCAGAGGAATATTGGCAAATCAAATAGGCACTGAACGTCATGTAGGCTGGTGTACAGAATGTAGAATGATGTGAATCAACGAGTAAAGCATAAAAGGTGATGTTTGTACCTTTCTATCTCCACTGCAATGACAATGTTAGAAGTTAATAATTACATAATGACTCATTTAGATCTGATCGTACGTGTGTGTGTGTGTGTGTGTGTGTGTGTGTGTGTGTGTGCATGTCCCTCATAAGTGGATATACAAGACATAGGAAGAAGAATAAGGGGACAGAACTGCTCAAAGTGTTAGGATATTTTCCTAGTTGTGTCAAATGTATTTTTTACATGTGAGTTTCTCAGGTTTTAGAACTCTGAAAATCAAGGAAGGATTTTATGCATCATTTGATGAAGAGAATTACCCTCAGCAGAGGCAAAGCAATGACACCAAAATTATGGGAAACATCAGGAGACTATTAAAACTAAGGGATGCGGCCTGAGAAGATGGCTCAGTAGGCAACTGCTTGCCTCACAAGCATGAGCACCTGAATATCACACCCCAGAACCTACATGGAAGCCAAGCAGGTGTGGAGGCCACCGTAACACCGGCGATCAGAAGGCAGAAACAGGAAATCCCCAGCACAAGCTGACTGGCTTCATTTGCTGGAATTGGGTTTAATGAGAGACCCTGCCTCTACAAGGAAAAGTACAGTGTGATCAAGGAGATGCCGGACAAAAATTTGGGGCTATACTCACATGTGCTCCTGTAGTGAGACACATATGAACACTTACATACATTCAAAAACAACAAAACCTAAAGAATAGGAACCCAGTGTAAAAAAAAAAATCCATTTCTTCCTTAGAAACAATTTGTACAGCTGACTTAAGACTGAAATCTATTAATCTAACATGTGTCCTGTTTTAAATGGGGTAGTCATTTCTCAAGGGATGCTAACTCTAGGGACCAGAGTTTAAGTTCAACCCCACTCCATTCCTTTACTTCATCCCCATCCCCTACACCACCTTCCCCTCCCAATTCCATATGTTCTTGCTCTCTCGCTCTCTTTTTCTCCCCCTCCCCTCAAACACAGGGGTCCACTTATTGATGCTGGTATGTGCATGGGTATAGGACAGTTTACTGTACCATGTAAACCCTTTCAGGGGCCACATCCCTGAACAAAACAGATTCTACCTTTCCCGGGAGCCATCAATTGGTAATAGCTCCTCGGCTACTGGTTCTTGGCCCTGGTAACTGTGCTAGACCAAGAGTTCTGTCTTGTGGAGCACACCTAAAATCTAATCAGAAAGTTGTTGGTTACTCCCTCAACATTTGTGCCAAGATTGATTCAGTGGGCACATCTTCACTCAAGGTTCACAGCTGGGTAAAAGTGATGATTGTTTTCCCCACCCCCTTGTACTGCACATAACACCTGCCAGCTCTTTAAAAGCTAGATGGTGGGTATGAAGCTTCCAGGGAAGTAACAGCTTGGTTTCTTTGTATTCTATGACTCAAGTATGGGTTGTTTTCAACAATAGTTCAGGCCAGTGTCCAAGTGCAGTGGCCACAGCTTGTAATGTTAGAGAGTTCTCCATGTCCCTACTGATGAACAAGCTGGAAAAGGTAAGCCATTCCTGGAACTGGGCTTTTTAACTCTTTTTTATTGACTTTTTTGAAGATTTTATACAACATATTTTGATTGTATTTAGATCCTTTCCCCTATGTACAACCCCTTACTACCTCCACCCAATTTCATATACATATATATGTGTGTGTGTATATATATTTACATATATATATATGCCTATGGAATCAACTTTTTGTCTCTAAATGTCCTAAGGCGTGATTCTATCCACTGGAGCCTGGGTAACCTACCAAGCATCACACTATCAAAGGAGACTGACTCCCCCCTTCTCAACAGCCATTAGTTCCCAATAGTCCCTCAGGTAGGGTTGGAGATTCTTACCACCTCTCTACATCTATGCTGGGATTTTGTATGTCTTGAGCTTTCAAGACACTTAAGCATGCTGTCACCATTACTGTGTGTTCATATGAGTAACTGCCCAGCTGTCTGGAAAATTCTATTTGCCTGTGTTCTTCTACTCCTCTGGCTCTTACAATACTTTCTCCCTGTCTTCTGTAATGATCCCTGAGCCATCAGAGGCAAAAATTTGATATAGATGTCCTATTCAAGGATAAGCACTCTGCAGTGTCTTATTCTGTGTATGTTAGCCAGTTGTGAGTGTCTATCTTAACCACAATCTTCTATATAAAGGGCCTTCTCTGATGAGAGATACTTTAATCTATGGGTATAACAATAAATCATTAGGAGTCACTTTAATCCTATATCTATTTAGCAGAATAACAGTATTTGGCCATCCTCTATGGCCTGTGTCCTGTCTAGCCACAAGTTCCAAGACCTAATATCAATGTCATATATGGACTCCATGTTATGAAGTAGACGTTAAATTCAATTAGAAAATAGATGGTTACGCCCTTGACATTCATGCCACTGCTGCACCAGAGGGCACCTGATGCCAGGCTAATCGTTGCTGTAGCTCATGGATTCTCAGCTGGGTAAGGCTGATGATTCAATTTTCTTCTGGTAGCATACATAGCACCTTCCAGCTCTATGAGGCTAGCCAGTAAAGGTGAGGCTCTGAAGTCAGCACCACCTTGATTTTGTCTTTGTTTTACCTATGATTCATGTATTAAGTGTTTATAGCAGCAGCACCTTACTGTCACATTTGGGTGGCTAACCAAGAGTAGGGTCAACTGCCAGTGTTATTTGAGGGTATATGGCACCCTGGGTCAACAACTTTAGAAGATGGAGCCCATTCCTGGCATTGGGTTTTTACTTTGCTCGTCTATGGTGTCTAGTAGGGGCAATGCTATAAGGTAACTCTTTCAATCTCTTTTTATGATTATATATATAATCATATATATATACATACATACATATATACTCTTAGATGTTTCTATAGTTGTAGTTACCATATGACTTTTTCTAAAAGCCCTTAGTGTTATTTGAATGCCTATTGTGTCGGAGAGAGGCATTGTTACATTACCGCTCCCCATTATAGGGTAACTCCATTTAAACTGTTTTATGTACGTGTATGTATATGTTTTAGGAAACGTCTACAATAGTAAGTTTCCATTTTCTTTTTTCAAAGGTCTTTGGAATTCGTTATACCATAACATATTTTCTCCCCTTCCAAGATACTAGATGACTTTCTCCATGATTAGACTGATACCAATCTGCTGGTTTCAGTATGTCATGCATGTTTATCTTTGTCTCTGAGATAAACCTCTAATCTCTCCATTTCTAAACATTTCCAATGATACCACCTTCAAATAAACCATCACTCTTCCCCCCTGCACAAACTACTGTCTGCAGTCAATATATTCCGAGTTGTAAGCCTTAAAATGTCTAAAACTTCAGTGATGTTTAAGAAAAGTAACAAATATTTATCTAGTTTGATAACAATTTTTACTTCAGTAGCTTTTTAAAATTAAGTAAAAATATTGTTTAGAAACAATATTTCTAAAACTGTGTATATGTAATCACATTTTATTAATAGTGTTTTATCTTTGTACCTAAACATCTATCATCTAACTGTGTGTGCCTGGAGGTTAAAAGATCTTCACTTAAGATGAGTAGTTCCTATTCCTTTTCAGGGAGGAGATATTTTTAAGATTGTCTAGTATTTATTGTATATCTATCGTCTTTTTATTATACACCTTTATTTATTTATGTGTGTTTGTGTGTGAGTGTGTGTGACGAGCACCTATGTGTACTACAGCTAGTATGTGGAGGTCAGAGAACAACATCCAAGAACCCATTCTCTCCTTTTCCCATGGGTACCAGGGATCTGATATGGATCACTAAGCTTGGGCAGCAAGCGTACTTAGCAGCCAAGCAATCTTGAAAGCCCCCTTTACTAAACTCGTTCAATATACTGTTTTTTTGTTTGTTTGTTTTTGTTTTTAAGAAAACTGAAACAGGTTTTCACCTTGTGCCCCAGGCTGGCCTTGAATTTGTGATTTTTATTTTGAGACAGGTTCTTCCCATGTACACCATGATGGCCTTGAACTTGTAATTTTACTACCTCAGCCTCCAAAGTGCTGGGATTACAGGTGTGTGACCCTCCTAGCATTATGCACATTTTCTAAAGTTCACTCATTATTCTAAAAAATAACATCTAACCACACCAGTTTCTGAAATATGGATTTATTGCTATTTGATCTTAAACTGTGAAGATAAGTATTTACATCAAGAGGAACAAACATAAGTTAATCAAATTTTAAAAATCCACAAGACCCCAGAGAGATGGCTCAGTGGTTAAGAACACTTCCTGTTCTTTCAAAGTTCAATTCCCAGTATTCATTACCATCTATGACTCCAGTTCCAGGGAAATCTACACCCTTTTCTGACCTCCACTTAGGAGGTACGTATACATAAATATGGGGAAAACACTCATAAGTCATAATAAAAGAAATGTATAAGTCTTATAAAAGAATCCATGAGCACTTTAAAGTCATTTTTTATTTTCACAGACTTATAATGTCAGCAACATGACATATTGTTATTCCAAGCTCTGAACTGATCCTTGGGTCAGTTTATACTCTTCTGTTCCAAAAGTCTTTCTTTTCAAGGTTAAACAGATTGCCTTGATCACATATTTAAAGTTATTCTCCATGCTTTGGAAAACTTCCCAAAGTTGTTTCCTCTGCCCTTCTAACTTGGCTGTTTTAATTCATAGTCTGATTATGTGGCTCTCACCCTCCCACCATCTTGGGACTCCCTCACTAATCTGAACGCACAGACTGGAGTATCTTTTCTTCTTTTGACATTACATGTCACCAGTTTCAGAAAAAGTCTTTGTTAAATGGAAGAAAAAAAATTCTATAACCTTGAAGATCAGATATAGGAGCTACTGATACTTGAGTCATTGCAATAAGGTCAGCAAGATAGTTCAGAGGTCAAAGGCAGTTGTTTGCCTTACAAGCCTGTCAACCTAAGTTCAATGCCCAGAATACACATTGTAGAAGGGACATAACTGACTCCCCTAAAAACTGTTCTCTATCCTCTGCACACATGCCAAGACACAGTGCTCCCCACCCCCACATGCACACAATAAAGGTTTAATTTTTTCCTTTTTATTTCCCAATGTATTTTTATTGATTCTTTATGCATTTCATACAATATATTTTAATCACATTCAGAACCCTCCCCTACTTACACCCTCTCCATAGCCTGCCCACAGGATTTCATGTATTCTCTCATATATGTTAAGGCCTGAAGAGTCAAGTTTGTGTACCTAGATGCCCCTTGGTGTGGGTTCATCCACTGGAGCCTGGTCAGCCTATCTAGCATCACTTCCTTAAAGGAGATCAACTCTCCCTCACCAGCACTGATCAGCAGCTAATAGTTCCTTGGTTAAGGTTGGGGCCTTAGCCCATTTCCCTAGTTCTATGTTGAATTTTGTTTGATTGAATTTGTATGTGTCTTGTGCATGCTGACTTGTTCTCTAGCCTCCACACACATGCTATGCCCTAGTGCTTCCCACATGCCCCACCACACACACACACACACATATACATACTAAAGGGTTTTTTTTAAGAAAAATTACAGTAGATGGACACATTACCCATTAGAAATGACTGCTATAAGTATATTAAGAGGAGTTGTTTTTTATCTTCTAGTGCTGTGGGTATAAAGACCAACAGCAGAATTTCTCACTTACTTGCAGAGAGTACATCTCCCTTTTATAAATTCCAGGAACTTTCAGTATTATCAACTTTTTTCCTTGATATACTAGAGATCTGAAATTCTCTATCTAGGTAACATACCATATTAAGGATTACAATTCATGAATTCTGAGGGAAAAAAAAAGTCAAAAGCCAGATAACTACACAGAAGACTTATTTTCTTGGATAGATGAGCTACTAAATAATGGATCAAGCCGAAGCTGACCCTCATTTCTCTGGAAGATGAAAGTGCATTGAAGATGAAGGGCTTTGTTAAATATCACATGGCAATATGGTTGGGGCCAGAAATGACCTTCACACAGCAGTGTCGAGGCTCCAGCAAAGAGAATTCTGACTTTTAGCAAATTCAGTGAAAAGCGTCAGACAGAAATGAGTTAAAATGAGCTGAAGTTTAAGCCAGAAGAGAAATACAGCATGAGGCACAGAGACAATCTCAAAAGTTCTCAGAGACTTTAAATGAATTAGGAAGCAGTTGAAGCTAACGTTAACCTCACCACTACATTTACTTAAAGGTATCAGGAATGGCATAGTTAATATGTCAAAGTGATAACAAAATTTTGAATAAGACATTTACATTTTAATCTGTTTTTAAACTAAGCACTGAAACTCAGGAAGATTTTAATTATAAAATTCATCTACATTTTAGAAAAAATTCACTTCAGTGCTCATTGACCCTATTTCAAAGGCCCTACAGCTATGTGTGTTGGTTAGTGTTGATATGAATAAAAAGCTATGACTCAACGATAAAAGTCCAAGTTACTTATGAAAACTGTGAGGAGGGTTATAATCTCTCTGCTACATTTATAGATCATATGTAGATACTGCTTCCTCTAAAGTGTCACTCTGTGGTAACACTATTAACACAAACAGGAATGTGAAGAAGAGGAAGAGGAGTGGCGGGAGGATGGGAAAGAAGCTTGGCTATGTTTCTCAAAACAGGTGAACATATCTACTCCCCACAATTAGTGTTTTAGCACTTTCTACGAATTTTTCCACTCAGACTATATCATCAACTGAAATTAAAATCTATATGCTTAGGAACGTTGAACCGAGTAGAAAACCAAGAAAAATAGTATTGAACTGACTTACTTTTACTTTTCTCAATTATCTCTTATTAAGAAGGATGAAAATGTTTTTCAGTAGCATTTTTGCCTTGTGTATGAACAGAGAAAGGCAGAATCGGTGTTGGCATGGTCTTTAGTCAAGTCACAATTTCAGTATCATGTTGAGATACCAAAATTTTTCAGTACATTTTTGCCTTGTGTATGAACAGAGAAGGGCAGAATCGGTGCTGGCATGGTCTTTAGTCAAGTCACAATTTCAGTATCATGTTGAGATACCAAAGAGAATAAAAATATTCAAGTTTATATAGCAATATAATGTACTGAAACTTCCCCAAAAGCAATGATTTTTCAAACTCTGATCCCAGATCAGCTCCTTCAGCATTTTCATAAAACTTGTCTGAAATGTGCAGTGTTGGGTCCCCCTCTGGACCTTCTGACCCATGACCTCGAGGTGAGGACAGACACCTGTGGTACAGCTAATCTTTCCCATGCACTCCTGTTTGAGAACCACAGCCACAGAGCTCAGTGTTGTATTTTTATTTTATTTCTACTTCAAGACACCAGTTATTAATTTTGGTTGCTTGGAAAGTAATGACGCACAACGTGTGTTTGATTTCCTTTGGATTTCAGAGTCAGTAAAAGCCTTTATTTGCTCTTGAGAAAACCTGAAGTATTTCTTTCTTATGCTGAGCTTCTCAGAATGTTTGTACCCTTACTTTTGACTAATAATCTCCAAACTTAAGGTGAGGTTATTTATTAACAGTCCCTCACGGAGGAGAATAAATGAATTAATATCAACATCAGGTAAATATTACCTAGTTAGTAAAACCTGACAAACATGTATACTGTATCCAAAAAGTTTCACCATTCTGTCCAAACTCATCAGATCATCAGAGGTGAAGCTTATTAAATTATGAAGGTTGATAAAGGCCCCATGAAGAATACAGAGAAGCAATCTCTTGAGTTAAACTGACTTAGAATACTAAGACTGAGCTTATTTTCCATTGCACTGCGTAACACCCCAACACTGACTTTTATTTATAGTATGTTTATCTGAAACATAGCATTTTAATGGAAAAATTGGAATTCGTGTCTATTATTTTTTAAGTTGTTGCAGAGGAGCAAAGCACAACAAAAAACATGTTAAGCTAAACCTCTATAAGGGTTCCATCGAAGGCCACAAAAAAATGCTCAGTAGAGCTTAAAATAGATAGGAAGTAATGAAAGATTTGTGTTACTTACTTGTTGTATAACTAATGTTGTAATAAGTGTTTTGTGAAGTTCCATGACAAGGGAACTTTTAGAAGGAAGAGTTTATTTGGCTCCTGGTTGCTAAGGAGTGAAAGTGCATAATGACCAGGGAGGCAGAGGGGGGCTGGAGCAGAAAGCTGAGTGCTCCCTTCCCCAATCAGGCACAGGAAGCAGAGGACGGACTGGAATCCATCAAGGCTTAATGATGTGCCACCACAGTGATGTGCTTCCTCCATCAAGGCCATACCTCCTAAAGGTCCCACGACCCTCCCCAAATGGTGCCACAAAGTAGGAACAAGTGTTCAAGTGCTTGGAGCCTATGGGGACGTTCATTCAAACTACCACAGGGTTGTTTCCTTAAATTATGTATTTGTTCAAGTTTTCTAAGGCAGAAGTTCAGATTAATATTTGGCAGGTAGAGTGAATAAATGTAATTTATTACATTTGCACAGGACAGGGATAACTTAGTGCTCTTTTCTTAATGTGGAAATCTTTTCAGCTCAGTGGCACAAACATTAGTGGAGCCCACAGCAAATGGTGCTCTGAGTGCCTTTTACTCAGACATTGTGGACTGGGTCAGAGGAAGGATGAATTCTAGCACACATTTCACAAACGTGGTACAGTATTAACTTTGTGGCTGCCCATCTTACCTTCTGTATTAGTTATTTTTCCTGTCTCTGTGATCAAATACCAGACGAGAAGCAATTTAAGGGAGCAAAGGTTTATTTTGGCTTACAATTCAAGGTCCATCATGGTGGTGAGAAGTCAGGGTACCAGAAGCTTGAACTAGATGGTTACACACATCCATGGTCAGGAAGGAGAGAGCAGCAATTGCTCCTGTCCAGCTTGCTTTTTATCCAGCCCAGGACTCAGCCCAGGGAATGGTGCTGCCCACTGTGTTAGGGTGAGTCTGCCTACCTCAGCTAATGCAATGTAGATAATCCCTCACGGGCATGCCCAGAGACTACCATGATCTAGATAACCCCTCACATGTGTCTCTGATTCCAGGTGCTGTCAAGTTGACAGTACTAAAGATGACAGATTTCTTCTCCCACACCAGTGTGGCAATCCTGAGAAATGGATAATTGTGTGGAGAGGAAGGATAAATAGGATAGCTAGAAGGCAGGATGAACCAGCAAAAACTAAAACATACTATGCCTGCGGCCAAAGTAACAAAGAGCAAAATAAACATCATCCGTGAACATCTGGAATGCAGGAGCCATTTTCCACATCAAGATTTACTACCTGGTTAGTACTGCCAGCTGTCGTCTCTTCCCCTAAACTCCAAGGTCTCTCTTCGGGGTAGTTCCTACAAGGTGTTTCTACCTGAGCTTTCCTGTCTCGCTGATCAAAGACCTACTCTAGAGTTTTGTTCCATGCCTCGACCTTCTCTAAGGTCTGCTTTCTCCATCCAGTTCCATGAGCAGGAGGTTATGTCCTTGCATCTGGCATAAGTGCCAGTCCTACGTATAACCTCTTGCTTTACCTCATCGTTACCACATGCTTTAGTGTAAACAACTCATTAATTAGTTAAACTATTTTACCTAATCAAGAAGCATACTCCAATAACGCCTATGACCACACAGAAGCAGTTTCAATAAGAGTGTTGTTCAGAGAAAAATCAATACTAGATATCTCTTTCACCTAATCATAGCAGGCATATTCAGTAAAAATCCCATTAAAACCAGACCACACAACCTCTGTTCTTTTATTTGGAGAATTGTGGGTGATAAGCACATTTATTCAGCAAGGATTTGATCCATTAGCATTGGAAATAGATGTTACTTTTTCTTGGAAAACACATCCCTTTCTATCTACAGTGAAATGTGTTGTTATGTTTACAAGTGCAAAGAAGCCCTTGGAGTCACTGTGCATGCATCTTTATGTCTTTTTCCGTGTGTCTGTGTGTGTCTCTGAGCATGTGTTTGTCTGTGTGTCTTTGTGTGCGTATGTCTCTGTACCTGTGTGTATGCGCATATGTGTATATGTGTATATGTCTATATATTTAAATTTGTGTCTCTATGTGGGTATGTCTATATATGTGTTTGTGTGTTTGTGGGTATCTGTGTGTATTTATATATGTATTTGTATCTCTGTGTGTCTCTGTACCTATGTACATGCATTTCTGTGTCTATGTATATTTGTTTGTGTGTCTGTGTGTGTTTCTTGTGTCTGTGTGTATCTGTATGTATATATGTGTGTGTTACTCAGGGTGTTTCTGTGTTTATCTGTGTATGTGTGTATATGCATGTATATATGTGTGTGTTACTCAGGTGTTTCTGTGTGTATCTGTGTATGTGTGTATATGCCTGTGTATCTGTGTTTATGTGTGTATGTGTGTATATGTATCTGTGTCTCTGAGTGAGTGTGTTTCTGTATCTGTGCATATGTTTGTGTCTGTGTGTCTATGTGTATCTATGTATGCGTGTGTATTTGTGTGTGTAGCTATGTTTATGCATCTCTTCATGTATGCATGTGTGTTTGTGTCTCTGTGTCGATGTGTCTCTGTGCCGGTGTGTATAAGTGTGTCCGTGTCTGTGTATGTATATCTGTGTATATTTCATGTGCCCATGTGTATCTGTATTCATGTGAGTCTATGTGTATCTATGTGAATATTTGTGTGTTTCTCTGGGTGTCTCTGTGTGTATATGTGTATGTGGGAGGGAAGGTTTGTGTATCTGTGTGGATGTGTATCTGTGTTTATGTATGTGTTCATGTCTCTCTTTGGGTATGTCTGTATCTGTGTGTATGTGAGTATGTGTTTGGGTCTCTGAATTTCTGTGTGATCTATGTATATGTATCTGTGTGTATATATATGTCTTTGTGTGTGTCTGTGTATATATGTGTTCCTCTATGTATGTAACTGTGTACATGTATCTCTGTGGTTGTGTGTGTGTGACAGAGACAGAGACAGAGAGACAGAGAGACAGAGACTTATGAGGAGAGACACATCTTAGAACGTGAAATGGCGCTCTGAGCTCAATTTCTAGGGAAGCCACCACGTGCACATTTTCTCAAGCTTTTTGCTATCACTTACCACCATCACCCCAAACCACCTCCAGTGTCACAAAGCGGCCAGCTAAACTGCACTGCTTGGTTTTTCAAAGCAGCGTTTCTATCTTTACAGTACACACAGCCTCCTGTGTTTTCTGCCTGCTCTACTTAACCCTTATTTTTTTCAGCTCACACTCATGAGGTGTTGCTTTCCAATACTACAGCCATCAGTGCCCTGCACAGCTGCTCAAAAGAAGCTGTTAATGTCTGTTTGATGCAAAACAGTCTCTGTCTGAAAATCACATCCTAGTTCCCCAAATTGTCTAGCTCTCTGACTGGTCTCTGGAGGACAGCCTTTCATCAAAACTCTTTCCAGTTTCTAGATTTTCTGATTTTTGATGCAAACAAATCAGAATGCTAGAATACTCAGCTGTCACCTGTCAGTTTTAAGAAGCTAGAGAATTTACAACACAACTGGCACATATTTAAAAATAGACTATCTTATCTCAACCATTTACATTGAAAGATAAAATTCATTAAGTATATTATTACCTAACAGTTTAAAGAGTTTGGTAAAACTAAATATATATCCCATAGAAAATCCTCAACATAACTCAGTATTTTGTGGGCTAGCATTAAAATCTTAGGATCTCTAAAAGTAGAGAAATGTTTTTCATAAACAAAAACATAAATTTTTAAGTTGTTTGTGATTTTTATAGTCTTTGTGTTCTCTCTAATATGACATGCTAGATAATTCCCAAAAAGAATCTAGAGATAAGTGTTCCCCTGTTCATACAAAACATTGGACTCTTGGGACCCAAATGGCTCACCTAATGTCTCACAGCATCTCCAACAGAGTGGAGAAAATGCAAAGGACAGACAAGTGTTTTGTTCCTAAAGGACCCCATTAAATAGTGTGTGCAGGGAAATACTGCTGGTAAGGACCTTGATGTTTGGATGACAATATATTCACTTTCCTGTACATAGAAGAGCTTGAGTTTTCAAAAGACACTTGGTTTAGAGTTAAAACTACAATAGAACTTCAAAAGTGGGTAAAAACATACATTAAACTGGGAAAGAGGACTTTAAAAGCCATCTTCTGGGTTGCAGCTTACTGACAACACAGCAATTGTTATTAAGATGCAGCCATATGTCTTAATGATTGTAAAGCATCCCAATGTATACACATCACATTTTCTTATTCATTTGCCTGTTGATGGATATTTAACTCATTTTAATAGTCTTCCAGGAAAGTTATTTAAACATTTTGAGGTATGAGTGAACATAGTAATTTAGTTATTTAAAGTTTTAAAATATTTTTTAATTATCTGGTCCCTCTTCTATTAATTTCCTATTCCTTTTATCAAGCAAACTCTGCCTTCAATTGGAATTTGTTTTAATAAATTAAAAAAAATGCCCACAAAGTTTCATAGGTAAGGATGCTCCTTACTGTACATTTCATAAAATATACAGTTAAGGATGTGGCTTAAATGTTTGTAATGGAGAGCAACAAAATAAGTCATACAAATAATAAACTTATAAAATAAATCAATACTCACTAAACTTCATCATATCATTACATGAAAATAGAAACTATCCATCATATATTACATAAAATATCAGAATTTAAGTGTTGTAACTTTGTTATTTCTGTGGTTTGAATGTGAAAGTTGCCCCATAGGCTGCTGCATTGAACGTGTGGTCTCAATGGTGGCACTGTTTGGAAGGGTGTGGAAGCACTGGAGGAAGAGTGTGACTGCAGTGAGCCTTGAGGCTTATAGCCCAGCCCCACCTCCTGTTCCTTCTGCTCCTCCTCCATGCCTTCCTTAACCACTGTCATGTCTTCCCCACCATAATGGCTCATGTCCCCTTGAAGTGTAAGACAAAACAAACCCTCCTTCTTTAAGCTGCTTCTTGTTAGGAATTTGGTTGGAGCAACAAATATAGTAACTGAGACAGTTCTTAAGATCATAAGTAAATACTAATTACATTATAGTTTACCAAAATAGCCCAGCTAAGTTTTAATATGATGAATGGTTTTAGTTTTCTTCTTTATTTGCAAATTGCATTCAGTTACATCAACCAAACATGGCCCTCATCACTATGAAATCAGACCATCTAAGTCATCGTGACTATTTTCTTCACTAACATGAATAAATGTGTACCAAGGAAGGCCATGACTATAAACCAATGAATGCATTTTGAGTCATAAACACCCCTGCAAAACTATTCATCTGAGACTATACTTACCTGGATCCAACAACTCAGTTGCCAAAGCAGTTTACTCACTTAGGGTCATTCCAATAGTTTCATGTTCATATTACCCTCGGTTCCAAACTAAGGCATCTCCATTTTTGTCCAATCCAAAGTTTCCTCCTTAAAAAGCACATCTTAATCCACCAGACTGCAGATGTTTATGCTTATAAACATCCCAATGTCTCCTCTCCTTCTGTGACACTGCTGACTGCTATATAGTCTACTCATTAATAGACTGTCTTCTGATATTTGAAAAGGAAGTCATTGACCTAATGCATTGCATTTCTGCGTTAAGGATGTATTGATTTATTAGCCAAGAATTTTAGCTCTCTGGTCTAAAACCAAAGAAGAACCCTAATTGGACATAGGAAATTAATGACTACATTGAGCTTAATAATCTACATTAATCTTATAATACCTGATGACTGGAAGATGCTTAAAGTATTCTAAATATCATTCTCAGAGTTTTACTTGTATTAAGTCACTCAATCCTCTCAAACATCCTACGGTATTAGCACTGTTACTATCCCATTGTGTCCAGGGATACAGGGCAGCTGCTCAGCATCACTGTGAACCAAGCCCAGGCTGCCAGGCACCACAGCTAGCCACAGTACCACAAGGCTGTGCTGATTCTTACATAGAAAATTATTTTTCTAGAACGATCTACTGCAAAGAGCACTGAGGTTGCTCTAAAAGATTAATAATGTCAGACTCAAGCATTCTACTTGTGTTTAAAATATCCTCAGAGAATCCCAGGAGGAAGGAGTGTCTGTGATTTTTTTTACTCTTTGTTCTTGCCATTAAACTGAATTATTTTAGTCTTCATACTTATTTACCTAAGAAGCCGCCAACGGTATTCATTTCAATCTGAGCACTCTATTCCAAGTTGGAAGGGCTCCACAATGGGATGAGCAGTTTTCCTTTGTTAAGGACTTGGAATTTCATCTCCACTTGTGTAGGATACTTTTCTATGACAATACTACAACACTTTGATAAAAGTCATAAGCATAGTATACATTCCAAATCTCACATTTTACTCAGAGACATGATTAAGCTTACACACAGGGATGTGTGCACACACACAGTGTCAAGCTTGAGTGTAGAAAGAGCTGAGTTTAGAAAGTGAAACTCGATGAACAGGAGTATACTCAAATCCTTGGTTTCATAATGTGCTAGCCTGGACTTAATTATTCAACAGAGAAAGTGAATGTCATATTTCAACCGAAGTCACATTTATCAACATTTCCAGCTAAAATGTGGTTTACAAATATTGGAGCTAAGAATGTGGTAATCAACTTAAATTAGAGCAGCTGCAGAGAGATCCTGGCTGGCAAAGTGAATTTGAAAACAGGTGCCCTATCCTAACCATGGTATTTCCCTTTAACTACATGATATAGAAAATTGCTTTATTATGAGTTGGAATGGAGCCAAATTGGAGCTATAGTAAATAAATGGAGTATAGAGCTCACACTTTTTTTTTTTTTTGGTCTTTTTTGAGACAGGGTCTCCCTGTAGCCCCAGCTGTCCTGGAACTCACTATGTAGACCAAGCCGGCCTTGAACTCACAGAGATCCGCCTGCCTCTGCCTCTGTGCCGGATTAAAGGTGTGCACCACCATGCCTGGCCTAGCTCACACTTTTAAAGGCTGAAAGTCCAAACATCAAAGAACTATCTCTCGTAAGAGCCCCACAGAGGATGGTGGGACTCTGTGCAGAAGGCTGTGTTATATACTGAATCAGGAGCAAGAAAGAAACCGAGGTCACACATCCATTTGAAGTGTAACCTGCGATGACCTAAATACCATCTAGTAGGTCCACCGCCTCCCACCACCGTGCTGAAGACCAAGATTCTGACACATGATCCCAAACATGCAGTGAGTGAGGTGGACCATCCTGTAGAAAAAATATTGATGGCCACCATCATCTTCTATATAAGCCTACCCAAACTTTGGAGCATCAATTTAAACTAGCCACTGTTCATGGACATTGCCATCCTTGAAACTTGAAATCAGCCCCCAAACTATCCCTTCAGGATGCCATCTTGAAAGAGAAACAGCGATCCTATAATGGAGATTCAGTGCGAAGACCTGAAGTTAAATATCTGACCATATGTAGTTATCTATATATTGGCTCAGTTACTGTCTTTTCTAATGAACTTCTTATTGCCCTGTTCAAAATTATGCAGAAGGGCAGAAAAAAACGTATTTAATGTTTAGACTTGTTACTCTGAAATTCCAGTTGAAGTATCTATGTGATCGAGTTGTTTAAATTTTAGAAGTTTACAAAGTTCTTCTCTATCAAAATCATATTTATCTTCTGTGTGACTCCTAGGTAGATAGAAGAAACATCTGTCAAAAAAAGCGTATTTTTAGCTCATCCTTAAAAAACCATTTTCTGCCTGACTGGTACATTCTGTTGACCTTGAAGTCTACGTGCTGAAAGCAAACCTCAGATATGTTGTTATTCTGAAATGATCACACACAAAGGGGATCAGAAGGCAACAGCATAGATAATAAAACAGCAAAGATGAGGTGTTTACAGGAATGCCATGAAAGCTGGAAACGAGGTTGGCTTCCGGATAGGCAAGACAGTCGGGTTAGAAATGCTTCTTCTATTTAATTCTTTGAAAACTATGTTCTTTGTATTGCTATGGCTATTTTTAATTTATATTTTTATTGAGTTTTTGAGAAAATCAATCAATGGTCCAGCCCCAGCTTCAAAGCTTTAACTCATTTTAAAACTTACAGGGAACATATTTATCAAAATGGTCAGAAGATTCTTGAACTTCTCCACTGACTTTAAAGCACTAAGTACTTTCCTGATTTTGTTAATATAATATTAGCTCTCAGTATATCTGGCAGGGGCCACAGGCATAATAAAAACTTACACTGTAAAAATATAGCACCAAGAAAGTTCTCTTTAAAACACATACAAAAAAACCCACGTGTAGATTACTATATGTCACATGCATTTTTCTTCCTAAAGGCAATGGGTCTTCACAGGTTTGCAGAAAAAAAAAACAGAATGACATATGTATCTAATTCATAAATGATATATCTAGATATGTACCTCCAAATTTCAAAAATAGAAGGTAAAGTTAAAGTAGGACTACTCAACTAAAACCAATTGGGGGACTCATTAAAATCAATCATATTCATAATGTATAAGTTTGAATTACTTTTCTCAGATCATTATTGTGCTGGATAACTTTAGTGTCAACTTGACACACCTGGGTCGAGGGAGCCTCAATTGGGGAATTTCTTCCATTGGACTGGCCTGTGGCCATGTCTGTGAGGCATCTTCTTGATGAGTGATGTGGGAGGGTCCATTCCACTGTGGGTGGTGCCACCCCTGGGCAGGTGGGCCTGTGTTGTATAAGAAAGCAGGCTGAGCAGGGGCCAGAGGAGCAAGCTAGTAAGCAGCGTTCCTCCATGGCCTGTGCTCCAGCTCCTGCCTCTAGGTTCCTGCCCTGAGTTCTTACCTTGGGCTCCCTGATGATCTGTGACCTGGGAGATGAAAGCCAAATAAACCCTTTCTCCATATGTTGGTAGTGATCAGAGTGTTTTGTCACAGCAATGAAAAAACAAACCAGGATAATTATGCAGTTTAATTGTTTGCTCTGTGCATACGGTCCACTTTATTATACTTTCTCAGAGAAGATCAAAAGTTTCATCCATATTTTGAAGATAGAGTGATGTTTTAATTTTCCTTTGTTTTGGTTTTTTTTTTTTTTGACTTACAGGTTTATCTATCCTCTAGTAAATTATCTTTTTTCCAAATGAACAAATACATTAAATATTTATTTTATAATTTATACATTGAAGTTTAAAATGCCTCATAAATTCTATTTTTCTTCTCAGTAAAAATATTTTTTGTTTTCCTGTGACTTACAAGAGTTACCAACAATAATATTGAAGATTAAACAGCAGCACTTTGGGGAAATAAATGCAGACGGCAAACGCAGAAAGCAAAGATAAATGGCTTGACTCAAATGATTTCTTTTTTAAAAAAAAATTTTGTGCAAAATGGCTGTTCTACTCTGTTTTCAATTGCTGTGATAGAAACACTGACCAAAACCAACTTGTGGAGGAATAGGTTTATTTAGATAATAAACACAGTCCATCATCAAGGGAAACTGAGGCAGGAACTCAGGGCAGGAACCTGGAGCACAGACCATAGAGGAACGCTGCCCACTGGCTTGCTCCCCCGGCCCGTGCTCAGCCTGCTTTCTTATACAATGCAGAAAAACTTGCCCAGGGGTGATATCACCCACAGTGGGCTGGGCCCTCCCACATCATTTAACAGTCTAGAAAATGACCCTCAGACACGGCCACAGGTCAAGCCAATGGAGAAAGTTCCTCAATGAAAGTTCCATCTACCTGGGTGTGTCAAGTTAACAACTTAAGATAACCAGCACATGGGCTATGGAAACTAAGTTGGTTAGCTGTCAGATAAGGTCATCCAATGCCAGAGCTGGTACACATACATTCAGGAACATTCAGGTCTTGGCATTTCTCTCTTTCCAAGGGGTCTGGCAGGACTCAAGCTGTCTGTCAGCAGTTGCCTAGCTATCCAGATATACTAAACTAAATTTAATGCCTTGTATTAGCTATAGTAGATGAAAATTTCCTCTATTCCATCTCCTGATCTCAACTACCAATTACCACAGTACTGAGTAACAATGTTGATGTTCTTCTGACTTAACATGGTGAAGCTCTACGGTTTATAGATTTAGATTTCTTGCTTTTCTCAATGTCTCCGGATACACTGCCTTTTGTCACTTAGAAATCACCATGAGCCTTGTTGTAAAGTGATTGAGAATGCTATCTAAAAACAAAATCATGATCATCATCTGTTTGGTGGTTGGTAATAACATCCACTTTTGATACATTGCAATATTGGTTATTGTTTCCCAAAGAAAGATGGGTAACATATAGCCAGCTGAAAGTGCTGGGCTGAGCTGCCAAATTTCTCTCTGATATGAAAAGTTTATTGTTTAAGTAGTATATATGCACACCAAAACATTGAGAAAAAAACTTAAGACCAAATTGAAGTTGTTAATGCAAAAACTTTTAGAAAAGATCAAAGTTTAAGTTACTGTGCACTGGATCTGATTCAGCTGGTACTGACAAATAGTGAAATCGGTCTCAGTCTTGGTACTGGTTATTTTTCCTATTGCTGTGATAAAATACCTATTAAAAGCAACTAAAGAGAAAAGGGTTTATTTTGTCTCAGGTTGAAGGTACAGTCCCTCATGATGGAGAAGGTATATGGCCAAACCAGTGTGAGGCAGCTAGTCATTGGATCCACACTCAGGGAGTGGAGAGAAGTGAACGTAGTGGTCACCTTGCTTCTGTCTTTTGCCCCCTTTTTAATTAGTTTAGACCTGAGTCCATGGGATTGTGCTGCTTACATGCAGGGTGAGTCTTCCCCTTCAGTTAAATCTCTCTGGAAATAGCCTCAGAGACACCCTGTCAAAGATGACAGCCAAGATTCACCATCACAGGGTCTCAATTTCCTTTTCCTTGAACATTTGAGATTGAGTAAAATTTATAATGTGATGCTAAAGGAACATTTCAAAACTTCACATTTAATTTGTGTCTTCTCCACGCTATAAACTCTTCCTCTTATGTTATGTAGAGCTCAGAACAAGCACAGCAGACTACTTTATGGGTATTCCTATTTGTTGATCTAATGAAATATACACCATCCACAATGAACAGTGGAAGCCCAAATACATTGATAGACACAATTTAGAAGAATTCAAATATTTATTTTCCAGAAATAAATGTATTAACTGTTTATCAGTCCAACTCATTAGAGTCTAAATGACATCTAACAGGAACTATTAATTTCTCTGTATATTTGTTTAGTGTTCTGTCCAGCACCCCACTATGACCTGTTTTCTTCCCTTAGTTAATCACAGCACGGAGCCTGTCCAACTTACAATCTCCTTGTAATGATTTAATAAAAATATAAAATTCTTTGTATAGTAATGTACATGGGTGTCAATAGGGAAACAAAAACTGTTACTATTTAACAAAGGTTTAAGTTATGCCCCCCTTGAAAGAAATTCTATCTTCCATGAGGTATTTCTTAGGTAAAGATTGACATACACAAAATTGTTCTCGTTTTTGAAATTTCTGAAAACACATGACGCAAACTAAGATGAGCCATTTTATGTTTCCCAAAATGCTTATTCGGTGACTATCACCAGCATAACAGTTTTTCAAAAACAGCAAACTTGGTGACAGAGTGTGTTAGCAGTCCAACATGGTTTGCAGTTTGGATAGCAGCTACATGCAAACCCTGGTGATGTATCCGGAATACAGACGGAGACATTCCATTTAAAATTTTTCCTACATTTAAAATTTTTTTTGGTCTAACTGCCATATCAGCTGGTTAACCCTTAATGAAATAGTGTTCTGTTCTTTTTAAACAATTACAAGGCTTGTTGCTACTGACCTCCCCCCCCCGCCACACACACACAGAGCTCACTGGTTACAGCAGCAATGAATCCATTTCCTCCCATTGAAAGGGTGGGATTGAAAACTGTTGCTGTGAGCTTTGATTTCAAAACCTGCTCAGAGTTGAAAATTTCATTTCTAAAATAAACATTTCCACTTGAAAGATGATGTTTCCCTTCCGATTATACATTGCCAACATACTGTAAATATTTTCAGTTTTGTTAGGTTAAGTATTTTTCCTTAATTTGGAGTGTGTGAAAGTGTGCGAAAGTGTGTGTATTTAATCAATTTATTTGAAATGAGAGTCAATTTGCACTAAAGATAGAAATGTTTTGAAATCAGCTTTCAGATTTGTCACAAAGGCTCAGAATATTTTGTAAGCAGTTTGCACAATGAAGGCCTGTGTTAGATATTTTAGTCACCACCTGAACAGGATTGTGGGTGTGTCTGCATAGCCGCATTACAGAGTTCCAGCTACAACCTGAGTCTATTTGGTTCCTTCTGCCATCAACTTTAGTATCACATTATCATTTTTTAATATTTCATTTATTATTTTATGTATATGAGTGTATTGCCTGCATGTATGTGAGTGCACCTGTGTCGTACAATGCCGTGGAGGTCAGAAGAGGGCTTCAGTTCCCCTAGAACTGGAGTTAAGGATGGTTCATGGCTGCCATGTGGGTGCTGGGAATAGAACCTGGGTCCTCTGCAAG